>NC_051849.1:3146810-3457840 GCF_905115235.1 Hermetia illucens | reverse complement strand
GCAGCTTGAGTAGTTCTTCTTACTTGCTCCACTTTTTTGGGAGTTGAGCTCTTTTTTCTCTTGAAGGCTTGCTGGCCAGTTGACTAGTTTCCGAGTTTTTGTGGGCGCCACTTGGCTTACCTTTTCAACCGATGCCTTGCTTCGGATTTTCAAAGTAGGTCAACCAGTAATGATCAAAGTCACCAAACAAACATGATTATGACTAGACAATTAAATTCAACTACATCTGTATATAATTCTGTGGGTTTTATAACCGTTGACATCAATTGCATATCTCAGAAATTAAATTGCGACATCATCAAGTTAATTTTCAACCCTACAATGCACAGCCTACAAAAAAAACTTGAATGGCTTCAAGGATCTATGGCAGCACCTCCGTCTTCATTTGAGACAAACAAGTTGCTATGAGAAACATAGCAAAAATGTTGACCAGCGTTGTACTAATTATAGAACACTTTTTAGTCTTGTGTCCTTCTAAATGGCTAACAATTCTACGTGAAGACATCCTTGCGCTTGCTCGCAAGAAATGCATGCTGTCTGCAGAGGACGTGGCCGCGTGCATAACATCGGGACTCCTTTCCCGGCTGGAACCTCCTCTCGCCCTCATCATACGCATTTCTGCCCATCATCATCGTCATCATAAAATAATTCTAAAGTCAAAAATTTTAACTGACCAGTGACGCATAGTTGCTGGTGAAATCTTTTTTTCATAGAGAATTCATGGACAGTGGCGAGTTTTCGAGTACGGGGATATGGTGCGCGGAATGTATAAGTCCTCGCCGTGCAGCGATGTTCCATTGTCGGTGGATGAAACAGTTCTTAAGTATAAAATGTCCCAGCTATGTCTGGTATTTTGACGGTTTCGTTGGCCTCCAACTATATACTAACTGCCAGCACTGAGTTCCATATGCAGGTAAAGGCAAGGGTATTAAATGCCTTTCCCTTATTTTCGGTTTAATCATGTAAATCTTAATTGCAACCATTAATTGCAGCATTGCTTAAATCGGCGGTATCCAGTTGCGAGTGAACAATATACATACACTCTCATTGGCTTAAGTATCAGGCAACTGTTTTTTGCGAAAGGTGTGCGTAGACTCGATCCTTTGTTCAGTATCCAATCGGGAATCTTTTAATTGTTCTTTGGCTCAAAGTCATAATAATGCAGGAATAAAAACAAGAAGACGAAGGTACATAAACTAAAGAAATGAAGTCAAGCAATTATGTTAAGAACAACCATTGAAATTGGAATTTTAACTTGAAGTGAACTATGCAGATGTAATGGTAGCCTAACTACACAATGAGGTACCCCCGGGGCTTGCTTCACTCAGAATCAGACAGACGGTCAAAGGGTAGTATCGGTCCCAGAGCGAAACGATGGAGCATAGAACCTGGAAAACGCCTGCTGAACCAACACTAACAGCTCTTCTCCCAAACCCTGCCTCCACTTCCACGTGGTGATCGCTGGGAGTTCCTCCTTAATGAAAAACTGCAGTCGGAGAAGGATGAAGGCGAAGCTCCTGGTTGGGGGTTGGGTAGGACTGACAATCCTACACGGCGGAGCTGGCAGCAAATTCCTCTCGGCGAGGTGTACGTACGCCCAACCATGGCGGCCGTTCAACCACCGTCGGATGAGGTGAGCGACTTGAGGCGCGAGATAGCCGCTTTAACAGCCAGTGTGGCCGAGATGCGGGCGACGTTGGACGCTCAGGGCGATCAGGTAGCAGGTCGTCAGGACAGTCCACGGACCGAGGGATTTGCTAGTACCACCGCAGATTCAGCGATAAAGTCACCAAGTGTACAATCCCTTGTAAATTCACGCCTGCCGCAAAAAAACTAGGTCCGCGGGGGGTCCTGGCGGCGGCCACCCAGAACGGAGCGCCACGTCGCCTAACAATTTACGACCCTCTCAGCAGGCGCAACTACCTCATCGATACTGGTGCGCAGGTTTCGGTTCTTCCCGTACCTCGGCAACATCAACTATTTTCACAACCGCTCAAACTGGCGTCAGCAAATTCCTCCCGCATAAACACATACGGGTATAGGCAAGTGGACATGAGTCTTGGCTTGCGTAGGACGTTTTCGTGGCGTTTCATCCTGGCGGATGTCAGCTTCCCCATACTAGGCGCAGACTTCCTGTGTCACTATGGATTGCTGGTAGACCTGCAAAACAAGTCTCTTATAGATTCCACGACCAACCTTAATTCGTTAGGATAAATGGTATCTCATCCAGGCAATAATCTTTCCGTTCTTTTAGAAGACATTACTGACTCTCGTGTTCGGGCACTTCTCCAAAAGTTCAGCCAGATTACTACCGTGTGTAGTCTCTCCAAATCAGTGAAGCAGAATGTGCAGCACCACATTATCACTACTGGTTCCCCGATCTTCTCGAAGGTGCGTCCTCTACCATCCCAGAAACTGGCTATTGCACGGAAAGAGTTTGAACAACTCGTTCAACAGGATATCTGCAGGCCCTCAAACAGCTGTTGGTCTTCCCCACTGCATATGGTCCCTAAGCCAAACGGCGAATGGCGCCCATGTGGGGATTACAGAAGGCTAAATGCACAGACTGTTCCTGACCGATATCCAATTCCACTCATCCACGACTTTACGCATCACCTCGCGAATTGCCGCATCTTTTCGACTTTGGACTTAACCAAGGCTTATCACCAAATCCCAGTAGCTCCTGAAGACATTCCAAAGACGGCAATATGTACACCCTTTGGACTCTTCGAGTTCACCCGAATGACTTTCGGATTGTGCAATGCGGCGCAAACCTTTCAAAGGTTCATTCACTCAGTCCTGCGAAACCTCGACTTCTGTTTCGTATATTTGGATGATGTTTTGGTCGCTTCTTTCACTGAGTCTGAGCACTTAGCCCATCTCGAGTGCATTTTTCAACGTCTCCTTGAGGCCGGTTTAGTCCTAAACGTTGAGAAATGCAAATTTCTCCAAAAACAGGTGAGATTCCTCGGCCATTTCATTTCCCCTGAAGGAATACAGCCCGACCCAGACAAGGTGCAAGCGATAACAAGCTTCCCGCGTCCAAAGACAGTGAGGGAGTTGAGGAGGTTCTTGGGCATGCTAAACTTCTACCGTCGTTTCCTGCCCAAGGCCGCCCATCACCAGTCCATTTTGAACGCGTACTTGTCTGGCCCCAAAACTAAGGACACACGAGAGATCATGTGGTCTGAAGAGGCGCTCTGACATCGCAGTAGGTGCTGCCCGTCACCAAAACGTGGATCAAGTTTGGCAGCCGTTGAGCTTCTTCTCGAAGCAGTTGAATTCCGCTCAATGGAACTACAGTACCTACGATCGCGAACTGTTCGCCGCGTACTTGAGTATCAAATACTTCCGTTTCTCCATAGAAGGCAGGCCGTTCACAGTGTTCACGGACCATAAGCCTCTCACGTATGCTTTGAAACAGAAGCCCGACAAAGCGTCCCCTCGTCAGCTTCGACACCTGAGCTTTATAAGCCAGTTTACGTCAGACATCCAGCACGTGTCCGGCAAGGACAACATAGTCGCTGACGCTTCGTCTTGTGTCTCCGAGGTTAACATCCCCGCCTCACTCGATTTTTCGGCTATTGCCAAGGCACAGGAGGATGACGCAGCACTTCAGAGCCTCAAATCCAACACCAAATACAAATTTCGGGAGTTGCCCATCTTCGGCCCAAACCTCTCTCTCTGCTGCGAAGTTCCAGGCATCAGGACAACAAATCGGCTAGTCACCGAGAAATACTTCTGGCCCTCTATGAATAAGGATGTCAATTCCTGGGCCAGAGCACGCATCGCATGCCAGAAGTGTAAAGTCTCCAGGCATGTAAGGAAAGAAGTTGGCTCATTCCGACATAGTAGGGCCTTTGCGAGACTCGCACAGTTACAGGTATTGTCTCACAATCATCGACAGGTTTACGCGGTGGCCTGAGGCAATACCTCTGAAAGACATTACGGCGCAATCATGTGCCGAAGCCCTCTGTCGAGAGTGGATACCTCACTTTGGCGTCCCTGCAGTGGTCATTACTGACCAGGGAATGCAATTTGAGTCCACCCTTTAGTCGGAGTTAGGCAAACTCCTGGGGTTTAAACGCCAGTGGACTACTGCATACCACCCGCAATCCAATGGGATGCTGGAACGTTGGCACCGGAAGCTGAAAGCCGCCATTATGGCACGCGACGATCCGTCCTGGACCCAAGTCTTGCCTCTCGTCCTACTCGGCCTACGTACAACCCGCCGAGAGGAATTTGCTGCCAGCCCCGCGGAGCTGGCGTACGAGGAGAACCCGAAGCTTCCAAGTGATCCGGTCTTCGACAAGAGATCGGGTCTCACAGAATCGGGGTTGGTGCGTCTGCTGAGAGACAATCTCCGATGCATCAAGGCCACTCCTCCCACCCGACACTCGTCCGCATCTGTCTGTGTGCCTAAGGAACTGGACACGTGGTCGCACGTCCTGGTCAGGACGGATGCCGTTCGGAAGCCACTGCAGCCTTCTTACGAAGGCCTGTACCGCGTTCTCGAGCGGGAAGAACATTTCTTCCAGCTCGAGATCGGGGGACACAAAAAGGCGGTCTCCCTGTCCAGGCTGAAGCCCGTGTACAACCCTAAACAACGGCGCGTTCGCTTCAAGGACTGATGGGGAACACAGTTCCGGATTCGGTCGCTGAAACCCCTCGGTTTCATTTGGGGGCGGAGTGATGTGGCGCGGCAGGATTCGCAGCATTCGAAATTTATTTCGAATGTTGCGAAGTAACAAACAGATGAAGGGAGATCGTCCTCTTCTGCCTCTAACCTTTGGATAGTCGGTTATCACGCGGGGCAGTTTTTAATTAATTTAAACTCATTCATTAAAATTAATAAAGTCTAATTATTACATCTATCGAGTATTGATTGTAAAAACTGTTAGTCTATGCTCCGGCGTACCTAAAAATTGTAGTTTGCAAAAAATGGACTATTTTAGTTAAAGAGTCTCGGACAGGATGGATTTCCCAACCACGAACCTGGCAACGAAAATGCAACAACAATCGGATTTTCTAGTGCGCCCAGAATCTCTGCGTATACCATCTCCGCGGGGCTGGCCTTGAACTCCTCTCGTTGGACTTTCCGGAGGCCGAAGCGGACGAAAGATAAGGACTGCGACCACGACCACGACGGGTCGTCGCGAGCCATTAAGGTGCCAACGTTGCAGCATACCATTCGAATGTGTAGTCCTATTTTGGTTGAAGCCAAGGAGCTTTCCTAACTACGCGAATAGAGTAGATTCGAATTGTATTTCCTGATCCGTGATGATTACCGCTGGGACACCGAAGCGCAGTATCCACTTCCGACAAAGGGCCTCAGCAGATGATTGTGCTGTAATGTCAGACAGAGATGTTGCCTCAGACCACCGCGAAAACCTGTCGGTGATTGTGAGGCAATACTCGCAATGGGCCGATGATGTCGAGCTGGATGGTGTAGAAGCACTTGGTCGACCTCGAAAAGACACCTATTTTCTTTCGAACGTGCTTGTTGACCTTGCACTTCCAGCATGTGATGCACTGTCTGGCCCAGGAGTTTTCGTCCTTGTTCATGGATGGCCAGAAGCAAGTATGAGTGTCTGACCGGTTCGTCATCCTGATGCCTGGATGCGCCAGATTGTGTATTGCTTTAAATACTTCCCTGCGAAAATCGGCCGGAATGAATTGCTTAGGTCCCTGATCTGAGGTTTTGCAGAGTAAATAAAAGTTTGAGCCGAAAATTGGAAACTCCTTGAAAGTTTACCTTCAGGTTCTGAAGCTCTGCGTTATCTTTTTGCGCTTGGGCGATTGCCGTATAATAGACTGCAGCGGGGATTTTGATTTTCTAGATTCGAGACAAAACCCTTGCAACAACGTTGTCTTTTGCAGACGCGTGTTGAATGTCAGTACTAAACTGGCTGATATAACTCAAGTGCCGAAGTTGGCGACGAAACGCTTTGCCGAGCTTTTGTCTAACATGGTGAATGGCCTGACCTAAAGGGAGAAACGGAATACTTCCGGCTATGACGAGGTACGCGATGAGTAGCTCACGATCGTAGGCGCTGTTGTTGCGCTGAGCTGGTTTAACTTCCTTTGAAAAGAAGGTCAAAGGTTGCCAGATTTGATTCACCTGTTGGTAAAGCGCGGCGGCTACCGCTGTATCTGAGATGCTGACGAACACAGCCAGGGGTGCATCTGGCTGAGGTAATGTCAGCAATTTTGTATCTACAAGCTGTTGTTTGGCTGACTCAAACACATGGACGATTTCAGCAGATCACGCAACCTTGTGAAACTAAAGAGTTTTGGGTCTCGCAGAGTAAATAAGAGTTTGAGCCGAAAATAGGAAACTCCTTGAAGTTGTATTTGGCGTTTGCCTTTAAGCTTTGAAACTTTGCGGCGGTGGGGGGGGGACCTGTAACCTCCCAGATTCGAGACGAACCGTCTGCAATGACGTTGTATTTTCCAGACACCTGTTGGCTATCAGAAGTGAACTGGCTGATAAAACTCAATTGACGAAGTTGACGAGGAGAGGCTTTGTCGAGTTTTTGTTTCAAAGCAAAAGTGATTGGCTTATGGCCCGTGAACAATGGGAATGGCCTGACCTCAAGGCAGAAACGGAAGTATTTGATGGAGAGGTACGCGCCGAGTACCTCACGATCGTAGGCGCTGTATTTATTTTGAGCTGGGTTAAGTTGTTTCGAAAAGAAACTTAACGGTTGCCAGGTTTGATTCGGCATCGACGAACACAACTAGTGGTGCATCTGGTTGAGGAAATGCCAGCAGTGTTGCACCAACAAGCTTTTGTTTAACTGGACGGCCTCAGTTGACCCAGACAAGTAAGCGTTGAGCATCGCTTGATGATGAGTGACCTTGCGCAAGAAATGACGATAGAAGTTTAACATGCCCAAGAGCCTTCGTAGCTCCTTTACGTGGTTGGCAGGGGGAAAGTTCTTGATCGCTTCAACCTTATCTAGCTTAAGCTGAATTCATAAGGGTAATAATGCGGCCGAGAAATTCTCTCCTGCTTCTGCAGGAATCTGCATTTTTCAACGTTAAGAACGAGTCTGGCCGCAAGGAGAAGTTGAAAGATGCACTCGAGATGATCCAAGTGCTCAAATTCTGAAATGGAAGAAACCACATCATCTTTGTAGACGAAACAAAAGTTCAGGTTTAGTAAGGCAGAGTGAGTGAACCTCTAGAAAGTCCGCGCTGCGTTGCATAAGCCGAAGACGGTCCTGGTAAATTCAAAAAGTTCGAAAGTTGTGCAGATACCCGTTTTCGGAATGCGGGAACGACAAGGATTTGGTGGTACGCCTTGGCTAAATCCAAAATCATAAAAATACGGCAGTTCGTAAGCGATTGCGCAAAATCATTGATGGATGGAATGGGGTAGCGGTCTGGAACTGCCTGAGCATTCAGACGCCTATAATCCCTAGAATAGGGACCAAATGAAGTGGGGGAGACCAAGAGCTATTAGATGGTCCACAGGAACCCTGTTTCATCAAGTCTTCAGACTTTTTCTTAGCAACAGCAAGCTTCTGGGGTGAAACTGGACGTACTTTTGAGAAGATTGGAGAGCTGGTAGTGTTGATGTGATGCTCCATATTGTGCTTAACCGGCTGGGGGAAAATACTTTCCGTAATAATGTTGCGGTATTTTCTGAAGAGTGCACGAATGCGATGGTTGGCAACATCCTCGAAAATTATCGAAAGAGTGTCATTTTGGCGGATAAAAATTTTGCCTGAGGTCTGCAATGAAGTTGTGGGTCTATCAAAGCTTCGTTCTGCAAGTTCACCAGCAGCACATAGTGACTCAGGAAGTCTGACCTTAATATGGAAATGCTAATGTCTGCTACCACGAAGCGTTTGCGGTCGCTGGTCGTAGATTTTGCCAAAATAGGGTGTTTGTACGGGGTTGAGGGCGAACCGACTTTTTAGCGCCCATTTCGACCAGGAAGCCACATCTGCTTAAGGGTTCGAAGATTGTAAGGCTATGTGGTACTGCGCTTCGGGTAGGCGTCGCCGAGGCATCCAGCGAGCCTAGTTTTTTGTTGCGTTGATGGTACATTTAGTCTCTGAAGCTCCGTATTTTAGATGATACCAGCAAATCGAGCGATGAGGGTCCCGGCGGACGACTACCCGAACGCCCATTCCGGAAAGCAGACTTTGTCCGTAATTGCGATCGAAATATACTTCCCGAACGCAAATTACCAACCGTCGTTGCAAGCTTTGTGACCGCGTCGGTTAGTGTTCCCCACCCAACTGCTTCATTTCCCGTAGCAACTGGCTTGCCTAGCGTATGTTGATTCTGCAAGTGATTAAGCTTTACTTCTTCACTCACTGAAAGACGCCAAATCAGCTGCTCCTTCAAGCGGACGCATGAGCACTTTTCCAGCACGTCTGGGACGAGTCCAATGGTCTTCACGTCGAATCCGATGAGTGCGTGGTTGGACCTGGTGGCGTCCGCCATAATGCTAACCAGCGCAAATTGCGCCTCCAGTTGGCGGAACGGCGACTGCCACCAACGGGGCATTCCGCCTTCCGCGGAGTTTTCCACACGCGGCAATCAGGGGAAAACGAAGAAAACAGAAAAGGGAAGGGACGGAACACCGGAGTGGACATACTGCGGCCTCAATGACTTTAGGTTCGCCGATGTAACAAACTCCGTCGCCATGTAGAAAACAGTCTGGCAGAGAGCGAAGTGGGGGCAAATGTAAAAAAAAAAAAAACGGAAAAAACCCCCGCCGACCGTAGCAAAAAATAAACAGAAATGCTAACAATGATAAATGAAATTGCAAATTTCCACACCCTGGCCAACTCAGCGTTATGTTAGTATTTTCTTTGTCCGCGGGAATTTCCTTTGTCCGATTCACTGATAAAGGCTAGGAGAATTGATCCTGGCTGGTTTCCCCTTGCACTTTATTAATGGCATTTCGGTGCCACTCCGCGTGTATCACGTCGAGGTTACCACTGTTGGGATTAGTTTTCTTTTATATACAAATTAAGATCTTTTTTTGGACTTTTATGTTTTTTTTCTTCGTCCTGCCACGACCATCTCCACGAGAGTTTTTCACTTCATGTCATTCTGACATCTCTAACCTGGGCCTCCTATCAGGCCGGCAGCTGTTTCCACGGCCGTTCAATGCGGCGGCAGAGACGAACTCGCGATAGCGCACAGGTTCGCGCCGCCGATATGCCACTAGAGAGGCGATCAATTACACGAAGCGGTTCATCATCTAATGCTCAAAGTGGCAAAGTGTCCAATGTGCGAGGCCAGATAAAAGCAAGAGGATCACTCTCGACAACAGTCTAAGACAAGGGGATGCCCTACCATGTGTCTTCTTTTACCTGGCCCTCGAGAAAGTGATCGGTGATGGTGAGGTAAATACGAGGGCTTGACTGGCCTAAGCTGACGATGTCGACATCATGGAAAGAACAACCCAAGACGTACAAACTGCCTCAATCCAGATCAGGTTCGTGTCACAGGATCATCATATTTATGGGGGTGCTGATGTACCCGTTCTTGCTTGCAGAGTTCATAATGTGTTGCTTTTCGATCTTGAGATCTTCCTCTGTGGATGGGATTGGCAAAAAGCGGTGGATCACCATGCCATAGGCTTCGTTCGGAAGGGGTGCTGGTGGGTTTCCTGTAAATAGAAAAAGAAAGTTGTCCATTGTGACGTTTGATTAGTATATCTAAGAAAGGCAATTGTTTATTAACTTCAATCTCATGAGTGAAAGTTATTTTTGAGTGCAACGCGTTTATGTTATTCAACATGTTGTTGACACTGGTTTCAGGGATCACTGCCAAAAAGTCATCCACGTACCTCAACCATATATTTGTCAGTGATCCATTCTGCTCCCTTTCTGTCCACGCTGGCACTCAATCTTTCTATCAATTCCTTCGAATTTTTGACAGATTGTTTCCCGGTGGTAGCCGCCAATTTTTGGCATTCCTTAGCCAACCACTTTATAATGTTGTAAGTAGGAGAGCTAGAATCTGCAATAATCTCTCTCACCTCATTGCCTGGTTTGTGTATTTTTGGTTGGCATCGGATTTTGGGTAGAGAAGGGTTTGGTATCCGGAGGTGGAGTGGATTATGAACCGCTCTCTGGTCTTCTTCTTCTCCAGGTAATCGGTCATTCCTTAATTAAAAGCAGTTTCCTTTGGTAAATTTGTCCACCACTAGATCGTTATAGTGTTGTTCATCCATAATTGTAATAGCATTATCTTTATCTGCTTTCAGATAGTATACCGGCTTCTTCTGCAGCTCGTTGGCCTTCGATAGTTCCTGGCGAATTTCCTCCTTCGCTTCGTTGCCTATGAACTCCATTGGTCCTTCCACATCTACTACAACATGTTCAACTGGCAGATCTGTCTTTACGACGTAATTCCAGAGGGTGCTACCCCTCAATGTTTAATGGATGTATAGCGGATCGGACTCACGACTACCATTACCAGATTATCCAAGAAGACCCACGCTCTAATATTTGTTGCAACCACAGATGAAATTATTTAACATTAATCCCCATAAAGGAATGCAGAATTTGCTTCCATATTAATTAAAATTAATTAGGTACTCTTTCAACACTTCCCACCTATTTCACTATAATATATTCCGCTGAATTAAAACGTAATCATAATGGGCTTGATTCCTAACACTTGACTACAAAGCGTCTTACATGTCTCCTCCGAGCAATTTGGATTATTTACACACATTAACTTTTCAATTTAACATAAGTGCATTGCAAGTAGTGCAACTCTATTGCGGCGGCTACCATGGCCATTTTTTCCTCTGCAGATTAGTTTGCCTCGCAGAAGATCAAGTGCTTGACTTGCGTAGATAGACATGCATTGCAAGTGAATAGAGATCTCGTTGAAAGTTGCAAAAAGAGCTTGATAACGCGGGTTCGCCTGATTGAATTGAAAATCTTGGGAAAAAAGAGATTGTAAAAGAGAAGTGATGTTTGAAAGAAGTTTTTCTGAGAGTATCTTTAATTTATTGGAAAATCCGTATCCGTCAGGTAGGGTACCTACCTAGGTAGGTAGGTATCAGTGGCCGCTCCGAGGAGCCCAATTAGCGCTTTGGTGCGCCGTTTTGATGCCACACACTTCTAAGATCGTGACTGTTGTTATGGGAGCAGGGAGGCGGAGTCTAGCCGGCTCGGGTCTTCAGAGCCAGCTCGTAGCATTCACGAAGGAAAGCAGCTCTCCCACCCTGCAGCTAGAAATCTCTCTGAGGTCCCCAAAGAATGGTTTATCCAGTGTCCGCAGCCTGACTCTAGCCAGAACTGGGCAATCACACAGAAAGTGCATGAGGATTTCCCTTCCTTCTCCGCAGCCTTGGCAATGCGAGTTGTAGGGTATGCTGAGCCTAGCGGCATGGTCCCTTATGGGCCAGTGCCCCGTGCAGACCGCCGTAATCTTGAATTCATTTACACACGTCTCGCACAGGAGCTCCAGCCATCGACAGATTTCCAATATCGCCATTACTTTCGCCTGGAATACACTGGCGAAACTTGGGAGACCATACGACTTGGATACACCGTGTGTATTCGAAAAAACCCCCGCGCCGACTCCATAGGCCATCCTTGATCCGTCCGTAAAGAATACTGTATCATAGTCTTGCAACACGCCGCCGGTCTTCCACTTTGCCCTGGTTGGAAGGTCCACAGCAAAGTTTTCCGTGAAGTTCAGCTTGCGTGTGACATAGTCCGTGGGGAATGCCCAGATTTCCCGAGGTGTTTCATCTAGGATGTTGCTGTGGCCGTAGGACTTCGCTGCCCAGCATCCAGACTCACGTAGTCTGACGGCACTGCACGCTGCAACATATTTGATGTGGAGGTCTAGGGGGAGGAGATTCAGGAGTACATTGAGAGCATCTGCCGGGCAGGACTGCAGAGCCCCAGTAGCACCCGTACACGCGGTTCTTTGAATCCTATTAAGCTTCGTTCTATTGTATTTTTTCTTCAAAGCCTGCCACCATACAATAGAGCCACACGTTAGGATCGGACGGTCTATCTTCAACCTCCAATTTAGCTTAGGATCCAGGATTACATCCAGATACTTTACATTACAGGAAAGAACCAATCTTTTTTCATTCAGCCGTGGTAGATGGAATTCAGGTATCCTTGGCTTGGTGTTGGAATAACATCAGTTGCCTTTTGGTTGAGTTTATATTGAGTCCGAATTTTGCGGCCCACAGGCACACCTTTCCCAACGCTCCTTCCATGATGTCGCTCATAATGGACAGAAACATCCCTGATACGAACATCACCAAGTCGTCGGCATACGCCACCACCTTCACCCCGCTGCTGTCCAATGTACATACAATTTTGTCCATTACTATTAACCAGAGCACCGGTGAGATGGCGCCACCCTGGGGCGTGCCTCTGTTTACAGCTCTGGTCAAGTTGTTGTCTCCCAGATCCGACTGGATTATTCTGGTACTCAGCATGGGTATAATTCAATGCGCGAGATATCCCTCCAATCCAATATAGGTCAAGGTTTCCTTGATGGCGTTGGTACTGACGTTGTTAAAAGCTCCCTCTATAGCCAAGAAGGCAGCAAGGGTATACTGCTTGTACTGCATCGGCCGCTCAACCGTGCCAATTACCTCGTGGAGGGCGGTTTCTGTGGATTTTCCTTTGAGGTAGGCATGCTGCGACTTAGAGAAAAGCGTTCTCTCCATAATCGTCCTTAAGTGAATATCCAGGACGCGTTCTAGGGTCTTCAGCACGAAAGAGGTCAGACTGATTAGTCGAAAGTCCTTCACGGACTCATGACCGCGCCTGCCCGCTTTCGGTATGAAAGCCACTCGTGTGCGCCTCCAGGACTGCGGTACGTATACTAAAGAGATGCAGCTCCGGTAAATCTCAACAAGCCACGGCACAACCCTTTCCTACTGCTTCTGTAGTATGACTGGCATTATGCCATCTGGGCCTGGAGACTTATATGCTGAAGCTGTTTATAGCCCAGCCGATCCTATTCTCGGTCATTACTGAGTTGATAGTCTCGCACAGCTAGGGTTGCCGCAAACCCTCCAAGCAAGGTTCTGACTCACAGTCCTCCTCGCTGGAGGGAAAGTGCGTTTGCACCAGCAGCTCCAAGGTTTCGCTAGAAGATTCCGTCCAGGAGCCTTCCGACTTTCTAAGAAAGGATGGGCTCTTATGTTCCTTGGACAGAATCTTACTGAGCCTCGCGAATTCACTTGTACTTTCGATGTTCTGACAATAGTCCAGCCAAGACCGCTTCTTGGCGGTCCTGATGGCCGAATTGTACTTCTTCAGGCAGTTCTTGTATGGCTGCCAGTATTTTTGCCTGTAGCAGATGTTGAAGATTTCTCTGGTCAGCTTCCTGAGGCTAGAGAGATCTTCATTCCACCACGGTGGCAGGGTCTTTTTGCTGTACTTAGTAGAACACGAGACTTTAATGGCGGTATCGAATGCCTTCTCCAGAGCCCCGACCTTTGACTCCAGTTTGTCTGTCGTGCCAATCTTACCAATTTACACACCGGAGAGTTTGTTCTTAATTACCTGACCAAACTTTCTCCAGTCGATCCTCCTGGGGCCTCTAAAGGGGTTGGAGACCTCTGCGGCGAGATCTAGACTGAAGAGTATCCAACTGTGGTCAGAGAAGGATCTCTGGTCAGACACTCTCCAGTCCTCCACTCTAAGAATCCCACTGTCGGTTATTAGGGTGATATCAAGGACCTCTTCCCAACCGTCACAGTTCTCCGAGCAGGGGAAATAGAAGGTTAGTGTACTGCCCCTGTTACACACCGATAGATTTGAAGTAATAATAAAATCAAAGAATGACTCACCTCTTTCGTTGATTTCGGAGCTGCTCCAAAGCGTATGCCTTCGCTTAGCGTCGCAGCTTCTGGCTTCGTGGCTTTCTTTGTTGCTATATTGTTCGTCAGATGTTGTAGTTCTTCTGGCGGAGCTGATCGGTCATGAACCATGTATGCCGAGGAAACATACACGTTCTCTCCCCCGCCTGCTCCAGCTTGACCACGACTAGGTCACTGGAACTCAGGTCCGGACACAGGAAAGCGTGCAGACTCTTCCTTGCAAGAATACATTCTCTAGATCTATCCTGATCAGCGTTTCCTATGCTGTGAAATAAATTAAAATATTTGCTTTGGAGCCCTTTGATGGTTCGGCCGCTTCCGACCCAGGGCTCCTGTATTAATGCGATTTCGATGTCTTCCTCTAAGAGATTTATCTGCGTTACCTTCAGCATGATCTGCTTGCGTGGGGGGTTCGTCAGTTCCCGTCGGACCGTCGATCGTCATCTCCTCCAACAGCTCGTTGGCGGCATCGATTGGGTCTAGGTCGTCGTTCAGCTTTGCAGAGCGGAACACTTTTACTTTGGCATTCCTGACTCCGAACCATACCGTATAATCGGCCTTTTTCAGTGCCTCCAGGTACTCCTCGTTTATACGGAGTAGTACAGGCTGGCTATTTGTCTGAGGTTCCTCCTCCTTGATAACAACCCAGTCGTCCATGGGAATCCCGGGATTGTGAAGGCGCAGGAATTGGAAGAGCTTGTCCTTATCCATGCGGATATTCGGCAACCAGAGGCGAGCGACCGGTCTCCTGGGAATCTCGTCGTAAGGGATGATCTTGAGTTAAACGTCCTCCAAGGCATCGCTGATCTTAGCGACACACGAACTGAGAAAGTCCTTAGAGAACTGGTCCATGCAAGCTATTACGTGGAAACCACGGACCACCTGAGATGAATCAAAGTAGGGGATGAGTCCCGAGTGTTTGCCTGCGGTGTCCAGGAGATGATCATAGACCATGCCTGACAGCCTGGCTTCAACACTGGTCCACACCTCCAGCGCCACACGTAAGTGGCTCCTGGCCACGTCACTGAAGGGCTTCGCAGTACGTGGCCTGTCCTTCGGATGTTGCTTAGCGTCTGCGCTCTTGCCCACTCTGCTCCGCTTCTTATCTTGCTCGACCTCGTCTTGAGATCCGTCAGTTAAATGTGTTAGAGTTTTCTGCTGTGATTCCCAATTAAAATTCAGCACCTCCAAGAATTTCGCGAAATGAAACTGTAAATTTTGAATATTATTTCTCATTGAGCGACACCTGTAGCGCGATATTTGCGAAAGTTATAAACTCCATAATTTGGCCGTTTCCACTATGCAAATACGACACAGGTCGTGGCGTAAACAAAGATTAACATTGATTTTCACGCCGAAAGAGGTTAATCGATGTTTTCGCACAATTAAATTCGGATCGCCGATATTGGTCTCCGCATGTCCGCCAGGTATTCGTCGGCACCATTCAGATGATCTGAAATATTTATCGCGTTACTCATCTTTTAGGACAAGTTGATTTCCGTGGATAGACAGGAAAAACAACGACCAAATATCCGAGCTGACTTCATTTTATCTCGAGTAGCTCAGTTTATTCAAATGGAAAGAATTTATCTCGGATTTATCGTTTTCAGTCTATTGATTCGTTCGGGAATTCTAAGCTGGTTAATGTCGTAACAACTTGTAACCGATGCCTTGCAGATACTTTCAGTTGTCTTCCTTCATCCATGTGCCACTGTATCGGCTTAATTTTAGTGGAGTATCTTTTGTAATATGGGATCGCTGGATGATCATCAAGATCCGGTTATGGATTGTCAGGGAGTGAAGTGCAGCAAACCAATCCAATCTAACGACTTCTTTAACACTAGTTATTGTTGAGAGACAAACTGACTTGAACCTGATATTCCCCAGCAGGCAAAGCGGTTCGTTTCTTCAGGTAGAGTTAAGACTTTTTGTTATATGGATTTAGTAGTGCAGCTTCGGTCTCCCTCAGGTGATTTCGAGATTTAATAGCTGACAACCGGTATACGGTCTAGGCCTGTCTTAATAAGGAACTCCAGACAACCCGGTTTTGCGCCGAGGTCCACCAATTCGATATCCCTAAAAGCTGTCTGGCGTCCTAACCTACGCCATCGCTCCATCTTAGGCAGGGTCTGCCTCGTCTTCTTTTTCTACCATAGATATTTCCCCTTATAGACTTTCCGGGTGGGATCATCCTCATCCATACGGATTAAGTGACCCGCCCACCGTAACCTATTGAGCCGGATTTTATCCACAGCCTGACGGTCATGGTATTGCTCATAGATTTCGTCGTTATGTAGGAATCGAATGGAAGGCATTAAAAAAGTTCGTGTAAATGACATGAACTTCCCGCCGAGAGTTGAGCCATTTAGCCAGAAAGTTGGTGAAGTCCAGAAGATTGATAGCAGTGGATCGACCTTTTGTGAAGCCATATTACTCCTTAGCTATAAGGTGGTCGAAGTGGGGACACTGGAGCAGAATGAGAGGAGCGAAATAGGACAATAATTCTCAGCAAGAGTATCGTCACCGCCTTTGTATATGGAAAAAATAAAGGTTTCTTTCCACAGGCAAGGAAAATGGCACTCTTCGAGGCTCTTATTGAAAATAATGCAGAGAGGAACAGAAATGAGCTTGGAAATTTTAATCACGAATAGGTTGGGAAGACCATCTGAGCCAGGTTCGACATTGGCATCAAAGTTGTCAATGACGTATTCTATCAAAGAGGCGATAAGGAGGGGAAAGCTAGAAGATTCGGAGGAAGCTGCGCTCAGAAGAGGAAGAGAGGGAGACCAGAAAGAGGAGTTATGCATTGAGGAGAAGCAACTGCAAAGTAAATCACAGGATAGCTGAGGAGAGGTAGCAGTGCAGCCAGGGAATTTTATGAAAGTGGAAGGGATCGGGAAGCATTGCTTTAGGGATGTGAGACCAGAAAGGATTTCGATTGGTTGTGGTTTAAGTGCTACTGACCAAACAACAGCATTAATAACTCTTATCATATGAAATCGAGTTAGTCGCTTAACTCTTTCGATTTTCGGGTACACCAATATGATTCAAAAGACTTAAGCGAGAAACGCGAGATGAAATTTAACTTCTTAGTAGAGGAGAATGAATGGTCGCCGGGCATAATAGACCATCTGCTGTGGTTGGAGTAAAATTATTGTCTTACGTAATATTAATTATAATTTTTTGTTTCACCAATTCGATATCCCTAAAAGCTGTCTCGCGTCCTGACCTACGCCATCGCTCCACCTTAGGCAGGGTCTGCCTCGTCTTCTTTTTCTACCATTGATATTGCCCTTATAGACTTTCCGCGTGGGATCATCCTCATCCATACGGATTGAGTGACCCGCCCACCGTAACCTATTGAGCCGGATTTTATCCATAGCCTGTCGGTCATGGTATCGCTCATAGATTTCTTCGCTACTTCCTTGCGGTCCTCAAAGTTGCCGATCCTTCTTCTTCTTCTTTCTATTGCGAGGAGAGCTGCTATCAATTTCTGTTTAACTCAATTTAGAATTAGTGATCACAAGGGATATCTATTAATAGCAGAGGCAGAGAAGATTGAAAATCTAAGGTGGGTCGAAAGATCTCTCAGCAAATTTCTGAAGATACAAATATCTCCGTCAGCTGAAGTCTAGCCCAACCTGTCCAGCAATTACTCATTTCCACATTTCCCAATGGTTGAAATCACTGAATCATTGAAATATTGAAATTATACTGAAATGCGACGACACAAGGGAGAAGAGACTGTGTAACTTATGCGCTGCCGAAAAAAAGTTTGATCCGAAGCACAGCAAGTTGTCAGGACGCGGCACTTAACCGGTTAATTTACGTTAACCTGTCCATTTTCAGACTATTACCGAAATGAAGGCATTCCGATTTGTCGATGATAATGTTGTGACCGTTGCGACCGTTCAGATTGAAGATTTGTCCGACAGAAAAATTGAATTGATCAGAGAAGTATAACAAATAAATGTCGGACATAAGATGAAATTATAGACTGATTTTATGGCTGGGTATTTTCGTATTTAACACTTTTAATACGATAAATAAATAGCGAAACCGGTTCCTGAGTTCGCTTGGAGCCTAGATTACCATTTTCATATGCACGCATATGAAATTGCCATCATGCGCCTCTTCCAGTACTACGCGTCGTTTATGGAGTCTGTCCAATGGGAGCTTATGTTTCGTTGTATCTAATTTGTTATTCATTCCAAAGAAAACAAAGCATTTTTCTAGATTGCGTTATTGGCCGGAATTAGTAACCAAACTATGGAAGAAATGGCTCGTGAAGACTACAAAGGTGACGAGGGATCGTATTAAGGATATCTTAGTTAACTTAATCCCACTTTATAAACATGACATGAGTTTGGTGCAACCCCGCATCTATTAAGGGAAAATGAGTGCTTCAAAATTCTGAGAATATCAACGCAAATCTGATTAGTAACATAAATATAAACAATAATAAACTCTAACTCCGCCGAAGCCGGTCCCAAGCCCGGTTGTGAAAGGAGGAGGGATGGATAGCTTCAGTCTGAATGGCCACCGCAGCGTCTCAGGGGGTAGGTGAGGAAAGTGCAGGAACTTTGCAGTCCTGCAGATCACTCACTGAGGAAACTATCCCAACACCTGGCAGTTAGGTATAAAATGCAAATCCATCCAATGACAAGAAGGAGAAATTTGAGGTCCGGTACGGATAACCGGCGGGAGTCGTTTTACTTGGTGACTGGGTCGGGCTCCCGTAATGGACAGCATGGCGTCGAAACCGCTAGTCGTGGGGCGGTTCGACGTCTAGGCGCCACGACGACCAGGAGCAGAGCTCTGCCTGCTGCAGCTGTTTCGCAACAATCTGTGGAGACCACTTTAGCAGGTCCGCATAGGCAGCGGATGAAATGGACTGAAGAAATGAACCTCTTCATCATCCGCTCCTACTACGAAATAACCGCAGGGCGGGTACAACATCTTACCGCCCCTTGTTGCACCAGAGATTCGTCGAGCGTTTCCCGCAATTCGCGCACGTGACTGTGCAGACCAGTACCGCTTTATTACTCGCAGCGACACAATCCCGGCCACCATCAGGGATCGTGTTCGATTTGAAGTCATCGTGGAAACTGGTGACCGGAAGTCAATGGGGGCAGAGGCGACCGCATCAACAACACTACGCAGCACTGCTGGTGACAGTTTCAGTACTCGCCGAAGCACTCTTCTCCACCGTCCAGCTGAGGTTTCCGCTGAGGTTCAGGACGAATTCCAAAGAGCGTGTATATAATTCTCGGATATTGATCCTTTGCATAGACCTTGTATTCCCAGGCTCTATCCATCTCCAGCAACTCCGGGAATACCCGCCCAGCATGTCAGCATGCTGAGCGGATCACCGCCGAAGACACCCGCCATGCCAATACGCCTGGCATGAATTTTGTGGATATTACCGAAGAGGAAGTTCGACGAGCCATAAACAGCTCGAAGAACTGGCGAGGCCCAGGTCTGGATCGGGTGCAGAATTTCTGGTATAAGAAATTTACTAGCGTACACAGTCGGTTGGCACGCAGTATAAATGAGGCCATGAGTCGGCCGGAGGAGTTTCCACCCTTCCTCACTGCGGGGATTACCTACCTTATCCCTAAGAAAGATACGGTGCAGGACCCCGCAGACTCAAGACCGATTACTTGCTTACCAACCCTCTACAAATTCATCACGTCCATTATTAGTGGAAGGATCAATGCGCACCTCGAGACCAACAACATTCTGTCCGAGGAGCAGAAAGACTGCCGAGTTGGGTCAAGGGGTTGCAAACAGCAACTCATTATCGACTCGGCAGTTGTAGGACAAGCAACTAGAGGCCAGAGAAACCTGCATCTGTATCGCATTTATCCGAAACTAATAAAGTTTTTGGCGACAGTCATGGAAGGGTGGCATACCACCTTATCAGTGCGTACATCTGAGGGTGCTAATACTTCAGAGCCCATCCGTATCCGGAGGGGCATCTTCCAGGGGGATTCGTTGAGTCCCCTTTGGTTTTGTATGGCACTGAACCCTCATGGTTTTGCAATAAAGTATGGCCTACGTGCCAAGTGAAAACTGACACACCTGATGTACTTAGATGACATCAAGCTGTATGCTGGTACCGACAACCATCTTAGAAGTCTGTTGCGAATAATAGACCTCCGAATTCCTGCAACGTGTAAAGCTGGTACTGAAATCGCATCTCTTGGGAAACAATAAAATAAGCGCGTTGAATGCATTCGCTATCCCTTCACTGGCCTATGTATTCGGAATATTGCCAGTGGAACAAAGACCGATCTGGAAAACGTCCAGCGGCGGATACGGATAACTATGTCCAAATTCCGAATGCATCACCCAAAGTCTGCCGTGGAGCGGATGAACCTGCCTCGTGACATCGGAGGTAGGGGCGTGGTTGACGTGGTGGCACAACATCATCGCCAAGTCGACTCGCTTCGCGCTTATTTTTACAGCAAAGAGCAGGCGAGTCCCTTGCATGCAGCTGTCTGTGAGGCAGACTGTGGGCTAACTCCACTTAACTTGAAGGATCGATCTTTTGATCCTCTGAGTGCGGTGAAGTCGGACCAAGAGCGGATCGGTGAATGGAAGTCGAAGGCAATGCATGGTAAACACGTGAATTTTCTTTGGCAGCCATTTGTCCATTTGCATTTGTCGAACAGATGACTGTGTGCTGGGGAGCTCTTTGCTGAGACGGAGGGGTTCATGTGTACCATTCAGGATGGTGTGGTCGCCACCCGAGCTTATAAAAAGCTCATCATGAAAGAACGGGTGGAGAGCGACCAGTGCAGAATGTGTAGTTCAGCATTAGAGACGTTGGACCATCTCATTTCTGACTGTACTGTTATGGCACCGGTGCAATACATCACCAGCCATAATGCTGTATGTAAGGTTATCCATCAAAACCTTGCATACAAACATGGGCTGATCGCGGGAACATGTCCAGTTTACCGATATGACCCCAAGCAATACTTGATAGTTATGCTTACAGCATGTATTGGGACCGGCAAGTTCTAACTGATCGCCATACTGCACACAACAAGCCTGACGTACTGTTAGTTGACAAGACGGGTCACTCCGCGTATATTATTGATGTTGCTATCCCCCAAAATAGCAACATTGAACGAAAATACGTGGAGAAGAAGGTGAACTATGAGCCATTGGCACGGGAAATTAAAGAAATTTGGCGTCTCGAGCGGGTGGTTGTAGTTCCCATAATATTGTTAGCTACAGGTATTGTACCTAAATCCCTCATGGCTTCCCTTGATGTCCTGGGACTTTCGCACAGTCTGGTTCAAACCATGTAGAAGTACAGCATTTTGCTCGACGGATTCTCCCACTGACCTACCACCGGCCACCACCACCAGCGCCCCTTTAGTTTTTAAGTAGGTAGGATCGTCCGAGCCTAAATGCTTGGCACTTAGTGCTAGTATTAGGTAAAATCCGGCATCTGCCGAGATTGGAAATTGGATTGGATCCGAGATCGGAAATAAACTCTCTTGAAAGTTTGCAGACTCAAGGCTCTCCATTTAACTGAAATTTAGATCTTTTTCAAACAGCTGTAGCGACTCAAGCGCACCTCACTTCAGGTGCCAAAAACTCTCGCCATCAGGGGCGCTTATTGGGTTAGTAACATGACAGTCCAATTGGAGCTGCCAACCAGGTGGCGTCGTTATTGCATACTTTATTGTGTTTGAAGTTGTAACGGAGTTACGAATATTAAATCATCATCATCAACACCAATTCGATATCCCTAAAAGCTGTCTGGCATCCTGACCTACACCATCGCTCCATCTTAGGCAGGATCTGCCACGTCTTCTTTTTCTACCATAGATATTGCCCTTATAAACTTTGTGGGCTGGATCATCCTCATCCATACGGATTAAGTGACCCGCCCACCGCAACCTATTGAGCCGGATTTTATCGACAACCATAGATTTCGTCGTTATGTAGGCTACGGAATCGTCCATTTTCATGTAGGGGGCCAAAAATTCTTCGGAAAATTCTTTTCTCGAACGCTGAAATAGGCTCTGTTGGCAGCCAACAACCGTGCGCTAATTTCATTGTTTTCGTTTGACCAATGCGATTCGATGTTGTTCATTCTCTTGGTTTTGGCGCTGGTGAATATTCCTCAGCATCACGGATCACTTTCTTCACTTCACTTCAGAAGTTGGACGACGCCCGCAGCTCTCCACGTGACGAGCAGCAGAGCAAAGTCAACAGCCTGACTATTTTTCGGCTGCCCCCGTTTTGGAAGACGCGGGCAACTCTGTAGTTTGCGCATGCGGAAGCACAATTCCGCACATACCGGGTTACAAAGGACGACACTCAGGTCGACAAAGTAATGAGTGAATTAGATCCGGAGGTTCTTGGCCAAGTGAGCCACCGTCACTCTCTGACAGATATAGAACAATCAAAAACAGGATTATTAATGCTTATGCTGTGTCGGAGGAGGTTGAACTGCGTGAGCTGCTAATGGATATGCAACTTTGAAATCAAAGACCGTCACAGGTTCTCTACGGGATGAAAATAAAAGCGGCGAACAAAGTTACCGACGCCGTCCTCAAATCGCTGTGGCTAGAACGCCTACCAGCTAGCATTCAGCCCATCCTCAGCATTTTAGAAGCTACGGATGTGTCACGGTTGTCGGAAATGGCTGACAGGATCTTAGTGGTTCGAGCGTCGCTACAAGTGTTTGCGGTGATTTCATCTTCCTTCCCGTGGTCTCCAGCGAAAGAAACCGGGGTAAATGCGCTGGTTCCAAGAAACGTCGGGAATTATATTTCAGCTCTTTGTGCTATTTCCACTGAAAATTTCGAGAATACGCACGGACGTGCTAAAGGCCTTGTTCTTGGGTTTCCAGAGGCGAGTCATCGGAAAACTAGTTACGGTGCTTGCAGATTCGACGTATGGAAGCGCCGAGAAAAAAGTCGCTTCCATACCCTTGACGAACATACCGGGCTGAAGTTCTTATTAGATACAGGCGCGAACTCACATCCCGCGACATCCAACTTTTCGCCGCTAAGGGATCGGCATTAATATATACGGCTAGCAAGTGCTGCCCGTCGTACAGCTCTTGGGTCAGTCCCCTGCATTTGGTCCCCAAAAAGTATGGAATCTGGAGGCCATATGGGGACTCCCGGAGACTAAAGGCGGTAACAGCACCGGATTGATATCCAATGCGGCACATCCAGGATATCGTCGCATTTTTCCAAGATTGACCGTCACTGAGCGTTCCATTAAATCCCAATCGACGTGGCGGACATCCTCAAATAGACCATGACAACGTCATTTGGCCTTTGCGAGTTAACCATAATGACGTTCGGTTTGCGGAACGCCACCCAGACCTTTCGGCGCTTCAAGGACGACGTGCTGCAAGGGCTGGATTTTTGTGTATGCTATGTCGACGATATGTTCGTGTCATCCGGGACCCCGCAGCAATATACCGAACACTTTCGCAATGTTTTCTAACTGATTATGGTCTCGTGGTGAACATGTTGAAATGTGTATTCAGAACCAACAAAATCGAGCTCCTGGACCATACGATGAATGAACGTTGTATCTTACCACCATGGTCCCGTGTAGAGGCAATCCAGAAGTACAGTCCAACCACTGCCAAAGAACTCAGACGATTTCTGGGAGTCCTTAATTTTTACAGACGTTTTGTTCCCAACGCTGTTACGCTTCAAGCACCATCGAACCACCTAGGGAGGAGCACGAGAAAAGGGGATAGAACATCCATTACGTGGACAACGCAGGCAGACCAGGCCTTCAATGCTTGCTGATGTACTCCCAACCGAATACACCAATTGCATTGGTAACCAACGCATCAGGCGTGGCCGTAGGTGCCGTCTTGTCTCGGGCGAGCACAATGCTGACTACATGGCCTGCTAGAGTACATTGTAGTGTACCATAATGGTCTTGATTGAAGCCCTCTAACACACTTCAAGGTCATGATCCAATATAGATTGTTGCGCCAATGATTATTATTAGTGGTGATTTTTGCCCCTCACCATTTTAGTAATAACCCTGTTCGCTGTCTCCAGGAGCTAAAGTCTGAATCCACATAAGGTTTTTTGTAGCATTTCCATCCGTGCAGCCAGTTTAAGTCTGTCGCAAATTGGTATCTCAGTGTGGTACTCACATACTAATATGTCAAATCAATTATCGAGCTCGAGGGTGTCCTTCAAAAGGTGAATACACTTCCGGTGTTTCCAAGCTCCGTGAAATTCTGGAACACAATGCTATAACATCGTCGCACTTGGAGGAGGTTAAGCAATAGTGTATATATATAAACGCCAATTACTTTTGGTCTGACGAATCCAGCTTTCAGTAAATTCATTTACTTCTTTGATGGCTCCAATGGCTTTCACAAGCTGATATTCCCAGGTAAACCTTTGGTCCGGGTCGGGTTATTATTGTGATAATGCTGGCTGATTATGGCCACTTCAGTCTATGAGAATAAGTCCTGTGCTGTCTCGCAATAGTTAAGATTGATTTGTATCAGCCAGATTTCTTCCAAGCCTGTGAAGCATCTTTTCGAGTTTTTGGGGGCATTCCTGGGAGTAAGGTACTCCCATTTCTCCAGACTACTTGGATACTACGGTAGTCAGGTAATCCACCACCAAGGCACTACAGTTGATTGATATCAACGAATGGAAGTGTAATTGCCACTCCCAAAAGCTGCGCATGAACATGCCCACGCATGTATACCTCTAATTGAGTGGTAGGTATGATGGGAGACGGCTATCTCAGAGAATATACGGGGAGTGGCGTCTCCGAGGCAAGTAGTTCTGACCCCTTAGCTGGCATAATACCCGCGTCCTGGGAAAGTTTCACGGGAAAAAGCGAATTGCTAATGACCGATACACGCCGGGACACACTGGGAGTCCCTAGAGCCGTCGACGTCGATGGGGTGATGTGAGTCTAGCTCTGTGAAGGTGGTAGTTGTGGCGTGCATCAGGAGCCACCCCCTTTAGGACCCTGGTCGGGTAGTGGGCAGTAGTAGACCACATTGCGCCGAGCGGGCGCTGATCCGTCCGTGTGTTCCGGAATCAACTAATCGTAGGTGACGCCTCAGGGAACTGAAGTAGGGGCTTTGTTCCCGAGGGCATACCCATTCCTGACTATTGCGGTCTGCTTCCTTGCACACGATGCACTGATAAAAAACTTAAATGGCGAACACAAACAAAATTAACGAGGAGATAGTGGAATGCAAAGTGAGCTGGCTTCGTCTATACGCAGCACGAAAATGCGTCGTTGGCAGTTGTGAAGTACAAGCGGCCGCGGCGTTCCTCCAGAAAAACGTCAGCAAAGAATGTGGCATGCCTAACTCAGACCCAAGAGGGAAACGAATTCTCGAAGTGGCGGAGAGAAAAGGACTGGTAGTTTCAAACATCGGATCCACCTCAACGTTCCGACGCCCAGGTTGCTAGGGAAGCATTTCAGAAGTAACCTTCGCGTCGGAGTCACTAGGGACGCTGGTGGACGGCTCGCGAGTTTAGAAAGACTTCTCGGCAAGTAACCACCAATACATTGCCTTCGAAGTGGTGGACACAAAGTCTCGGTGTGCCCTACCCCGGCGGTTTTTCTGTGCATGGAACGTTGCTAAGGTGAACATTTCCATTCTAGGCATAGTAGACAATATTTTCCACGTGCCGAACTATATCTTACGGATATTGACGGACAATCTGAAAAACCACCCCCAGCCCTATGAAACACTAAAGGATCAGAGGAGGATAGAAGTCAGGTCCGGGGTAGCACAGAGATCCATCCTAGGGCCGGACCAATGAAACGCTTTCAATGATAGTCTATTCAAACTCGACATGCCAGAGGAGTCGCGCATGGTCGGTTATGCAGATGATGTTACAGCGCTTGTTGCTGAACGCACTGTCGAACAGGTGCAAAGCAGACTTTGTACGTTGAAGCGATGGGCAAGCGGAGCACTGACAAAAACCAAAGTGGTCATCCTGACTAAAAAGAGAATTTCAATCCTCCGTCTTATATCGTTCGACGAGTCGACAATCGAGTCAAAACCAGCGGTAAAGCACCTCCGGCTAGCTCTTGAATCAAAAATGAGCATTTTTGAGCAAATCAAAGGGGCAGCGAACAAGGCTGCAGCTGGAGTTTTGGTGTTAAGTCGGCTAATGGGAAATATTGGGGGTCCAACGTTTAGCACGCGACGTCTACTGATGAGTTCAACATGGGATATGGGCTGACGCTCTTGGCAAGGAGGTATATCGTAAGCGTCTCCTGCAAATACAGAGAGAGTAAGCTTTGCGGGTAGTGTTTTCGTACCGCACTGTCTCTGAACCGGCCGTGTTGCGGGAGCATTGCATTGTCCTTCTTGTTAGGGAGCGTCAAGACATATATAAGCGCAAGGAAAAAGAGTCAAGGGAGGTGGTTGCTCTTGAAGAAGGGAAACGCACCCTAGATGAGTGGTAACTCTCTTGGAAAAATGAAACTAAAGGCGGATGGACTGTGCGGCTCATTGGCAACTGAGATGCGTGGCCGAATCGGAAGCATGGTAAGACTGACTCTTTCGTTACCCAGTTCTTAAGTGATCATGGAGGTTTTCAGTCTTACCTGAACAAGATTGGAAAGACACGATCCCTGGATTGTCTGTTTTGTAATGGAGTTGTGGACGACGACAATCACACTTTTTTAAGGTTTTGTGTAAACACAAAACCTTATTAAAATCGGTTTACTGTCTGTCTGTCTGTCCGTCTGTCGGTCTGCCTGTCTGTCTGTCCGTCACACGCATTTTTTCTCGGAGACGGTTGTGGCGATTGGCACCAAATTTGGTAGAAAGGTGGGAACTGTGGACGCTCACGCATATTGTAAGTTACATTCTTTTACGTCGCATTTAAGGGGTGGTCCCCATACATGCAAAAGGGGGGTGTACATTTTTTTTTCATCAAATATAGTCATGTGGGGTATCAAATTAAAGGTCTTAGTTAGTACTTTTCGAAGCCGATCTTAGTTTTCAGATTTGTTAGAAAGATGGGGAGTGCGGGGGGTTGAAAGTGACAATTTTTTCAAAGAACCCATTCTCAGAAACTACTTAACCGAAAAATCTGAAAAAAATCAGGGGGCTGTCACTATATGGTGCCGAGGCTCCGAAATACTCTTCAGACCGATACCTATTCAAGTAAAGTTAAAGTTAAATAATAGTACAATACTGTAATTTTTAGTAATTGACAGGAAAACCCCCCTTAAGTTCACCCTAGAATCACAAAATTGCAGCAATGTAGGCTACAGCATAGAGTATAATCCTGACAAACTTGGTGAAAATCGCACCATTACTAACAAAGTTATACTAGGTCAAAACTGTCGCTCCTCTGCAAATTCAAGACTATGAATGTCGATATCACTTTAAAGTGGATATTTTCGCATGCTACATGCTAATGCTACAAATGTACCCTCAAATCCCTTTATAAAAGAAATACACAAAACCTTTCATACCTGAAGCGTCTAGCTTCCGGTGTCCCGACTTGTTTTCTTATGGAAGGTGTAATGGGATTCGTCAGCAGCTCTATTTAAACACAGGGGATCTCTCTCCAGACAACATTGTCCAGGAGATACTGAGAAGCGCTGCCACTTGGAGCCGTGTTGCCCGACCGGTGGAGGAGTCGGATGACAGGGGGTTCTTTAAGCTAACAGTTTCCTTCCTCTTCTCTCCTCCTGTTGGTGTAAGGAATTCCCTGATTTGAAGGCCCTGCAAGGCAGGAGATTTCGGGGACTAGCCCGAAGTAATGTGACAAACGGTTTCAGGCTAGCTCTCTGACAATGGTGAGGTGGGATTCAGTTGCTCATCAAAGTAAATGGAGACTCAGGACTAGTTTACATCCCTAAACTAAATATATGACTTTGACTGGGTAGTGCTTGGATCCTATGCTGCCAACTAGAAAAGCAAGATGGATTGCTGATTGCGAATGGTGTCAGCAACTCCAGTAATACCAGATATACCGCAGTGCTCCAACTTGACCGATAAGCATCGACGGTAATCTGATGTGAATTCCTCAACTCCCTCCCCCTCTCATTAAGGTTAACTCCAATTTTTAATTTAGAACTAATTTGCTTCCATCATAATCCAATGGTTGTCTACGATTCTCCGTACAAGTTTATAGATAGATCCATCTAGATTGAACCGATCAGTGGACTCCGCTAACTATGAAATTACGTAGATAACCTTCACCAAAATATTTATCTGGTTGCCTCTGAGCTTAATTATGTTAAAAGCCTGCGATTGAGAGTGACACCTTGCAGAATTTTGCATCCAAAATAATTAAATCCTAATTTATCTAATTTCCAGCAGTCCCCATCCGCTGGAATAAATTACGCTCCCTATTCAAGCGCTCTCCGTCGAAATAGTTTGATTTTGATTTTATGCATGAGGCAACGTGAGAATTGAAGGAAACAGAAAAAAATGGAGCCAATTGATCTCGGATCCAAATGAATTACGGAGAGAGTCGAAAAATAGAAAAGCGCTCGTTTGACCAATAAATCGGGCGAGATTAGTGGACGACAGAGTATGCAAATTATCGTTCGGTGGTCAAAGGCGTCAAAATATGCTTATAATTCACTGAAAAATCGACATTTGTATGTAAAACTCGAAGCCCGGCACGAAATAAAAAGATAAATCTTCATTCGATTTCCGATAGATGCGAGGCAGAAGATTTTTTGATTGCGCCACGATGATTATATGATTATGAGTCTTCGGTGGTTTCGATTTCTGTCGAAAGGTTAAAGATGGCCAGAGTAAGTTCGACAACCTTTTTTCTATTTGTTCCTTCTAACAGTTAGAAGATTTCGTAACCATTATTTCCAGATTGATTTCGTTTTATTGTTGTTGCTCGTGGAGATGACTGCTTTCGCGGCGTGGAGCATTCGAATGTTTGTTTGTGTTGAGCAATTAGATGCGGCCAAACTTGCATCAATTTATTACCAATAATTTAGGAGTTATGACCTTTGGCGAGGCAAGTGATTTGCAAAAGAGTTAATTAAATGTGATTGATTGAGTTTTGACGGTGCCGCGATCATATCCAGGCCAATGACGGATGAACAATTTTTTCGGTGTAGGGGTGACTAGCCACTAACTGACTGTTTCTAGCACCAGTGGGAATTGTAAAAATGTATCTTTTTTCGGATGTTCTTAAGATTTTCCAACATTAATGGAGAATGTGTGAAAATCAAGATAGCGGTCCGTACATTCCAGTCACATAAGCTAGCCGCAGCATACTTCATATCAGCATACATTTTAGCAAACATAAATCAACCACCTATGAACACTCTAATGGCTTCAATCAACTTGGCCCGCTGAAACCCATATCAGATTCAAATACTTAAATATCTGCACGATAAATGAAAAATCTGCGATGATAAATGTGTCACCAGTTTAAGATTTTCGCTTAGATTTTTTACCTGCATCAAGTGCCCAATGAACCTTGATGCATGCCCAGAGACATAGCAGTTGAAATACGTTTTCAGGTAAAGGCCCTGGGGTCTAAAATGGGAAATTTCAATTAATTAATGAATTCTGAAAGAATATATTAGATAGAGTTGACAGTGGCCCGCCAACGGAGTAACCTGACAGAATTTCGTGGTATCCATTCATCGGGTGTGAAAGGCGCAAGCTAATGGTCGTAATTTTTGTTAATGGAGTGCTCTAATGCTCCAAATGGACCCGGGTACAACAATTCTTTAAGTGGTAGATGGAGAGTGGTTGCAGTTTGACAAGTGGGTATTGGAATTTGAATACTGAGCTTAAGCACCTGCAGAAAGTGGGACGATTCTGTGCAAAATGTATTTACAGCACAGATTATTAGCTGTATTTATGTTTATGTCGAAAAACATAAAGATGGGTCAAATCAACCTGCAGCATGCCAAAGCTCCCTCCTACCTGTTGGCAGCGAGAATGACAAAGCTACAGGATTTCCCCTATATCTTTTTGATGCAAGAACCGTGGGTTCGATTTAACAGAATCTGTGGCATTGGATCAGTAAAGGGGGCTAGGATCTTCTACGACGAAGGATCCATAAGACCGAGAGCTTGGGTCCTGATGTCAAGACGGTTAGAGGCAACTATGCTGAGACAACATTGTTCCTAGGACTTAGCTACGGTCATCATACAATACCAGATAAATGGCGAGAGGAAAAACATCATAGTTGCCTCCGCTTATTTACCCTATGATTCTTTGTATCCTCCACCGACGCAAGAACTTAGGGATCTGGTGGCGTATGCAGAATCAAGTGGTCTCGAACTCTTAATAGGTTGCGATGCGAATGCTCAACATATTTGTTGGGGCAGTAGCAAATGCAATCCAAGAGGAGAGAAGCTATTTGATTTCATCACTTCAGCTGGTCTTATGACTGCAAACGTAGGGTGCGCCCCTACGTTCATGGGACCGAGAAGAAGCGAAGTAATTGACCTAACAATCTGTACCCCAAAATTGTTAGAGTTGATTACACACTGGGGAGTGCTAGACGAGGTCTCACTGTCAGATCACCGATATCTAGAATTCAATCTGACTATTGCGGGCGAACAGTCTGCAGTACAAAGACGGAACCCTAGGAAAACGGATTGGGCAAAGTTCAATGAACTTCTTGGCAATAAAGTACAGTTCCTTAGGCGACTAAGGACTCCTTTGGTGCTGGAAGATGAATTGAAAACTCTGAACTGCACACTTTTAGCGTGCTATGAAGAGGCTTGTCCTATTTCCCGAGGCCAAAGCGGTAAAACGGTTCCTTGGTGGAACCGAGAACTGCAAAAACTCAGGAAATCAACCAGGCGACTTCTAAATCGTGCTTGCAAAAGTAACAAGAACGAAGACTGGTTAAATTTCAGGAACTCACAACATGAATATAAGAGGCTTGTGAGGTGCTCGAAACGAGACTCCTTTAGAGCGTACGGTGAGGAACTGGAAGGCGAAAGGGAGACTTCAAGGCTGTGCAAAGTCCTCAAAAGGGATGAGTCGCCAAGTTGGATTCTCTTAGAAAACCCGACGGTACTTTCACGAGCTCCAGACTGGACTCAGTACAGACCCTCCTGGAAGTACACCACCCGGGAGAACGGGCAAGAGAAGTGAGTTGACGGTTCTTGCAACCCCTTCAACACACAAGCGTTGCAAGGGGAACTGGAACACTGCGAAAGCGGTTGTTACCCATGAAAAGGTGAGAGCTGCCATACTGTCCTTTGAACATTTCAAAGCACCTGGCATGAATGACATCTATCCGGCAATGCTAAAGGAGGGTATGGAGCATTTAGAGCGACCTCTATGAAATATTTTTCGAGGATGTCTTGCTCTGGGCTACGTGCCTTCTTCTTGGCAACAGGTTAAGGTAGTTTTCATACCGAAACGTGGGAAAGATGACTATTCTAATCCAAAGAACTTGAGACAGATCAGCTTGAATTCATTCTTGCTGAAAGGTTTGGAGAGACTGGTGGAGCGTCACATTCATGGAAAAGCACTTAGGTCACACCCATTTAGTGAAAACCAACATGCTTACCAACGTGGAAAGTCCTGTGAGTCTGCTCTTCATTCTTTGGTCACAAAGATAGAGAATGCAACTTTGAATGGTGAGTACGCGATGGGGGTGTTCGTGGACATTGAAGAGGCTTTTGACTGTGCACCTTTTCAAAAACTTTGTGATGCCGCCAAAGCGCATGGTGTTGATGATGCTTTAATTAAGTGGATCCATGCTATGCTAACGCAAAGATTGCTGTGCGCAGAGGTAGGGGTCGATCGCTAGCTGACTACGGAGGCAACGAAGGGCTGCCCCCAAGGAGGTGTGCTTTCGCCGCTTCTGTGGAGTATGCTGACCGACTCACTACTATGCGAACTGCAAAATTTGCCAATACAGGCTCAAGCTTATGCTGATGACGTTGCTGTACTTGCTGTTGATCGGGATCTTGGAACGGTGTGTAGGAATATACAGTGTGCCATTGATTTGATAGACAGCTGGTGCCTTAGACATGGTTTGCCAGTTAATCCAAATAAAACCACAATGGTTTTATTCACAAAAAGGAGAAAACTGGATGGACTTTGCCTCCCTGAGATGAGGGGTACTACCCTTCAACTCTCCGAAGAAGTGAAATATCTGGGGATCACTCTAGATAAAAAACTTCTTTGGAACAAACATGTAGGGGTAAAGATGAAACGAGCTGTCACAGCTTATGGGCTGTGCAGACGGACCTTTGCTTCGACATGGGGACTCAGGCCTCATGTGGTAATGGGGATATACGTTGTCATCATTAGGCCGATGTTCGTATATGCATGCATAGTGTGGTGGATTAAGGTGAGACAAGAAGGTTTTCACCGTAAACTAGCCGCACTGCAAAGAACTGTTTGTCTGGGTATCACTGGTGCCATGAGCACGACATCCGGCGCTGCTCTGAATGCACTACTCAATTTGCAGCCCCTGGATATATTTATTCAAAGCACTGCAATGAGAGCAGCTCATAGGCTAATTCGATTAGATCTATGGGAAAACAACATAGGTGGGGGCACAGAGCATTGGAAGAGTTACTGGGAGGACTGAATCCAGTTCTTACAATGCCTTCCGATTCTCGTGTCCCCATACATCTGTTTGGTAGAAGATATGTAGTGACCCTGAAGCGTAGAGAGGACTGGGAAGGCCCAGAGGAATGCGTGGCGGGATATACGGAAGTCTTCTACACCGATGGCTCAAAAACAGAAGAGGGTTCTGGAGCCGGAGTCTACCTCTCGAATAAAAACGAGAAGTTGACTTTTCCTTTGGGACAATATGCCACGGTTTTTCAAGCCGAAGTTTATGCGATCCTAAGGGTGGCAAGCTGGGTGATTGGCGAGCGGTTGAAGGGCAGGCGCATCGCAATCTGCAGTGACAGTCAAGCTGCACTGAGGGAATTGAGCAGTCCTTTGATCACCTCGAAAATCGTTCAGGAATGCAGAAACTGTTTGAACTCTATGTCTAGATTCAATACGGTGGAACTACTCTGGGTACCTGGTCACTGCGGCATAGAGGAAATGAAATCTCGGACGCTTTAGCGAAAGAGGGGTCAATCTCCCCTATGCCGGGACCGGAGCCAGCAATTGGGATATCAGTGGCATTGGCTAAATCTGTTTTCAAAAACTGGGAACAAGTTTCCCATAATGACAGGTGGCAGAGCCTAAATGCTGCTCGACACACCAAACTTTTCCTGCCAGAACCCAACATACGTACCGCAAAGTTTATCCTGTCGAAAAGCAGGAGGACTTGCAGGTGTATTGTGGGCATTCTGACAGGCCATAATTCACTAGCTGGGCATATGTTCAGAATAGGAATTACTGAAGAGGACACGTGTCCCTCCTGTAATGAGGAAGCGGAATCCACGGAGCATTTCCTATGTGAATGCCCCGCCTATGGACGCATCAGGCATCAGATCTTTGGTGCCGATGTCCTCCAATTGCGACGGGTAGCATCACATCCACTAACGGAAATCCTGCGATATGTTAACGAATCCGGAATATTCCGTTAGAAGGGGGTGGCGAGTATAATGGGCCAACTTGGCCTGAGTGCTCAGAAGCTGTAGCTTCTCCCCACCATACACACACACAGACAAACACCTGTATTTATAAATTATGAAGTTGAATTTTGTTGTAGGACAAGAAAAAGGTTCAATAGATTTTACGATTATGTGGGGCTTCCATCTAGTAAAACCACCTCCTTCTCCGTTCACTCTCCCCACGGGATTGCCATGTTTTATTACATTGCGGTGCTGGATCAGCATTTAACTGTTATTCGTAATGGGGATCCTCTCTCTCTCTCTGGATATTCTTTATTGCTTGTCCTACCGCTTTCCACACCACATTTGAACTCAACATATTCTCCATTTTGTTTTGCGCTGATAAGTGGATACTGGCTACGACTTCTATTTCCATTCTGTATGATTCGAATCTTGGGCAGTAGAAGAATACATGCTCTGTTACGCATCCGCAAATCGGGTAGTTTAGTTCGGCAAATCGGTAGAGGTATCCTCGGTAACCACCGCGTCCATCTAGAAACTGTGTCAAGCAAGTGTGAGTTCAGCGCCCTTTCTTGCTTTCGTCCCATCGTTTCTGCCATTCTACCCGTGATAGATCCCTTGCCGACTGACGTACAACAACGTTAGGTTCACCAGCTTCTCGAATCCGTAGGGATTCAACCACCAAGATATCAATCACTTCACCACAGCGCAGCATGTTAAGAGGACATTAAGTTCTTCTCTGTGCGTGGAGCCACATTCTATGAGAAAATTCACAAATCATGATTCCATTTTCATTGCCGGGTTCGTCGTTGTGTTGTCAGTCCAGCCCGAGGCTCCTTTTGAGGCTTCGTAACAGGTTATCTTCCGTGTAGGGATATCAGCTCTACCCATCCCCAAACCTGGAGGACCAGTTGGTACAGTTTGTCCCGTTTTTGGTCGCAGAAAGCTCGCTTTAATCCTTCTCCGTCTGAAGCTCTTCGTTATGAAAGTGCCTCCAGCGCTCACCACTTGGAAGTGGAGATAGGATTTGGTTAAGCAGGCATTTCTCAAGTTTTTTGCTCCATTGTGGGTACGAATCCATATTTCACTCTTTACTGTTTGCGATAGTGGTTTGGAGTTTTTTTCTGGCACCACTTGGTGTAGCTCCTCCCGCATATAAACATTTTTTGCGATATTCGCTGATTTCATCATTCCACCAGAAATTTGGTCTTCGATTCAAGGATCCGTTTCATAACGACATGGAAGCCTCGCAAGCCAACTGCATTCGCTCTAGAATCTGTGCAACCTTAACCATTACATTCCCTGAGAAATTGTCAACACCTTCGAGAATGTTTCTTCATCGTACTTTTTAGAAGTCCATCCAAATTCTGGAGTTCTGTGTAACTCTCTAATGATGCGCCCCATTTGAAAGACAATCGCCTGATGGTTGATATGCGTGTAGTGCTTGCTAACATGCCATTGAAAATCCGTAGCTGAGGCATTTCTGCATTTTTCACTTTTAGTTTTGCTCCTACTAGATTCATGTGATATTTCCCGGTCGACCCCGATTGGAAACCAGCCTGCTCTGCGTCGATCAAGCTTTGGGGATGTTCTTTGATGCTTTTCAGGATTATTTTATCTATTGTATTGTATTGACGGCAGATGCAGATACCCCTCCCATTATTACATTCAAAACCGGTGCCCTTTTTTGGAATCTTAACGATCATCCCTTTTTTCCATTTTCTCGGTAAGGTCTCGATTTCCCAAGATTTCCATACGAGTGGAAGCATTGTTGTTGAGGGCATTAATGGCTCAAATGATTTCTGTTCTGATTGGAGGAACAATCGGTATCCGCACGTTACGGTGATTAGCCATTTCATCCAGAAGAGGAGAAACCTCGTCGGATGTAGTACGGTTAAGACCCTTGGTGAAGTGCTCTTTCCACCTTTTCAGTTGTTCATCATCGTGGATAAGAAGTCGACCGTTGACGTCCTTCATAGGACCATCGAAAGATTTGCGACCATATGCAAGCTCTTTTGTGATGCGAAATACAGTTCTGAAATCATTAAGATTTGCGGCATCTTCCGCTTTCCTATCCGGCGCAATAGCAAATTCTCTCATGTAACGTCGTGTACTATGCTGAACTTCTCACTTACACGACTCCGCAGTCAGCCAGATTTTATGACGCCCCATTGGGACGTGGTCGACGATCTGTACAGCACCCGATAAAAGAGCATTTTTTATAGCGCCACAATGCTCATCGATATTCACAGGCGGGTTACTCAGTAAATCTGCCGTTGCATCAACAAGATAGCTCACTCACTGTCGAGCGACAGCTGGGTTGCACAAGCAGTCGGTGTTGAACATAAGGGGTTGCATTTCTGCAATCCCGCGAGAAGTGGCAGAATCAACACGCAAGGAAACGTAAGCAACCATAAGATGGTGATCCTTTCGAAGCCGATACCAGCGTCTCTTTTGTTACGCACATCCAGAAGACAACTCCTAAATCTACTGCTGGTTACGAAGTGGCCGATCTGATTGCTCATACGGTGTCGGCCAATTGAAACCTTAACTGATCTTATGGCAAGCTCTATGCTGAATCAATATGATGCAATCAAGAAGTAGGACGCCAGCTCATTCGAGCATCAACGTAGGGACCTCAACATTGATTTCATAGACAGTTTTATATATCTGAGTAGAAGTCTGTCAAAGGACATCCATGAGAGGTCAAGCTATGAGGACCGCAAGCAAATATCAGCATACAACTAGTACTATGCAATTTTGAATTTTCGGAGCTGTTTGCGACAGTAATGGATGGCGCACCTGATACAGCTATGAGTTGTAAGAACTGTGCGATGAGTCAGAAGTCACGAAATTTGTTAAACAAGGACGTCTCCAGTGAGCAGGCTATGTCCAAGGTATGATCGCATGCCTAAAAGGGTTATGAACGGACGACCTATCGACGGAGCAAGACTACGAGGAAGACCGAGAGCACGCTGGGAGCGCAAAGTATATACGTACGCCGAACAACTACTAGGTTTCTAAGATTGGAGAGCGCGGTCAGGTGACCGAGGTAATTAGGCGAAAACGATCCAGGCGGCCAGGGTCCGGCATCCGCCTGTAGAGCCACGGTGGTGATGAAACACGTCATGGGTGCGCCTAGTATTTATTTATTTTATTTACTTATTTAATTCAAAGGACAACAAACAGAGTAAACTCCAATTACTTATTGTCCTAAGGAAAAAGAGAAAGCAGTAATTTTATCTCGTGCTTTGTTCGTTGTAATTTCGGCAAAGCCTAGGAATCGGGTAATGACTTCGAGTCCTGCGAAGGGCACGTTGAAAATGTTTGTCTATGCTGTTGTAGAAAGGAAAGTTTCAGAAAGCGGAGTCTGTAGGGGTCGTCCACACGAGGAAGCTTTTCTTGAAGAAGAGGGAAAGGGTAAATTTATGTGGCTCATTTTCAAGGGCAAGCCAATTACAGTTACGGGAGGATGACCAGATTACGGAGCAGTACTCGAGGGTATTGCTCACGAGGGAATCGTAGAGAGCTAAGGACGGTTGGATAGAGTCAAAATCAGAGGAGAAGCGAAGTATAAAGCCTGACAATTTTGCTGCTCGATTAATGACATCGAGGCAATGGGTGTCAAAGCGGAGCTTATTGTCGAAAGTGACTCCGAGGTCTGGAATGGAATTTAAGCAAGATAAGGAATCTCCGCTAAGAGAGTAGGAGAAAGAAGTGGGTGAGGATTTTAGCGAGTAGCGCTAAACCATTAGTCGAGCACCAATGAACCAGAGTGTCTAGGTTAGATTGAAGGGATACACAGTCCATTGGCGACGATATAGCGGAAAACAGCTTAAGGTCGTCTGCATAGAGCAAGCAGGGACAAGTTAGGAGGGGGGACGGCCGTTAGTAAAACATAAAAATAACAAAGGCCTCAGAATAGATTCCTGCGGGAGGATAGGTAGAAGGAGCGGGAAGTACAGTCATCAAAAGAGATGCGGCAGGATCTGATGCAAAGAGGAAAGCCATAAAACAAGTGGTATGGGAATGCTTAGAGACGAGAGGCTTTAGCGAAATCACTGTAAATGAAATGTACTTCTTGCCGTGAATTTAGACATTTGGCGACAAAGTTGGTGAAGTCAAGCAGGTTGCAGGCAGTGGACCTACTTCTAACAAAGCCGTGTTGCTCTTTCACTATGTGGTGGCCAAAGTAGGCGGACAACCAGTGGCTGACAAATCTCTCTAGATTTTGGAACAGGAGGAGAGGAGGGAAATGGGAAGGTTATTCTCGCCAAGCGTATGATCGCCACTTTTGGGTATGGGGATGATGAGAGCCTCATTTCACAAGCCGGGAAAATGATTCTCTTCGATGCTTTTGTTGAAAATAAGAGATAGGGGAAAGGAGCTGGACTTACCAGTTTTGAACAACAAGAGGTTTGGAAAATCGCCAGGTCCGACATTGGGATCAAGTTTGCCAATGAGGTACTTGACAAGGATACGGTTAAGAAGGGGAATGGTACGCGGTGCGGGGCATGCTACATCCGCTATCGTGAGCGATTCAGATGAAGGACGGGGAACATAGAATGAGGAAAAGTAGCGGTGGAGTAAATCACAAGATAGTCGGGGGAGTTAGCTGAGAAGCCAAAGAATTTAGTCGACGGAGGGGATAACTGTGCAGGACAGCGAGAGTTGCGAATGTGGGACCAGAAAGGTTTGAGGTTTTGGCGCTTTTGTGAGTCTTCAAAACTGGTCAAATATTCGTTTCTCGACTTACGTATTAAGAATTTGACCGAGGAATGTAGAGATTTGAAAAAAAAACCAAGTCAGCATAGGTTCTAGAAGATAGGAACTTCTTCCTCGCAGTCTGTTTTTAACGTAGTTTTTTTGTGGACTTCCGTGGTGAACCAGACGAGATAAAAGCGTAAGCGAAAAATCGGCCGGAGCTAAAATAATTCTTGTTTAGAATTGAGGAAGCTCTGAACCCACGATCCACTTGACCAATTGGTGAGAAATTCCCTTTCACTTTTTGGATCCATGGAGACGGTCATGTTGAACTTACCATCAAAGTTTAAAAACGACTATGCGACATCGACTTTGGATCAAGTTTTCTTTGAGAAAAATTTCGATGCAAACCATTTATGTAACACATGTAGCACCAGTTGCTGCCAGTTGACAGAAATCGTCATTAAGGTAAGAGTACTAAATCCAATCACATGTAATTTTCAATCCCAAGTAAATTTATTTATTTATTTATTTATTTATTTAATGAGGACAATACACAGAAAGCAAATTTCTTATTACATATTGTCCTCAGAGGGAGGAGCAAGTAAATGACATATTTTGCGCTTAAAGCTAGAGAGGGGCATAGAGTCAAATGAACCAAACTGTAGGGCATTGTACGACCGGCAAAACCTCGGGATTGGAGAGTGAAAGTAAATCTCGAGCTCGGCCAAGGGCACATCAAAAATGTCCGCATTACGTGTGTCATGAGACGAGGCGATACGGAGAGTAATATCCGAGTTGGCGGAGCAGTCCATCAGACCATTGCAGAGTTTGAAAAGAGTACACATATCAAGGAAGATACGGCGTTGCTGTAGGGAGGGAAGATTAGGGGTGCGGAGTCGTGACGGATAATCAACCCGTGGAAGGTTCTCTTTATAAAAGAGGGTCCGGGTGAATTTGCGTTGTACAGCTTCAAGAGCGCGGCCGTCACGGATGCGGTAGGGGGACCAAACTACACAGCAGTATTCAAGGATGTTTTTGACAAGGGAATTGAAGAGTGTTAAGGAGGGCTGGATTGAGGTAAAGTCGGACGAGGAACGTAGGATAAAACCAGACATTTTGGAAGCTCTATTGATGATGTCAACGAAGTGGGAATTGAAACGAAGTTTATCGTCGAATATTACACCCAGGTCTTCGAAGGAGGTCAGTAGTGAAAGGGGTTGACCACTGAGAGAATAGGAAAAGGATGATGGGGAGGGTTTCAGGGAATAGCGCATCCAGTGGCATTTGTTGACATTCAGTGTTAGCTTGTTGACCGAACACCAACGGGCTAAATTATCAAGGTTGGATTGTAAGAGAGCACAGTCCAATGGAGAGGAAACAGAGGCAAACAATTTAAGGTCGTCTGCGTAAAGCAAATACGGACAGGTGAGGATGGAGGCGAGGTCATTGATAAAAAACAGGAAGAGTAGCGGGCCAAGTATAGAGCCTTGGGGAACACCAGAGGAAGGTGAAAAGGAACGAGATGAGTGACCATGAAAAGAAACTTTGCAGGAACGATATGAGAGATAGGAGGAAAGCCAGGAGATGACTGAGGGAGGGAGCTCTAGCGAAGAAAGTTTAGAGAGAAGAATGTTATGGTCAACGATGTCAAAGGCTTTGGAGAAATCAGTATAAACAGCATGTACCTCCTGTCGTGAATTCAAGCGTTTAGCAACAAAGTTGGTAAAGACCAGAAGATTTGAAGCCGTTGATCTATGTTTCACGAAACCATGCTGCTCTTTGACAATGAGGTGACCGAAGTGCGCGGTCAACCAGTCGTTGACGTATCTTTCTAGGATTTTGGAGCAAGAGGAGAGAAGGGAAATGGGGCGGTAGTTCACAGCAAGGGAAGGGTCTCCGCTCTTGAGGATAGGAATGATGAGGGCCTCTTTCCAGAGACGGGGAAAGTAGCATTCGTCTAGACTTTTGTTGTAGATTATACACAGGGGGAGGGAAATGTGTTTTCTACAGTTAAGGAGGAAGAGATTAGGAAGCCCATCGGGGCCAGGTCCGACATTGGGGTCAAGGTTACCAATGAGGAACTCAACCAAGGAAGGCGTAAGGAGAGGAATGGCTAGTGATTCGGAGGAGTCTGTGGTTATGAAAGGTGTAGAGGGTGAAGGGCTCGAGGGAGAAAACACTGAAGAGAAGGTCGCAGGATTGTTGTGGGGAGTTGGCAGTGGAGTCAGCGAAGCTGATAGAAGAAGGGATAGATTGAGTTGGATTACGAGAGTTGCGAGCGTGAGACCAAAAGAGTTTTAAGTTACCGCGGGCAAGGGCGGCTTCGACGCTCAAAAGGTACCTTTTACGCGCCTTTCTGACCATTGACTTCACAGTGGATCGTATAGCTTTGAAGTGAGCAAGGTCGGCGTCATTTTTAGAAGCCCGAAACTTCTTCCTCAGTGTATGTTTCAAGCGCATGTTAATATGAAGTTCCGTTGTGAACCAAGTTGGGAAAGAACGTAGGCAGGGAGGGGGAAGAATTGACATAACAGGAGAGGAGATCAGAGAGGATATTGTAGAAGGTGTTAAGAGCTTGATCATACGATGAATTACTTAATAAATGAACCCAGTTGAAAGACGCTAAAGCTGAGTTCAGACCGTCAAAATTGGCTTTGCGGAAGTTGAACTTAGTGGGTTTACGCTTGGTTTTGGGTTTTGAACGAGGGAGCTCCGCTTCAAATTCAACCGCGGGATGGTGAGCGTCGGTTTTACATACGGGGATGTGCCAGGAAATAAAGAGAGGTGGCGCTCGGGGAGGTTGGAAAGGAAGAGATCGAGAGTGCGGCCCAAGGAGTTCTTGGTGGTGTTGAAATTGAGGGCAGAGCAAGTATACATAAAGGAAGAAAGTGGGAGGGAAGAATGGGAGAGGTTGTTGGAAGGAATTGGAAGACTAGGATGATTAGGCCAGTTGAGCATGGGGAGGTTGAAATCTCCACAAAGGAAGAAAGGGAGGGAAGGGAATCTGACGGTAAGGAGATCAGACAAACTGTCAAACAATTCTTTATACAGGTGAGAAGGGCTAGCACAGGGTACATAAACACAAGAAACAATGAACGGGAGGAAGTTGGGCGGGGAGACACGAAGAGCAACACAATCAAAAGGAAAGCCAGAGGAGGAGAAGACGAGTTCAGCGGGGAGTGAATCTTTTATAGCAATTAGGACTCCACCGCCAGTGGACTTACGAGAAGCATCCCGGTCCCTGTCACAACGGAAAGCGGAGTACCCTTCGGGGAGCTCGGAGTATAATATGGCATCGTCTAGCCAGGTTTCGGTGATACAGATGGCATGGTGTTGCTGAGCCAGCGCGGATAAATTGAAGGCCCTCAGCTTGGTTCTTAAACCCCTGACGTTCTGATAAAACATACGGACAGTGAACGTGGATCCAGTTATATAGCTCGGCGAGGCAGTCGGGTTGCCCTGAAATTTACCCGCGAATTGGGGCGCTTATACGGCTTTATGAATACACCTTCAGGCCAGAAAGAAGGGTTGCTGAGGACATCAACTTCGTGCGGGTAAGTAACCTTGAACGATGCAATGACCCGGTCGGTGTTGTCGTCTTTTGTGAGTTTAATGCAGGACAGAGGAGAAAGTAAACCAACTTTGCTCCTTATATACTCCAGAACATCGTCCGTAGACGTTGTGAACGCTAGCCTGGAGATGAAGAGCTGTTTAGGTGGGGACGCCACCTTTAACTTGGGGCCACTGATATGGCTGGTTGAAGTGCCAGGATATATGGCGGTAGCGGGAAGCGGAGCTTCGTTGGCGACTGGAACGATGTCAGAAAGTGGGGCGGCTGTGTTCCGATTCAAAACTTGCTGAGGAGGCTGCGGATATTGTCCCCTCGTAGGCGCGATCGAGTGAGACAGGATCGGAGGCTCGGTGGACCGTAACTCGTCGCATGGGGGCGGCTGGATTAGGGGTGCAGAGCCAGTGGAAGCAACCCTGATGTAGGAGGGCATTGCAGGCGAATTCAATACAGAATGAGAGGCCTGGTGCAAAGACTCCTGAGACGATGTTGAGGCCACATTGTTATGCACAGTAGAAAGCGCCTTTTCGGAAGCTACAGTCTCGTCTAACGGATAAAATATATCAAAAAACAAATATATCTAAATTTTCAAAGTCCATCATTATTGGATGTCGCCGAGGTTGTGCCATTCATTTTGTATAAGTCAACAACGTACATAAAAGCAAAGCCCGATTTCACAAACTAGCATATTTCCTAGAAAGGATGCCCTTTCTTGTTCGGTTGAAACAAAAGGGTCAACATCGTGAGAGGTTTTCCATTCCATTTCACTTTTGAGAAACCGAGCTAAATTCTAGTTCCCAGATTTTATAGGTTCTCAGATAAATGCTTTTCAATCGGCTCTTGAAATAGTTAGGTCAACAGATATTGCAAGCCATCCTGCCAAGCGGTGGAATATTCGCTGAAACTGAAAAACTTCAATTCAATTTTGATAAAAGTTCACATATGCAAGTCAGGCCCCGCGGGGAGTAATACTGGCACTTCGAAGTGTTTAGACGTCGTCAATGTTTTGGTATATTGCTGTCGGAGCGGACGGTAAGCCGGCTGCTGTTGTGAAGGAGCCCTCCTCTTCTCTTGTGTTAGCTATACTCATACAAAGCCCTAGCTTCACAAAAGACATCATAACTCAGTTTGCGTTCAGTGAAATTTAATACGTTCTTGCACTTTTCAATAATGACAATGCTCCGACTACGGTTCGGTTAGATAAAAAAATGTGTCGATGAACAACAGCCTTGGCTATGCGAACTGGAACACTTCGAATGTGTGGCGTTGGCTCGTTCGCCGCAGTTAAAAAAGAGGTCCTCGAGCCTTTTTATTTCCAATTTCGTGGCCACGCCGGCCATCTGATCTTCCTTGTGTGCATAACGAGTGTTTTTCACAAAATATCTCGATCCGTGGTGCAATAAAGAGGCGTGGCCTGATCTAACAGAATCAACCGAAATCCTTTTGAAATTCAAAACTTGGCAAAAAATTCTATTATATGCAGATGCTGCTATGCAATGAGGGCCACGGATAACATACAGTCCTGGAATTATATGCTGACTGTTATTTTGCTAAGAATTTAAAGGTTTGTTTTTATCTATACCAATGAGTAATCGTGGCCAACAATACATCTAACAACGAAAATATCTCAAAAGGTGTCATCTACAGGCATTACAATGACTTTTATAATCTGACGCTATCGACCCATAAGTGGAGGACCAACAATGCACTATCATTCCCCGTGTCAAACTTTATACATAACTAAGGGGGTTACTCGCTTGAATCTTTTGTTTCGGTACAACCGATTCAAAGGTCACCGTAGAGCACTTTGTGACAATTTTTATAATCACTTTTATGGCTGCATGATAGCCGTGACTAATTTCAACCAAGTTCCTATCCACGACATCCACGATGCGTGCTTTTATGTAAATCGCTGCCCACACAATTTACATCACTTAAATCCAAGAAGTGTTATACTTCGATTAGCATCTCAACTCTCGTTGTCATCGTCTAAAGCTGAATTATGTTCGAAATGTTTTTTTCGCGCGACTCATCACACTCTCTAATGGACCACACCATCTAGCTCCTATTCCGTGTTTATTCGCACCGTCGCCTAATAATCGTAAATTTTGGAAAAGTTTGGGTTTTTTTTTTCTTGGGCAACCGGGAGATGTGCGAAATTTGCATATGGAATGTGTTGGCTCGACCTGAGAGTCGAGTAGAGATCGCTTAATGGAGTGGCCCAGAATGTACTACTTTATGCTGGCTTTCATTAGGTATCGAATAGGCGTGAAGATGATTGACAAGCAATAGGGCAATCAATTTAAGATACTTTTCCAGTGTTGCTTTGTTTATAAGTTACCCTGAGCTGACCACTGGCCAGCAAATAGTTTGTATCCGAATGCCACCATAATGCAATGTCCAGATTGAATAAAGCTTCGAATACTTACCATCTATAAAGTTGACGCTATGGGAGACCACGGCCTTAAGATTCTCCTCCTTCCCACTTCCCACTTTCATAGAAACTGGTAACACTCACCACTCCCTACCAAGTTTCACATGACATTCTTACAAATTTAATGGAAGTTCATAAATTTTAATCGAATTTTTATTAGTTTTCAATCGATCCGACTTTTGCCAAAGCCAAGGGAGTTAGACTGCCATCTAAGCCGGACGCGCAATGACTTAATCTGAAAATTAATGTTTGCTTTAGAACGTTAAACTAGGTATTTTCTGCCACATTCAAAAATTGGTTAATAGAAACAGTTGGTCGCATGTATCAGCAGGTGGGTCTGCGCTGAAGATTGTTGTTGGACATTTTTCCTTTTTTTTTCTGATTTTTTTGTTCATCTGACTAAACTCGATTATACAAAGAGATCATTAATTATGATTTGATTTGAATTTCCATTTCAGGCTCATCCAAATGTGAGCTTTATCACAAGACCATATTTTTATTGCTTACCTGAAGTGGAAGGTGTAGCAGGAGCCCATGCCAAATTAGAAAAAGAATATTTTGAAAAACTTATGGTTCTAAATTTGGCGACAATATGGAGAGAGCAATAAAATTTGCCTTCGATTTATACGAAGCTGCGCTGTACATTGGGGGAATTCAGGTCGGTTGCGTATTGTGCGAGTTAAGCCACGAGGGTAGGGTATGTAGGTAGGTATCAGTGGCCGCTCCGATGAGCCCAATTAGCGCTTTGGTGCGCCGTTTTGATGCCACAAACTCCTAAGACCGTGACTGTTGTTATGGGAGCAGGGAGGCAGGGTCCAGTCGGCTCGGATCTTCAGAGCCAGCCCGTAGCATTCACGAAGGAAATCAGCTCTCCCACCCTGCAGCTAGAAATCTCTCTGAGGTCCCCAAAGAATGGCTTACCCAGTGTCCGCAGCCTGACTCTAGCCAGAGCTGGGCAATCGCAGAGAAAGTGTATGAGGGTTTCCCTTCCTTCTCCGCAGCTTCGCCAATGCGAGTTATAAGGTATGCCGAGCCTAGCGGCATGGCCCCTATGGGCCCACCTTCCATTTTGCGGAATTGAGATCTGCAAATGCTCCCATTATAATAACGTTTTGAAACCCATCTGGACAAAAATATGAAGAATATATTAAAAGGAAGCATTTACCTTACTTATCTAATAATAATTTAATCATAATTACCGAGATATTTCGTAAAATTATCTCCAACCACCAGTATTCCCTTTTTTTATATGCTTTTGTGGAGGCGCAATCTGATTCACAAGGATTCGTCCGAGCTCCGCACCAAAACAATATAATCCAGAGTGGCTGAGTGGCTCGCCCACCTCTTGGTCCCCGGGTGACACAACACAGGTCCCGAGTTTCCAGAACTTGCAGCCTCATAAACTCGACAACAAGTCGGGAAACCGGAAGCTAGACGCTTCAGGTATGAAAGGTTTTGTGTGTTTCTTTTATAAAGAGATTTGGGTGTGCATTTGTCCCATTAGCATGTAGCAGGATCATGATCTATACTGCTGCCTACATTTTGTGATTCTAGGGTGAACTTAAGGGGGGTTTTCCTGTCAATTACTAAAAATTATAGTAATATACTATTATTAACTTTATTTGAACAGGTATCGATATGGAGGGTATTTCGGGCCTAGGCATATAGTGGCAGCCCCCTGATTTTTTCCAGATTTTTCGGTTGGGTAGTTCCTGAGAATGGGTTCGTTAAAAAATGACCACTTTCAACCCTCCGCACTCCCCACCTTTTCAGCAAAAGTCAAAACTAACACCGGCTTCGAAAAGTACTAACCGAGACCTTTAATTTGATGCCCCACATGACTATATTTGATGAAAGAAAATTTACACCTCCCTTTTGCATGTATGGGGACCCCCCTTAAATTAGTCGTAAGAGGATGTAACTCACTATATGCGTGAGCGTTCACAGTTCCCACCTTTCTACCAAATTTGGTGTCAATCGCTATAACCGTCTCCGAGAAAAATGCGTGTGACGGACAGACAGACAGACAGACAGACGGACAGACAGACAGACAGTAAACCGATTTTAATAAGGTTTTGTTTTACAAACAAAACCTTAAAAAGGACAATGAACAGCAGAAGCGGTGCTCCGCAGCAGCAGGCGAGTCGCTTCCCAACGAATCCAATCAGCAAGCTGCCTCGCAACTCGAATTTGGTTAAGCCAATGTTAGCAGCTGCTAAAAATCCACCCAACTGCACAAGTACATCGCCATTGGCATTAATAAAATCGCCCAGATACAGCGTCCGAAACACCTTATTTGCATGCGGAATTTTCCATCTCCCACATCGTACAAATAACCTTTACCTCGACATTGCGAAATTTCGTTGAAATTGACGGGAAACCGACCAGGATTCACTGCCTCTCCCGGAGGCTTGGTTCCTGCAACTCAAGGTGCACGAAAGTCCTGGGGGTTTAACGTGAGTACCTGCCGTGAAGGCATAATCCCATGGTCCTCTTCGGACACGGATTGATTTTGGGACCACAATCAGAGCCCCGCCATGCAAGCACAGTGGCCCTGGTTTATACTGAGTGCAGGCTCAGCATTCATACCAGTGGATGCGAGGCTTATCTAACACCTCTGCCGCAACTAAGGGGTACGGCACCCGAGTTGTACAGCGCAACTCCACGCTCGAGCCCCGAGGAGCTCTGCCCGCGATGTAGGTATAACCACAACCACCATGAAACTCCCACTAAGGGGCCAACCGCAAATAACCGGGCCGAGAACATATCCTCCGGGAATTCTCCTGGAGCATATGCTCTCAGAGGGTCATCCCGGTTCCCATGGTACCAGATAACCTCCGGTGAGGCTTCGTGGTAGAGCTACTTCAGATGAGTCCCTTGCCGACTCGGGTCTGATCGCCCTCCTCGAGTACGTGGGGACGGAACTCCCCAACGGGTTAACTGGAATCAGCCCGAGGCGGAGAACCGCAACGGAACCTTTTACCAGCTAACTACCGCTCTGCGTACAACACAACACAAAAAGACATCACAAGACAACACTAACACCAAACACACAGGACTGGTGGCTAACCACCGCGACCACTAGACCATTCGCCCATCAGCTGCAAGCGAAGCAGCGTCGAGAAGCTCCCTCCTTCGTCGGAAGGCAGCACGCGCGAACTTATTAGCACATCGAAGTGTCTCACTGCTAGCAAGGCACTGGCTAACATCGTACCTATCAATACGTGAGCGCCCATGTCGTCTAGATTGCGGATGTCACTATACGCTGGACAGATGCAGAGGACATGTAACCAGTCCTTCGGGTCAGCCCCATATGAAACACAGCCCTGACTGGAGGCAAGGTTGCGCTTGAAGAGGAACTCATTCAAGCTATAATGCCCAGTCAGGAGGAAGCCCATCTCAAGCCCAAAGTCCAAGACGGAACTTCCTCTGGCAGACACATACCTGACGTACTTATATGTGACCCGACCTTTCCCACATTCATCCCATCTAAGCTGCCACTTAGATGTTACACTCTCGTTTAACACCTTTTTGACCGCTAGCGGCCCTAGCCCTTCAACCTGGTTAAAACTAACTAAATCAGTTTGCAGCAAAGGTACGCCCCTCCTGATCCTGTACGCCGGACTACCTCCAGATCAAGAGGAGGAACATCCAACAGGACCTGCATGGCGTCGGTCGAGACCGTACGACACACAGGCAAACACGCTAACAACGACACTCGCTGACAAGCGTAGAGCAGCCGCCTGCCCCTCACCGTCAGCGCCAAATCACACAATACCATAATGGACATAAATGGATCTAGCAGCTCTCCTTCTTAGACCCCACTCACACCTCATGACACGCCTCAACATACACGCTAAATTTGTAAGCCGCAGCCTGAGCTCGCGCAGGTGCGCGACCAGCAGTTCGTCCATCATCAGATTCCAAATAAATGGATCTGCTATAGATCCCTGCGGGCAGCCACGCTCCACATTCACCCACACACGCTCATTGACACCTTGGACGAATGCCTTTCTACCATGGAAGTAGCTCTTCCACAGAGCCAATTCCCGGCAGCCACACTCACGAATTTTTGACAACACAAACGACCAACTTAGGTAATCAAATGCGCCTTTGAAATCAACAAGGATTCCAAGGACGTACTTGCGAGGACAACGGATAACAAAGTTCTTAACATGCATCAAGGCGTCGGTGGACCTACCAGTGCGGAAGCCATACTGCCTGTCAGACGCCAGATGGGATCATTTCAGCGCCAGTCGCTGAACCATAATCCTCTCCAGGACCTTGCCAAGGGCCGGGAGAAGAGATATCGCTCTATACGACCGAGGACTACTCTTCTCCTTCTCTGGCGACTTCAGGAGCACAACCACCATGGCAGTCTTCCAGAATGCAGGGAAATAGCCCTTCCCGAAAGCAACACTCAAACAAACACTGGACATGAGATGGGATGGCCTGCCAGATGGCTTTGCACATCTCGCCTGTCATCCCATTCCAGCCAGGTGACTTCCGAGACCTGAGCCTCGTCATGCTCTCCTCGATCTTGCAACTCGCCAAGGGAGGAATTTCTTCCTCTCCCTGAACGCGACCGTCCGGAGACACCGAAGGCTCGGATCTCGAAAAGAGTTCACCTAGCAGAGCACAAACACTGTCACGCCAAGTCAGCATCGGTTCTCCGTTCACCATGATGTCAGCTATTTCCTGACTTCGCTTCCCTCTGCTAATCCGGTAGACCCTACCCCAAGGGTCATCGCAGCGCTCACCGACGAATCGCCTCCAGTCGTCTTCCTTCGACTCTATTAGCAACACCTTATACGAAGACATGCTTCGCCTATAGGCGAGCTTAAGCTGGTCAACATCAACAACAGAAACATCACTTAGACGTTGTGCCTTTCGGAATCTCTTCGTCAGGCGACGGACCTCCCTCCGTTTATTACGAAGGGCATTCGTCCACCACGTGACCTGCTTCCGAGCCCTCCGTTCGGGCTTCGTCAGCATGTCGTCATTCACACGACAGATCCACTCATTCACTAGCGGAACCTTCTCATGCACAGACAGTAGGACAAACTCAGAGAGGGGCGAGCGGCCGGCTAACTCCTCCATCCGAGCGGCATACTCACCCCAGTTACACCCACGCGTATTCCAACGCGCCGGCATAAGGGCGGGAGCAACACTCACATTCGCATCCCTATTGACCAGCACGACCTCAATAGGAGTGTGATCATTAACACTGCATCCATCCAACAATTTCCAAGACTGGACAAACGCCTTTGCTGCAAGGTTAACACATGTGAAATCTGTATCACTGACGCCCCTGGAGCTTTCAAACGTTGAGACACTTGACGGGACATTTAGACAGAACAAATCGTGCTTGAACAACACTTCGGACAATACCTCCCCCTACGTATAGCACGGTGACAAGATGTGCGCAAGGCAATCTTGCTGTGCCACATAGGGGAGACCGCATTCGCGTCTATTCCCAGGATGAATGGCGTTCCACGAATACACGGAACCACCTCATCCAGGTACGCGATATACAGCTCCAGGTCGTCTGTAGGTGGACAGTACATACTCAAACAGTACCACCGTCCTAAATGCCCCGTGATTGAGACACATACGCCCCACTCATTAGTGAGACTCTCAACGCAGACTCAACTGCACAAGTACGTCACCATTGCCATCAATAAAATCGCAGTCTGCGCTAGTACAATCGCTTGGCAAGCAGCCGCAACAACCGCAGACACAGCGCCCACAACACCTTATTTGGATGCGCAATTTTCCACCTCACACATCGTACAAATAACCTTTACCTCGACATTGCGAAATTTTATAGGAATTGAAGGGAAACCGACTAGGATTCACCGCTTTTCCCGGAGGCTTGGTTCCTGCAACTGACCGCTCTCCGAGGCAATTGCTGTGTGAGATGAAACAATTGGGCGGGGATAAGTTAGGGGATGGGTTTCTGAAAGTGGCTGTGGTTGCAGCAACTTCTGAAAGGCACCTAGACCAACTTTAACTGTGTGGACTCCAGATCGTTAGTGGGGTTAGCAAACACTGCTGACAAAATCCACGAGATACATGCGCGCCTCGTGGTGTGTGAAATGTCGGGGGGAGGCACGGGCCAAACTGCTGAACTCCAGCGGACGGAGATAACGATCGCGGCTACAATCTCCAAACTAGGAGCAGCGGTATGAGCTTTGCATTCGGGTGGTAGGTCCCGAACTCGTTCGCGGTTCGCTACTTGAAATGGGCGATCAGGCAGTCGTGCGTCGAGGACCGCAAAGAGCCCTGCAATTTGCTGGTACCACTGCATCTTTACTAATAAAGCAAAGAAATGTATTGTCCCTTGCATGTTGACGGCTTGAAAAAACTGAACTCGTTGAGAACGGCCCCTACTGAGAACGCAACTTCATGTCGCTTAACAACATTAGATCCCTTGAGTAAGCGCCATTACCTGATCGAGACAGGCGTAGACGTCTTAGTTCTCCCTGTATCGCGGAATCACTGATTCCGCAACGACTAAAACTAGCGGCGACAAATTCTTCAACCATATATACTTAAGGCTACAGACTAGGGACTTCCTAGGCCACTATAGATTACTAGTGGATCTTTAGGATAGGTCTCTTATAGATTCCCTAACTTCACTCAGGTCTTCAGGTAAACTTTTCACCTGTTCTACTGTCAGTCTTTCAATCATTTTTGAAGAAGCAGCCGACCTTCACATTTCGGGCTCCTTCAAAAATGCAGCAGCATAACTACCGAAAGTAGTCTCTCGCAGTCAGCTAAGCATGATGTGCAGCACCACATCCGCACTATTGACTCTCTTAGCTTCTCGAAGATGCGACCAGAAGCTCGCTCTTGCTAAGAAAGAATTCGACATACTTTTAAAGCAGAATATTTGCAGACCACAACACATCGTCAGATCATTCCAGACAGCTATCTCATACCACTCATCCACGACAATTTTCAGGCCATCAGAGACTTCTCACAACCTAAGGCAGCCAAGGATCTGCGGCGGTTTCTGGGCCTGCTAAACTTCTATCGTTGTTTCTTGCCCAAAGCCGCACAATATCAGGCGATCCTCAATGCCTACTTGTCTCGATTCAAGACTAAAGACTCACGCATGTTTGCGTGGTCTACAGAGTTCGTCCAGGCTTTTGAGCTAGTCAAATGGCAGCTGGCTGATGCTACACTCCTCTCATTTCCTCAAGCAGGTACACCCTTAGCCGTATTTATCGATGCCTCAGACATCGCAATAGGTGCTCCCTTTCACCAAAAGATGAACCAAATCAGTCAACCATTGAGCTTCTTTTCAAAGAAATTGAAACATAACTACAGCACCTATGGTCGTCAGCTATTAGCCGCGTACAGAGCAACAAAGTACTTCCGATGCTCCCTAGAAAGCAGGTCGTTCACAGTGTTCACGGACCACAAGCCTCATACCTTCGATTTTAAGCAAAAACCCGACAAAGCGTCCCTCGCCAACTCCGGCACCTGAACTTCATAAGCCAGTTTACTTCAGGCATCCAGGACGTGCTGTGTTTTACACGTTCCAGAAGTTAAAATCCCTCCCATGGTCGATTTTTCAACAATCGCCGAGCGCAGAAGGATGACGGAGTGCTTCGAAACTTCAGGGCCAACTCCAAATACAAATTTCAGGAGTTTCCCCTTTTAGGCTCAACCTCCGAAATACTCTGCGAAACCATTAAACCCTAAAGGCCCCTACCTGAAGTAATACCACTGGTCGACATTCCCGCACACTTTGTCGTGAATGAATCACACCCTTTGAGGTTCCAGCCGAAATCTTTATTGACCAGGGAATGCAGTTCGAGTCTATACTGTTCTCGAAATTGGGCAAACTCCTAGGCTTCAAACGCCACCGGACGTCTGCGTACCACCCGCAATCCAATGGGATATTGGAACGTTGGCATAGGACACTGAAGGTTGCTATAAAGACACATGATGACTCTTTGTGGTCGCAAGTCCTGACTTTTGTTTTACTTGGCTTACGTACAGCCCATCATGAATTGTTTTCCGCCATCTCCATGGCGTTATTATACGGGGACAATTTGAGACTCCTCGGCGATCCTGTGTTCGACACCGGGTCAGCCCTTTCCACCACTGGGCCTTTCCGTTTGCTCCGGGACACCATGTCAAGATTAAAATTACCCCCGCCATTTCGTCTTCTACAAGGCCTATTATTCCCAGGGACTTGGATGCTTCCCTAAAGTCCTTACAACCATCATATGAGGGTCCATATGAAGTGTTGAATTGAGGGGAGCACCTCTTTAGGCTTAACATCGACGGCAGGACCAAGAACGTCCCTGCATCTAGGTTGAAGCCTTTTGTCTTCGGTTTCGAGGAAAAAGGATGCGCGGTGTATGAGATTTGATCTGCGCTCCTAAAGTTGGCGGGCCAGAAGTCGGGTTTATCGCTGAAATCCAGTATCGGTTGGGGGTGGGGTAGTGTGGGGCGCGAGCTGATTAACGACGAGTGCGAACTGATTAACGAGGATTCGTCTGACCTGTTGGTAGCCGCGTGACAGTCACCATCCCGTGACAACTGTGACAACTCCTAAATTAATAAATTTCGCGATGTGGCCAATATGATTGTTTGTACATTGCCAGTCAATTGAGCAGCAATTGATTTTAAGATACGGACTGTACTTAAACAAGGACTTGGAGATGGAAACTGTAGAAGTGAATTACCATCCACGACCTTTAGACCTGTTGTTTGCTGTTTGAGCCCCACGTTGGCATTCAAATCCTCCACCATGATGAACATGTCACCAATAGGGACCTTCTTCTGAGCTGCCTTCGATTACTCATTGGAAGCCTCTGAATCAGAAGTATCCGTTAGTGCGTAAGACCATACTATTGAAGCATTTCGCATTCGGGACGAGAATTTCCAACTTCTATTCAATCCAAAACCGGGTCTCAAGTAATGAGATCGTACCTGGCGGTTGAAGTAAGTCTTGCACTGACACCGCATTTATGCTTGCTTCCGTCAGGCTTTCCAGATCAAAATAACATCATATTCTAAGAGTGAAGGGAGTGCTCTCCTGAGTCCCACCATCTAACCTCACTTAAGTCGAAATGATCAGCTTGTAATACTGGAACTCTCACAAAAGTTGGATAAAGCGGTCATTCGGAGGTCCCCGATACCGCTGTAGAGGGACACATCCACACTCCGAAAACTAGCAAATGTCCTAGTTCGATAGCCCCAGTTCGTTTTCGGTAAGTCCATTCTTATCTTAGGCATGAACGCCGGTTTTAAAACAAGGAAGTTTCCAAATCGGAATTGGAACGATGGTCGAAAATCATCCGGGCGACAAACCTAAAAAGGTTGCGAAATTAATCGCGAAGTCCGCCCAAGATATTGAAGCTCCACTAGAGTGTCCCATTGTCATGCGCATGCACCCCTCTGTGCAAACCAACTTTCGGAATATGTCGGGAGTAGCCTGACTTGGTAACTGCTTCGGAATCCGGTAATGGAAAGCATGGCGTCAAAACCGCTAATTGTGAGGCGGCATGACGTCTAGGCGCCATAATGACCAGAAGCATGGCTATGTCTGCTGCAGCAGTTCCCCCACAACCTATGGTGACTACTTCAGTAGGTTCACGTAGGCAGCAGATGGGCTGGACTGAGAAAATTAATCTCTTTATCATATGCTTCTACTACGGGATAACAACGACGGGGACAGGTACAACAGAAACACCAGAAATCCGTCAAGCGTTTCCCGTGATACGTGCACGTGACTATGCGGCTCATTATCGACCAGTACCGCTCTATTACTCACAGCGACACAATTCCGGCCGTCATCAGGTAGCGTTTCCGGCTTTCGATCATCACGGAAATTGTTGATCAAGAGTTGATGGAAGCAGAGGTGGCGACATCAACAACATCATGCCTCACTGCGGACAACAGTTCCAGTAATCGCTGAAGCAATCTTCTTCACCATCCGGTTGAAGTTGCTGTTGAGGTTCGGGTGGAATTTCAAAGACCGTGTATAGAATTCTCGGATCCTTTCTCAACTTTATGCTGATATGTTGCTGGTGTAACAAAAATCACTTAGAAATTGCGGCTGCCGGTTTTTACGGGCACCAGCACCTCAGAGGCTATCCATATACGGAGAGGTTTCTTTCAGGGAGTTCGTTGAGTCCTGGCCCCTGGTTTTGCATGGCACTGAACCCCCTTTCATGGCTACTGAATGATATTAGAGGGCATGGTTTTGCAATTAAATATGGCCTACCTGGTAAATGAGAGCTGACACGCTTGGTGAACTTGGAATTACTTCAAGCCGTATACTGTTGCTGAGTAGACATGTCATAATGTTCAAATGGAATTTGGATTAGACAAATGTCGAATTCAAGCTATCTATAAAGGTCATCACGAGCTGCATGCCGGACATAGCATTGGGACTTCCACATCTGGACTATGGCCAAAACAGACTTTCTACTAGTACCTAGGAATTCTGTAAGGAGCTCATGCTTGATGAAGACTGATATCACTCACTGCATGTCTGGGGGTCCATAGGTCCCACCTTCTCTTCGTGTCAATCGGTATAGCTGTTTCTGAGAAAAGCCTGTGACAGACAGACAGACAAGTTTCACAGGACGTGGAAAAATTGTAGCGGGCATGCGATGCCGCTATGCCTCGACATAATCCTAATCCCGAAGAAGAAATCCTAATTTTTGGAGGAATTCCAAAATTGAGGAATGCCGGAAAAAGTGCCTCAAAGCTAGGAGACGCTCCCAGCGCAGCAGAAACCGACCTGAATTCGAGGAGCTACAGGTGCAATATAAAAATGCGAGGAAAAAATTGCAACTAGATGTGTATTGAAGCTGACTCTGACCCATGGGATGGCGCATATAGGTCGGTGATGCCATCACTAAAAGGCGAGCGCTCCCCACCGATTACTTGCCCAGAGTTGTTGCAGAATATAATGACCACTCTATTCCCAGTTGATGTGAATTGTACAAGTCTGCCAGCAGTACATTCAAATCTCCCCGAAGTTCCGATAGTGGTAAATGAGGAGGTTCTAGACGCAGCAAAAAGAGTGACTGAAAAAAAGACTCCAGGACCGGATGGAATCCCTAACATTGCCCTGAAAGTAGCCGCCAGGACAGCGCCAGGTATGTTTGACCAAGTTTTCACGGCATGTCTTAGGGAAGGTGAATTCCCCGAGCAATGGAAGGTACAAAAGCTAATACTCATTCCGAAGGTAGGTAAACCATTGGGTGACCCCTCCTCATATAGGCCGATATGTTTGGTCAATACCATTGGCAATCTATTTGAACGAGTAATATATAACAGACTGCTCTTCTTCTTTTTCTTCAGCCTTTGTCCCGTTCACAAACGGGGTCGGCTCGTCGTGATCGGCTTCGCCATTTGGCTCTATCGAATGCCTGATCTGGGTGCAATCTCGAGACTGCTCGCTGTTGCGGAAAAGGAAGAGAGGCCTTTCCGACAAACAATTCGGATTTCGTAAGGCGAAATCAACCGTCGACGCAATCAGCATGCTGACTGGCTTGGCTCAGGCTGCAATATAAGAAGGAAAATGCTGTGCAGTAATAACTCTCGACGTAAAAAATGCGTTCAATAATGCAAAAAAGGCCCTCGACAAGATACAGGCCGCGAAGTACATTGTGGTTGAGTATCTCGTTGGGAGAAGACTTTACTGCGACTCGGAAGATGGGCTAAAAATATTCCCGACAACTTGCGGAGCGCCGCGGGGTTCTGTCCTGGGTCCCTTGCTGTGGTTAGTTATGTATGATAAAGTGTTGACGCTACGCCTACCGGACAACGTGACAATTATTGGCTTCGCCGATGATATCGGAATAGCAGTGGTTGCAAAGCACCAAGACGAGATCGAGATCTATGCAAATAAAGCGATATGGGAGGTCAATTCCTGGTTGAGAAATTCTGACCTTTCACTTGCCGAACATAAAACAGAAGTAATTCTCTCTCTCAATCAAAATTGGTGAAAAAACAATTGACTCCCAACCATCGCTCAAATACTTGGGAGTAATTATTGACAGAAGACTCAACTTCAAAAGACACACTGAGCACGCCGCAACTAAAGCGTCTTCCATCACTGCACCGATCTCGAGGATACTACCGAACATTGGTGGGCCAAGACAAAGTCGACGTCTTCTGCTCTCTAGGGTAGTCAGCTCCGTGCTACTCTACGCAGCTCCAGTTTGGGCAACTGCTCTGAATGACAAAGTGAACTGCCGAAAATTGGGAATGGCGTATCGGCTAAGTGCACTCCGGGTATGCAGTGCATATCGGACAACATCAGGAGAAGCGGCATATGTACTAGCAGGGATGCTCCCCATAGACATCTTGGCGAAGGAAAGTCGACGACTCTACGACAAAACGTATGCAGCTGGAGAGTCTAGCGCATTTCGACGGCAGCTGGCACGGTAGGAATCTATCGAACGGTGGCAAAAGCGATGGGACGAGTCCCAAACTGGTCGTTGGACACACCACATTATTCCGGATATTCGGAGATGGTTTGAACGAAACCATGGGGAATTAAGCTACGAGTTAACACAATTCTTAAGTGGACATGGAGGTTATCGTGCTTATTTACATCGATTTGGTCACGACGAATCACTATGCTGCCCAAGATGTGATAACGTGGCTGAGAATGCGGAGCATGTCATATTTGATTGCCCCAGGTTCACCGCGCACAGAACAAGAATGGAAGCGGTCGCAGACAGGCGTTTAACACCCGAAAACATTGTGGAGTTTATGCTGGAGTCAACGGATGCCTGGAATCAGGTTGTAAGGGAACTGCAAGCTATTCACCAACAGCTTATGCAGGAAGAACTACGACGAAAACAAGGAAGGGAGAGAACCATAATGAGCCGCAGTTAAAAGCTGATCCAGCCCCGCGACGCAATACTAGATATGAGTTGGGGGAGAGTGGAATGAGAAGGCGGTGGTTTTAGTAAGTAGAAGTCTCAGATAACTGCGTGGCAGGAGCCAGCAGTAGGTTTTGAACCTTTCCACCTTCCAACGCCGAAAAACAAGGCAGACAGACAGACAGACAGAGATTGAACCGATTTTAACACGGTTTTGTTTTGCAAACAAAACCTTAAAAAAGGCCGGTTTTTGCATCTACCAGTTTTGCAGTACTGGAGGTCAACTTCCTATTCCTTTTACTTCTATCTCCGCATTTAGTGGATGCTATGTGCAGCTCATCGCTTTCACTTCTTTCTCTTCCTCGTGATAGCTAACGTATTAACTTTAAGTGGTAAAAATCAATACAATCAAATGAGGATGGAAGTTTCTTTTAGGAGAAGTTACTCGCTTAAATCTTTCGATTTCGTCATTTTTAAAAATTTTCTTCGTAACTATTTTTCTCAATGCATGATTTTCTTATGGAATCAAGTCTATTTCTAGATGAATAGCATCAGATTGGGTATTTCACATCACAGTTGAAGTGACAAGTGGGAATTTTATTAGAAAAGACCTGGAGTCAGTGCGGAGATCAACCTGGACTTTTAACAAGTTTTTTCTTCTAGAGATAATTTATTTATTTGAAAAAGATAGCATTTACCGTCCTAAAAGCGATAAGTCCAGATAAAAAATTTAGTTTGTCAAAATACAAAATGCAAGATATCAATACTATTTATTGCAAAGCATTTCAAAAACGCTGCTATGCAAAGTAACCTGTGTTAGGAGACTTCTTCTCATTTACTGGAATGATGATCCCTCGAAATTGGGCTCTTGAAAAACCATCATGAGCCCTACATTTGCATTCAATGTCTAGCCAGTAAATACTCTACAAATCTAAATCTGATTTCGCGAAATTAAATATTCTAGTAGTAAACAGGAGATATTTTTTTGACTCTCCTTGTGGCTATGTGGCTATGCAGATAAATCTATCTGCTACGATGCAATTGACAAGAGTTTTGGCTTCCTCGGATACTGCTAGCCGTTTCGAAACTATTTTCAAATTTTTTAATTCCTCTTTCGAAAGTTAGCAACTAAAACTTTGTAGCAAAATGCCTACACAAAATCAACATGGCACTTCCATTAAAACAACATGGCGATATCGTTAGTTTCACACTATCTAACAGGTACCGTTCCAAAAGAGATCCCTTGCATAAAGATCGAATTTCATCTAAATTCTTGTCCTTAGGCAAGTTTACAAGGTGTTAAAAATGTAATGCCCTCCCGCTGATCAATTTACAAGAAAGTATTCGCGACAACCATAGTTGAAATTTGAGGACAACTGCTTCAAGCGGTTGGCACTCGTCAGCCTGAGGTAGAAAAAAATACCGTCAGGCTACCATCGCAATTTGTAATGGTACTGGAGCCAGAACAGCAAGAACAGGAGGAGTCTAAGAGGTCCCTGAAAGCGTTCGAGTGTTAACAATCCTCTGATTGCTCGACCAGGCGATTGTAAGCCGGCCGGGATCGGGGCCGAGCTGGGGTTATCACTAATAGCGCTACCGCGCGTCACGTTGTTGTGTTAAGTGTCGTCTTGTTTGGTAAAATGGTTGTCACAACAGTGCCGAACACGATTTTGCATATAATACCGGCATACGAGAGGCTGAACACCGCTCATGTGCATGGCGGGAGGAGTATGATGGTTTGCGGGATATTCCACTTGCAGATGAGAAGAGGTAAAAAAGGGAACATCTGAAAATGAGGGTTACCGACGGAGTTTCCTTTCGATAACAAACAGAACATTTTGCAGGGGCTACTGAAGGTATTTTCACAAAATTTTCATGGATCAATATTGTAATAGTTAAATCAGACTTACCCAAGTTAGCTATTACGTTCTAAGTTTTTTTTTTTTTTGTGCGTACACGGAGGTGGAAAATCTAAGAAAGACACGTCCGCCGAAGCTCCGCCGCCCGAACGGCGGAACTACAGCGGGCGCGTGTGGGATTCACACCCACTAAAAACCACCCCCGGTCTCTCCAGCCCCAGCCCCGCCGGACCACCATTGAGGTATTACTTCGCGGGGTAGGTTTGCTCTTAGGCACTCATCCTTCTCCTATTTCCAGCTTTCCTCTTTCTTTGTTCCTTCAGTAACTCCACCAGCATTTGGATGATTGTGGAGCCAACCGCAAGCCACTTCTCCTCGGACTCCAGCATCTCAGTAACCAAGCTCTCCGGGGTCACGCTCCTGCCCAGCACCTGGTTTAAGCTCCTTCTCTCCATCGCAAATCGTGGGCAGTGAAACATCACATGCTTTGGATCCTCCGGTATGCCATCGCATCTGGGACAGTTCGGAAAGTCATCCAACCCAAAGCGGTGCAGATACTGCCTGTAGCAACCACCGTGTCCCGTGAAGAACTGGGTAATGTGGTAGTTGGTATCCCCATGTTTTCGCTCAAGCCACACCCTAATGTTGGGAATGAGCCTGTGCGTCCACCGACCTTTCGCAGACTCGTCCCATCTGCGTTGCCAGAGATCAAGCGACTCTGACCTTGCCGCATTTCTACGCTGTGCATGCCCCTCCATATGTCTTGCATTGTACAGGACACTCACTTCTTTGGCCAAAATGTCAACCGGGATCATGCCTGCCACCACCAATACTGCCTCATCTGATGTGGTTCTAAAAGCACTGCAAACCCTCAAAGCCATCCGCCGGTAAACCGAGTTCACCTGCTTCCGTCTCTGAGAGTTTGCAAGCACCTCTGCCCACACAGGCAACGAGTAGAGCAGGATGGAGCGTACCACTCCGGCTAGCACCAACCTCCGGCAATGTTTCGGCCCACCAATATTTGGCAACATTTTTGCAAGTGCTGTGGTGGCACTGGTTGCCTTTTGGCATGCATACTCTAGGTGTTCCCTAAAACTCAATTTGGTGTCAATTATTACCCCCAGGTATTTGATAGCCGGCTTTGATACGACTGTATGTCCACCGACCTTCACTTTTACAGTGTTATTTTTCCTGCGTTTCGTTATTAAGACCGCTTCCGTTTTCGCGTCCGCCAAGGTCAGCCCGGCCTTTTCTAGCCAGGACTTCACCGCTCTCACTGTTTCTGTTGCGTAGACCTCCACATCTTCTGGGTGTTTTACTGCAACAACCACAGCTAGGTCATCAGCAAAGCTGACAATCGTAGTCCCCTCTGGGACGGGAAGAGCAAGCACCCCATTATACATGATATTCCACAACAGGGGACCAAGTACCGATCCCTGTGGTACCCCGGCTGTGACAATGTACTCTTTGGGGCCCTCATCCGTCCCGTACCAGAGAGTCCTCTCTGAGAAGTAGTTTTCCACCAAATTCGCTAAGTATCCGGGGACACCTATGTCAGCCAACGCCCCTTTAATTCTATTCCAGTTGGCCGAGTTGAAGGCGTTTTTGACATCCAACGCCACTACGGCACAGCAGCCGCCATTAATCAGTGCACCTTTTGCCAGGTTTACAACCATATCAATTGCGTCCACCGTAGAGTGGGCGCGTCGCAAACCAAACTGGCGTTCCGACAAACCATTGCTAGCTTCGACGATGGGCAGGAGTCTGTTGTAGATGACTCTCTCCATCATCTTCCCCATTGTATCCAACAAGCAGATAGGACGATACGACGCTGGGTTTCCAGGTTGCTTGCCAGGCTTCGGAAGCAACACCAACTTTTGCTTTTTCCACCGGGCAGGGAATATTCCTTCTTTTAGGCACGCCTCCAAGGTGTTGGCGGAAAGGTCGGGCCTAGTCTTCACTGCCAGTTTCAAAGCTCGGTTGGGGATGCCATCCGAACCTGGGGCATTCTAAGCTACCCTAGTGGTAAAAAGATAAGGCCCTTTCCTGACACTTAGGGTTATGATTTCGTTGCTTATTTGGCCTGATCTTCTGCAGGAATCCAACAAGTTCTTCATGTTGTTCTGTTGGATGGATACCTTTGGAACTGTCCTAAACAGCAGGTCGCGATTGAGTTAGAAACGAGTTCTATAAAGGGAAAGGTCTTTTTAGCTAGACGATCGGTATACAGGATCAAATGCAAAGCCAGGAAATATTGCTTCCATATCAAAACAAACTCATACTCAAAGTTTCATAGTAAAACAAACTCACTTGTCCTAGGCAGGCTGACGGTCCCAGAATATTTAAGGTTACGTCAGAACTACGGCCAATTTCCAAATGCCTAACGATATAACTTACAAGAACCTCAACGGAATTTTAATCAGGTGAGGATGTGACGGCAAAGATGGCTAGAAGGACATAGTTGCGACTTGCCGTGAGATCTAAATCTCTAACTAGAGAAAACGTAGTCACAATGCAAAGGCCGAGTATCTAGATCATTGTGGGCTGACTTGCTTAGCATTGATAAAACACAGAGTAGACAAAGCACTCAAGCGGCTGTTGCCCTCATCATATTGGTGACATGGATGCACGTCCAGCATTCATCATCATCAATGCCATAACAACAGGTATCCGATCTTGGCCTGCGTAATAAAGAACTCCAGGCACAACAAAGAATGATCAGGGGCCAAGACGGCTAAGGGTTTTGTCCAGGGAAGAGGCAACTCATCAGGCGCTGCCTCACCTCTGCATTCGAAAAATACAATATGACTGCTAGTTATAACCAGCCATGATCCCAGGTCAGAAGTGAGGCAACATCTGATGAGTTGCATCTGCACTGAAGGAAATCGTAGGCACTGTTCGTCCCTGGTTTTTGGAGTTTGGGTGCTAAAGCCCCAACAAAGGATTCGTGGACCAAGAAAAAAGTGATTGTAAGCTGCTCTTCATTTGGTGTGGTCCGAGATCAAGCCGAGGTGGACTTAGGGATTCCAAATCTTCAAACAAAAAAAAAAACGAAGAATATCATGAAACTATGAAATAGATGATACCAATCTAAACTTCGGGAATAGGAATCCCGAAATTAAGGATTCTTGATTTGGAAAATCTGGTGACAACTCCACGCCGATGCAAATGACTTGCAGGACGAGGGGTTGTCCGATAAGAACACTCAACTGAATACGTCCAATGCATCACTGGGTTAGGAGCCCTGGATTGGAGTGTCAACCATTAATGGAGTCAGGGGCAAATATTTCAATCTCTTCTTAAGACAACACAGCACAAAATGGTTTACATGGAAGACACATTCTAACGAGGAAACATTTTAAAGTTGTTTTGTGTCTTAAGCTGGATGTCAACAATCAACAAGCAACAAGGAGACAGAAAACTCCACCATTTAATATTACCGACCTGCATCAAGAGCACCAATGTCTCAAATCTAAAATTTACCCCAATGTCGTCCGTCCTGTCACTCTCTATGGTTCTGAGTGTTGGTCGGTTATAAAAGACAATGAACGGCGTCTTGCGGTTCGAAAATTTTGCGTTGGACTAGTTGCGTGACAAGTTTCAATCACATCGAAAATTTCTGCACTCAAATGGGAATCAAACGGTTGCCGTTTATTTAGATACGAATTAAACCCTTGCTGAGGTATAGCGCGTCAATCACACCTACGCGCCAGTGTGGTTACTTGAAAGGCGCTTCAGCTCACCGCACGACTTCCCGAGACGCTTGCACTCGTCCTCTAATTTTCTGCGCCAAGTTCCCTTGGGGCGACCCAAACGTCGGCCATCTCGGGAGGGTGGATTTCATAGCATGGCGTAGACAGGTACGAAATTGTCGCCCCTCCTTTATGCGTGACCTATCCATTGTCACTTCCACTTTCCGATTTCAGTGCCTGTGCGCTAACTAAGTTCTTCGTATGAGATATATCTGGTTTTGACGAAGGCTTGGAGCTTTTGAGTAACAGCGGAATTCACTTTCCATGTGCTACTCCACAAGACAGAAAAGTTTCAACTTAGCCTTGGTGTTGAGGCAGCGGATCTAGCGCTGTTAATACGTTGGGCAACATCCAGTTCGATGAAACCACACTCAGCAGAGCACACTTCCTAGATGTACAAATTGATCGACGCCTTAATGCTCTGCCCATTAATGGAGGTAGGGAAAGCGTGATGAACGATCAAACAGAGAACCTTGGTTTTGTTGGTGTTTATCTTCAAATCAAAAATAAGAGAGCAAACAGGTGTCATCAACGTAGTCGACAAATTTAAGAAAAGATGTCCGTTAAATTTTTCCAAGTCTTCCCGACAGGGCAGCATGAAGGAAATCGCCGATAACAAAAAGAAATAATAGTGGTGACAAGGTGCAAGCCCGGCAGACACCGTTTTGAACCTTAAAATCCTCCAAGATTTTACCTCCTGCGTAAAGCACTCCATACACACTCCCCGTTCATGTTATTCAAGGTTTTTTTTCGAAATCGATGGGGTGAAGCGAAGGTCTCAAATCCGCGCACTGTTCCACAATGATCCGCCGGATATTGATGTGGTCAATACGTTAAAATCTCGAGCGGAAACAAGCCTACTCTCTGTCAATCAAGCTTTCGAGATGTTCTTTGATTCGTCCAAGATAATTTTAACTATTATTTTTGCAACTGCAGGAGATACGCACTTACCCTTCCAATTGTCATATTTAAAACGAGTCCCCTTGTTTGGAATTTTACCGATCATTCCCTTCTTCCATTCTCTGGGAAAAGTCACGATTTTCCATAAGTTCCGTATGATTAGAAGCCGCAGATCAGTAGTAACCACAGGTGGAACAATAACTCTGCGATTTGCCTCCACGATTCCTTAGTCAGCTAGGTCTTATGATACCGCTTCGAGATGTGATCGATGACCTGTGCAACACCCGAAAAAGAAGCATTTTTGATAGCAGCCCAATGCTCATTGATATTCTTACGCGGGTTACCCAGCAGATCTGCCTTCAGGTCAGCAAGATAGTTCCAACACGGACCAGCGAAAGCTGGATCATACAAGCGGTCGATGTTGAACCTGAGGCTCACAACTCCCTAACCTTACGAGAAGTGACCGAAGCAACGCACAAGCAAACGTAAGCGACCATCAGATGGTGATCCCTTTTGAGGCGAATGTCAGGTCCTCTATTGTTACGCATGCCCAGGGGACAACTTCTAGATCTACTGTTGATGACGAAGTGGTGAGTGGTGACGACTGGTACGATCAGTTGAAGCGTAGATGATCTTATGGCATGCTCTGTGCTGGAACAATATTCCACAGAAAGCAAATTTCTTATTATATATTGTCCTCAGAGGGAGGAGCAAGTAAATGGCACATTTTGCGCTTAAAGCTAGAGAGGGACATAGAGTCAAAGGAACCAAGCTCTAAGGCATTGTAGGACCGGCAAAACCTCGGGATCGGAGAGTGAAAGTAAATCTCGAGCTCGGCGAAGGGCACATCAAAAATGTCCGCATTACGTGTGTCATGAGACGAGGCGATACGGAGAGTAATGAAAAGAGTACACATATCAAGGAAAATACGGCGCTGCTGTAGGGAGGGGAGATTGAGGGTGCGGAGTCGTGACGGATAATCAACCCGTGGAAGGTTATTTTTGTAAAAGAGGGTCCGGGTGAATTTGCGTTGTACAGCTTCAAGAGCGAGGCCGTCACGGATGCGGTAGGGGGACCAGACTACACAGCAGTATTCAAGGATGTTTTTGACAAGGGAATTGAAGAGTGTTGAGGAGGGCTGGATTGAGGTAAAGTCGGACGAGGAACGTAGGATAAAACCAGACATTTTGGAAGCTCTATTGATGATGTCAACGAAGTGGGAATTGAAACGAAGTTTATCGTCGAATATTACACCCAGGTCTTTGAAGGAGGTCAGTAGTGAAAGGGGTTGACCACTGAGAGAATAGGAAAAGGATGATGGGGAGGGTTTCAGGGAATAGCGCATCCAGTGGCATTTGTTGACATTCAGTGTTAGCTTGTTGACCGAACACCAACGGGCTAAATTATCAAGGTTGGATTATAAGAGAGCACAGTCCAATGGAGAGGAAACAGAGGCAAACAATTTAAGGTCGTCTGCGTAAAGCAAATACGGACAGGTGAGGATGGAGGCGAGGTCATTGATAAAAAACAGGAAGACTAGCGGGCCAAGTATAGACCCTTGGGGAACACCAGAGGAAGGAGAGAAGGAACGAGATGAGTGACCATGAAAAGAAACTTTGCAGGAACGGTATGAGAGATAGGAGGAAAGCCAGGAGATGTCTGAGGGAGGGAGCTCTAGCGAAGAAAGTTTAGAGAGGAGAATGTTATGGTCAACGGTGTCAAAGGCTTTGGAGAAATCAATATAAACAGCATGTACCTCCTGTCGTGAATTCAAGCGTTTAGCAACAAAGTTAGTAAAGACCAGAAGATTTGAAGCCGTAGATCTATGTTGCACGAAACCATGTTGCCCTTTGACAATGAGGTGACCGAAGTGCGCGGTCAACCAGTCGTTGACGTATCTTTCTAGGATTTTGGAGCAAGAGGAGAGAAGAGAAATGGGGCGGTAGTTCATAGCAAGGGAAGGGTCTCCGAGGATAGGAATGATAAGGGCCTCTTTCCAGAGACGGGGAAAGTAGCATTCATCTAGACTTTTGTTGTAGATTATACACAGGGGGAGGGAAATGTGTTTTCTACAGTTAAGGAGGAAGAGATTAGGAAGCCCATCGGGGCCAGGTCCGACATTGGGGTCAAGGCTACCAATGAGGAACTCAACCAAGGAAGGCGTAAGGAGAGGAATGGCTAGTGATTCGGAGGAGTCTGTGGTTATAAAAGGTGTAGAGGGTGAAGGGCCCGAGGGAGAAAACACTGAAGAGAAGTAGGTGCAGAGAAGGTCGCAGGATTGTTGTGGGGAGTTGGCAGTGGAGTCAGCGAAGCTGATAGAAGAAGGGACAGATTGAGTTGGATTACGAGAGTTGCGAGCGTGAGACCAAAAGAGTTTTAAGTTACCGCGGGCAAGGGCGGCTTCGACGCTCAATAGGTACATTTTACGCGCCTTTCTGACCATTGACTTCACAGTAGATCATATAGCTTTAAAGTGAGCAAGGTCGGCGTCATTTTTAGAAGCCCGAAACTTCTTCCGCAGTGTATGTTTCAAGCGAATGTTAATATGAAGTTCCGTTGTGAACCAAGTTGGGAAAGAACGTAGGCAGGGAGGGGAAGAAAGGACATAACAGGAGAAGAGATCAGAGAGGATATTGTAGAAGGTGTAAGAGCTTGATCACACGATGAATTACTTAATATATGAACCCAGTTGAAAGACGCTAAAGCTGAGTTCAGACCGTCAAAATTGGCTTTGCGGAAGTTGAACTTAGTGGGTTTACGCTTGGTTTTGGGTTTTGAACAAGGGAGCTCCACTTCAAATTCAACCGCGGGATGGTGAGCGTCGGTTTTTACATACTGGGATGTGCCAGGAAATAAAAAGAGGTATCGCTCGGGGAGGTTGGAAAGGAAGAGATCGAGAGTGCGGCCCAAGGAGTTTTTGGTGGTGCTGAAATTCAGCGCAGAGCAAGTATACATAAAGGAAGAAAGTGGGAGGGAAGAATGGGAGAGGTTGTTGGAAGGAATTGGAAGACTAGGATGATTAGGCCAGTTGAGCATGGGGAGGTTGAAATCTCCACAAACGAAGAAAGGGAAGGAAGGGAATCTGACGGTAAGGAGTTCAGACAAACTGTCAAACAATTCTTCATACAGGTGAGAAGGGCTAGGACAGGGGACATAAACACAAGAAAAAATGAATGGGAGGATGTTGGGCGGGGAGACACGAAGAGCAACACAATCAAAAGGAAAGCCAGAGGAGGAGAAGACGAGTTCAGCGGGGAGTGAATCTTTTATAGCAATTAGGACTCCACCGCCAGTGGACTTACGAGAAGCATCCCGGTCCCTGTCACAACGGAAAGTGGAGTACCCTTCGGGGAGCTCGGAGTATAATATGGCATCGTCTAGCCAGGTTTCGGAGATACAGATGGCATGGTGTTGCTGAGCCAGAGCGGATAAATTGAAGGCCCCCAGCTTGGTTCTTAAACCCCTGACGTTCTGATAAAACATACGGACAGTGAACAGGGATCCAGTTATATAGCTTGGCGCCCGCGAATTGGGGCGCTTATACGGCTTTATGAATACACCTTCAGGCCAGAAAGAAGGAATGCCGAGGACATCAACTTCGTGTGGGTAAGTAACCTTGAAAGATGCAATGACCCGGTCGGTGTTGTCGTCTTTTGTGAGTTTAATGCAGGACAAAGGAGAAAGTAAACCATGTTGTCACATCCCACCTTGACATTCATCCCGACCATCAGGTTTAAAATGTCACCTTCACCGTTGGTGCAAAGGATTTTACAATTATGATGTTCGTTAACTCTGTATCAAAATCTTCCAGTCAGAAGTCTATCATAAACGGCCTCCCAAGTCAAGAGAGCGTGCCTTGCAGTAGTCGGCATAAACAACCCAATACCGCATCTGCTGCCACTCGGCTTTCCAGAGTATAAAAGCGTATTCCGATAAGTTTGGCAAGGAGGGAGGAGTACTCTCCAGGGTCCCACCATCTTACTTCGCTTAGGTCCAGAATGCCCAAGTTATATCATTGGATATCCCGCTCAAGTTGGGCAAAGATAGCATTCTGAGGACCCTCACTACATTTTTCTAGGAGCTTGCGCACATTTTGGAAACTAATCATAGTCGGTTATTGATAGGTAAATTTCTTCAGCGTGAGATCAGATCCTATTCGAGGCGTTATTGACGTTTCGGGAGCAATAAAGTTTCAAAATTTGCAGTTTTCTGACCCCTAAATTTCTATTCTTTTTAGTCGAGTAACTGAAAATAATCTCCACGTGTTGACACCAGGAATGGCTGTATTCACTTTGGTTTACCGACTGTGATGCAATAGGCGAACACTCCAAGGCTTAATAAAAGCGATCAGACCCAAGCCTGCATGGAGACTCATCTGAAGTAGCTTTAGGTAACAAAACCTTACCAAGGGTATAATGATACCATGGCAACTGGGATATCTCCTGACATAATTCAGGAGAATTCATGGGTCATGTTGGTTCAGCTCGTTTGTTACCTTTGACCCCCCTAGTGGGACTTTCATTGTGGTTGTGGCTACCTTCAAGCGGAGAGAGACCTGCGAGCTTCAAACGTTGAGGATACAGAAGGACAATAAAGTGATAGACGATCTTAAACTGAGATACCAATGGATCCAAAATTGAACATGGGCTCAGAGTATCGTAAGGATCTTGATCGGATTTGCTTGACCTTTGCGAGTCATGTAATATCTGGAAAGCTCATCATCTGCTGAAAGAGGGAGGCGTTAAGGTCCATTACTTTGTTGTATAAGTTGGTGTCGAAAAGTTTGACTGAATTTAACAGTGTATGGTGCGTCACCATTACCTGTAGTTCCCAACTAATTACGTCGAATGAGAGTCTAAGAAAAAGAGCCAAAGGAAGGGCAATGGAGACAACTGAAGGAGTCAATTGACGGAGATAATAATACTTTTCTAAGACTATCGAATTAGAGAACGTGGTCGTTATACCTAAAAAGCAAGGTGAGACATATATTGGGGCTAAAATTTATGGATAATGAAGTATCGATTATTGAGATGCATTTGTGAGTCTGGTTTATGATTTCAGGCAGTATGCGGGCAAGGATAATCTCACCCCAATTTAAAGTATTGGCTATTTTTCGAAACATATATTTTTGACCGATAGATTTCGAAGTATCTTTATTTGTTAAAATTCGTCATCCCGTCTTTTTCGTAATTGCCAATAATCAGTAATGACTTAAAGTTAGCTAGAAACGTTATCCAAATAATTTAAATCCCGGTAAACTCTCACATTCAAGCGTCGGCAGCACTGTAACGTACGATGAAGTATAAAGTAATGCGAAAAACACTGCCACCGCCATCCGAAGCATAAAAAAGCAAACGAATCGGATGTATCTAAAGAAGTGAAGAAGCAGTTTTTAAGTGCAGAGGCAGGCGGTGGCTACATATGCGAAATGAGTGGTGGATTCTAAGCGGCTTTCTTGCCCGAGCTCGACAGCGATTGGAAACCGCCAGAACCATCGGCCGGCCCAAAGCCAAGGCCAAGCCACGGATCCCAGGCCCCGGCTCTACCGCGGATTGCACATCGCGACCGTGAGGAGAAATTATTTCCAGTAGTTGATTACAAATGTATGATTATGTTGCGTACACATGTAAGACAAGTTGCGATTGGAATAGGTACAACCAGGTTCGAGATATCGGGGGAACACGGGGCCAAGTGAAGCCACCATAGATTCCATTCTGCTCTTTCGCGGCGGCGAGGAAGCGGTAGTCAAAGAGGTGTTCAGGTGTGGCCGTGCAAACCGGCGGAAGAGCTACGCTGCCGGTTGGGAACGGTGCTCGTAATTACCACTGTTGCTTTTGCCAACGCCCCATTTGTGCTCGCCGAGTGGATCCGACGATGACCTTCCGCCTCTTCTTCGCAAATATTTTCACAATTTCTTGATGCAGTGTGGTTTCGCTATTTTTATGGGTAGCACAGCGGCAGAAGCACTGGGAAATAGGGAAGAAGTTGTTATTGTCGCGCTACTGCTAGCGCGATTTGAAGTTGACTTGCTTTCATATAGTCCAGCCATGCATGACCCAGCCGAGGTTTTCATTGTTGCCAGATGAAATGCAAATTCTGGTTACCATTCTGGTTAGGTATCCATGGTATTTGCTTTTAAAGCCATTGTGGGACCATCTCTTCTTAACTTGAAACAATTAGCAAAAAGATGGCATACCTCAGGAGTGAAATATATCCCCTGGTATCCACGCGGTAGGTAGCTGGGACTAGCCATTTTCCCAAATATGATGACTTCTCAAGTATAATGCATTTGGGATTGAAGCTAGTAATGAACTAAAACCGAATCTTTTCACTCTAATCTGGCAGCATTTTCTCAACCTGTAAATCGACTAACTTTTCTGGTTCGCCAAATCTGCGACAGATGTTCTTGCTGTTTCACTCCGTACCAAATCCACTCATTTGATTGCAAATTATTTGATGGCAAGAAAACAAGGAGTTTGGATTCTTAGACGTTGTCCAAGCGAGTTGCAAGTCTTCTATTCGGAACCTCGTGGGCAGTAACCACTTGGAACGGGGTTTTCGCGTCGGAGATGTGCGCCTCCGCCACGCTCTGATCCCCGCCAAACACCAGTCAGCAGTTCCACTTCCTCTTGATCGTTTTCCTCAGGCCGTCGCTTTTTGTCCGGCCTCGATTTTATGATCGATGTCTTTTAGGAGGTGTTCCGTGTAATTTGAGGATGTCTCCGATGTGGCATGGGAAGTGAGCAGACCATCGGTATGTCCATGTCTGTCGGTCTGTCCGTTTGTGGCGATATAACATCAGGTTTTCTTGTCCACCTCGTCTTCGTTATCGTCATCATTGTCTTTTCGGCTTCGCATGACTTCTTGTTGATCGTCTTGCACCTTTGCCTCTGGTTGGTCTTCCACTGTTTTTGCTACTGTTGCCTGCCTCATTTGATTTGATGGCTGATGGCTTGCTCTCCTCTTCGCCTGAGCGATTTCCGTGTCTTTTGCAATGCCATGCCATGCCAATCGATGATGAATCAATTTTTTGGGATGGAACTTTAGCCGGTAGCCAGAGCGGATCTTTGCTGCTGGTCGGGTTTTTGCTGGGGAGGAGCATTTCAATATGTTGACAGTTTTTCTATATTCGTTTAACTATTGGACAGCTGAAACAGATAATGAACAGATTTTACGGTTAATTTTCGATTCTGAATGAATATGTATGACGAATTTGTGTGGCGTATCCAATCGAATGCAAGAAAGTAGTTTGCAAATTGAATTTAACATCCATTCTGCAACCACTGAAAATTCCTAAGTCGACTTATCGATTCACAAAAAAATGGGGTCGACTGTTTTATACACAGTTTTCAATTTTACTATAATTTATTACTCCTCTCAGTTCGTCCAATCATTAAATCCACTCTTTACCATAATCATTTTCTTGAGCTCAAATGTTGTTGGTTAACTGATCCGTATTTTGGCCGCCGGAAGCTAAAGTACAGTCGAATGTGAGCTTTTGACTCCAATAGCCTGTAAATATAAACAAATACAAATGAAAATCTTAATATTGTCTGCAATTTAAAGAGGAAATATTTAATTTGCGGTATAAAGACTTCACCTTGTATTGAATCAAAAACGAAAGATTTAAGCGAGCAACTTTCTCCAAGTACTAGCTGATTTTGATTTAAATTTGGGAAAAATGCACAATTAAGAACATTTTCGTTATTCCTGTTAATTATATATAGTTGAATGACATTTTCAACGGTTTTTACTGCCTTATTTCGTTCTGGCAACAACTAGACAACTCCAATTAAAGAGCATGCAGGGTCTGCAATGCGAATATTTTTCCTATTATGCGACAGTACGTCATTAATGCTTATACGGGTCGGAATTGGTAGTGGAGGGCTTGGCCCTCAAAGCGCCTTATTTGCCAGTAGCCTACTGGCTTTGGTTGAGACGTGATCCCGGGCCGAGTGGGCCTGCAAAACCAAGTGTGTGCAAGCTTAAAACGCAGCAGAGCATTAAACAGCAGTTTCGTATTCGCTTGCAAAATCTGGTGCATTAACACTGGAAATGATTCGGCATGCAAACGACAGTCAAGGCTTATCTATCAGAAACGCAACTTTCTAGGTGACACACAATATTTAAAGAAGGTCAGGAGGACGAGGTGGATGAACCCCGGGCTGGTCACACGTCAACCCCCAGAATCGATGACAACGAGAAACATATGTGAGACTCATTGAACTCGGCAGACATTTAAGTGTTTGTATCATCGCGGATACCTTTCAAATAGATAAAAAGGTTATGCAGAAAACCATCAGTGAGGATCTAGGTATGACGAAGATTTGCGAAAAGGGCGTCGCGCAGGTGATGAAAGTCCTGGGGGGGTTTAACGTGAGTACCTGCCATGTAGGCATAATCCCACGGTCCTTTTCGGACACGCATTGATTCTGGGACCATGATCATAGCCCCGCCATGCAAGCACAGCGGTCCTGGTTACTGAGTGCAGGCTCAGCAATCATACTAGTGAACACCTCTTCCGCAACTAAAGGGTAGGGCACCCGAGTTGTACAGCGCAACTCCACGCTTGAGCTCCGAGGAGCTCAGCTCGCGATGTAAGAATAACCACAACCACCATGAAACTCCCATTAGTGGGCCAACCGCAAATAAGTGGGCCGAGAACACATCCTCCAGGAATTCTCCAGGAGCATATGCTCTCAGAGGACCATCCCGGCTCCCATGGTACCAGATAATCTGCGGTGAGGCTTCGTGGCAGAGCCACTTCAGATGAGGTCCTTGCAGACTCGGGTCTGATTGCCCTCCTCGGTCGCGAATGTGATAGCAGATAAATAGAGGAAATGCCATCACAACCTTTCCCCAGCCCCCCCCCCCCGAGTCCCGGCCAATTTTTCTTCCTGGCAATGCCCTGCTTTTGATGTCAACTACATTAGCGTCATAATGAGACTCACTCAGCGTAGGCATTCTTCAAATGCAGTCAGTCTCTCAATAAAGATATTGTTTTCCCGTAGTACAAGATATCTTTCTCGCGAAGTTGTACCTGCGGGTTCAAACATCGTAGGACGAAAAATTTTCCAACGTACTTGACGAGATGACTTCCGCGCCATCAATGACAGTAAACACCGACGGCGTAACAGCAATTAAACTGCCTCCATTCTGGAAGACTCGACCAGCGTTATAGTTCGCTAGAGCTGAAGCGCAGTTCTGTACTTATATAAATAAGAAGCGATACAGGCACATTCGATCGCATCGTCAACAAACTGGATCAGGACTTCTTCGCTCAAGTAGCGGACATCGTAGAGAACCCTCCTGAACAGCGTAAGTACGATACTCTAAAAAATCGTTTAGTTGGTAGATATGCACGTCACGAAGACACCAAGCTGCGAGATCTATCGACAGACATGGAGCTTGGAGACCAGAAACCGAGTCAGCTTCTGCGCATCATGAGAGTAAAGACTGGCAAGAATGTTAACAATAATATCATAGAAACATTAAGGATGCAGAGATTGCCCACGCGACTTCAGACCATTTTATCAATTTCCGATAAGTCTTAGCAAGAAAAATTGCGAACTCTTGGCCGCGTTCGTGAGAAGAATCCTCCGAAGAATTTTTGACCCCCGACATAAGGATGGACGATTCCGTAGCCTACACAATGACGAAATCTATGAGCGATACCATGACCGTCCGGTTGTGGATACAATCCGGCTCGATAGGTTACGGTGGGCGGGTCACTTAATCCGTATGGATGAGGATGATCCCACCCGGAAAGTCTATAAGGGCAATATCTATGGTAGAAAAAGAAGACGAGGCAGACCCTGCCTAAGATGGAGCGATGGCGTAGGTCAGGACGTCAGACAGCTTTTAGGGACATCAAATTGGTGGACCTCGGCGCAAAACCGGGATGTCTGGAGTTCCTTATTAAGGCAGGCCTAGACCGGATACCGGTTGTTGCGCCGTTGATGATGATGATACATCGGTGCTGGAACGTCTAGCTGAGATGGCCAACCAAATTGATGAAATGCGCGACCCCGATATAGCAAGCGTGGCAGTAGCAAATACGGCGAAGGTGCGGCCACTCAAGCAGATGAATTGACGCTGAAACTGTCTGCATTACGTTCACGCTTCGACAGGTTTAATTCAAAACGCTCGCTTGCCGCTGATCGACACAGGCGCCGATGAAAACCAAATCTGTTCCTAGAATGTGTTTTTACCAAGATCTTTTCGAGAATGTGGTTAGCCGTGTTCATACGCATTCCTACAGGGAAACAAGTCGTCACGCTATTGGGTCAGATGGGCAACGGTGCAACTGTCGGGAGCCGTCACGTAAAGACCAAATCAGAGGCTACAATTTCCTAATTGACACTGGCGCGGACATTTCCATCATGCCCTGCCAGCAAAGTTTCAAAATATTCACACCGACCTCGTTTCAACTCTCTGCAGCAAATGGGTCTGCAATAAAAACATGACAATATGTTGAGCTTAACACTCGGGTTAAGGCGAATTTTCACTTGGCATCTTTATATTGCGGACGTCTCACGCCCTATCATTGGTGCTGATTTTTTAAAATTCTATTCTCTTCTGGTGAATATCAAGAATCGCCGCATAATCGACACAACTACGAGCTTTTCAACTCCGGGGCATGTCGTTACTAGCGAATATGGATCCATTTCCACCGTTTGCGCAACTTCTGTGTATCACAGCATCCTTAAAGAATTTCCGTCCGTAACAAACCCCTCGCTAGACCATCCAAACCAGCACAGGAGGTTCGTCAACACATTTTCACCACCGATCGACCCGTAGCAAAGTGTTCAAGGAGACTCTCTCCGGAAAAGTTAGAAGTCGCCAAGGAGGAGTTCTAATATTTGACGAACAAAGGCCACTGTCGACAGCCCATGGGCCAGCCCGCTTCATTTGGTGCCTAAACGCAAAAAAGTCTTGGCGCCCGTTCGGTGATTATCACAAACTCAACTTGCTCACAAAATCCGACAAATATCTCGTGAAACATATTGAGGATATTGTGGGGAACTGTGTTGTTCTCGAAGGTAGACTTATTCCGCGCTTATCATCAAATTCCAACATCTGAGGAAGACCGCAAACAGCCATAATAACACCCTTCGGCTTAGATGAGTTTCCGGTGATACCCTTTTTTTTGGGGTAGGGTAGGTGAATGCATTTACGCATACAGTGTTGGACTCCCGATTCGGTACGTCGTCGGACTACCAACTAAATACCTCCCCATCGTCAGAGAGCTAGCCTGGAACCGTTTGTCACATTACTTCGGGCCAGCCCCCGAACTCTCCCGCCTTGCGAAGCCTTTAAATCAGGGAATTCCTTTCACCAACGGGAGGGGAGAGGAGGAAGGGAACTGTCAGTTCAAGGAACCCCCTGCCATCCGGCTCCTCCACCGATCGAGTTCTATCTTCTTAGCAACGAGAAGGGCCCGAACGTAATGGGCAATACGGTTCCACTTGTCAGCAGTCCTCAGCATCTCTTCCACAATGTTGTCTGGAGAGAGATCTCCTGTGTTTAAATAGAGCTGCTGACGAACCCCATCCAACCTTCCACAAGAAAAAAAAAGTGTGGTGAGCATCGTCCACAACTGCATTGCAAAACACACAATCCGGAGAACGCGCCTTTCCAATCTTGTGCAGGTAAGACTGAAAACCTCCATGCCCACTGAAAAATTGGGTAAGGAAATAGTCAGTCCCACCATGCTTCCGATTCAGCCACGCACCTAAGTTGCCGATGAGTCGCGCAGTCCATCTGCCTCTAGTTTCATTTTGCCAAGAGAGCTGCCACGGTGATATCCTTTGGCCTACGAAACGGGGCGCAGACCTTTTAAAAGGTTCATCGATGGGGTAATTCAAGGCCAAGATTTTTGCTCTAGTTATCTGGATGACATTCTGGTCTATTCTGAGAACGAATCAGAACACGAAATTCATCTCCGTACCTAGTTTAAGTGACTGAAGGATTCTAGAGTGGTGGTAAATACGCAAAGTGTGTGTTTGGTGTCACGAAAGTTGAATGGCACTCTCCCTGTCAGCATTAATTAGCAGAGCATTGAAGGCGTCGATCAATTCGTATAACTAGGAAGCGCGGTTCCTGCCGACGGTGGCACCGAACTGGATGTTGCCCGACGAACGTCGTTGGCGCCCTGTTTAAAATCTGGAAATGCAGTTATCTCAACACCAAGATCTAACTAGGACTATTCCCTGCTAGTAGTCTTTCTAAGTTGCTGTATAGGAGTAGCGATGCTCAGAGGTGGCGGTGAGGAAGATAGGGCGGCAACCTTATCGGCCAAACCAAAACCAAGTGGTTGAGGAGAACCTCCATAGTGGTGGCACTGGGAGACCCTGTAATCACTTTAGTTTGGCGGCCGTGATTCAGTAGGCGAATGCAAAGACCTAATTAGGGCGATCAGACCCGGGTCTGCACGGAGACTCATCTGAAGTGGCAAATTGGTCACGAAACCTTACGAGGGGTATACTGGTACCATGGGAACCGGGAAAGCCCCTGGACTCACATACTTCGGGTGAACTCCTGTTGTATGTGAGGACAGCTCAGTTATTTGCGGTTGGCACCCCTAGTGGGAGTTTCATGGTGGTTGTGGTTGTGTTCAAGCGAGAAGAGACCTTCGGGCCTCGACGTGGTGTTGCGTATCAACACGGGTGCCGTACTCCATAGTTCGGTAGAGATTTAGGTAATTCTTGCATCCACCAGTATGAATGCTAAGCCATGCACTTGGTATAGACTGGTACCGTTGTTGCTTGTCTTAGGGGGGCTCTGATTGTGGTCACAAAATTTATCCGTGTCTTAAGAGGACCGTAGGATTAAGTCTCACGACAGATGCCTACGTAAAACACTATGAAATTCACTGTATTGGAGTAGCATACAGAAAGTGAACTCACCTGCAACTTAGAAGCTTCAAGCCTTTGTCAACACCTATCTGCGTCGTATCAGCGGAGTACCCTGGTCTGGAACTATCTCAAATGAAGAAGTTGGTGGTCACACAGATTTGGCACTCGTACGCGATTTGATCGGAAGAAGGAAGTGGCAGTGGGTAGGTCACACATGAAGCGAAGGGGCGACGATTGCATTACTGGCTACGCCATGCAATGGAATTCACTCTCCCAAGATGACCAACCAGTGGGTCGCTCCAAGGGCGCTTGACGTAGGACAATGGAGTCTACCGCACTAATGTGGAAGCAAGTTTGGATCACAATTCATGGATTTTAGACATAATTAATTAACACAGGGTCATCATACATCAAGATTGGCAATCTTCCAAACGCAACATTGTTGTCAAGGCAAATCATGGATTTCGAACTACCCATGAAGTATCGATCCCAAGCAAACCAGCTGGAAATCATTCAAAGACAATTCCAATCAGAAGGAATTTTCGAGGGTCCTCAGAGGATCCGGTCTGACGAAATTCATTATTTCATTGTAACGTATCCATGCCTAGGGATAGTCAGCCATTGGGTTGATCGGGACAATCTGCTGATAGCGAGACAATCGGCTGACTGTAGGTATAAAAATCTATGAGAAGGTCACCCCTGAAAATAATCCTAAGGAGCAAAACGTACACGGCATAGGGAACTGAAACAGGATTTGGATTGTTGACTTTGAGCTGACATTTTCAGCTTTCTAAGAAGCACCTGAGTATGTAAGGTAAAATCCTACCAAAATAAGTTTCAAGCTAATGTTGTGAGCATCTCCGTCCCGTTAAAACCTTGGTAACCATAAGGTCTTGCGCCAACCCTTACAAGGCCTAGATAACGATGGGATCACTTAGTGACTACACACCCAATCATTGATAATGGCTTTGAGTGAGAACATAGATACGAATAACGAAAATAAAACCGGAAGAAAAAATAACTGCGAACCGAAATTGGCAATAGAAAAAAACCCCTTGGAAAGGAGTTTTAAAGTTCCAAGATAACCAAACGCAAGTTCACAACAGAACGTTAGCGAATACGAACCCCAAACGTCACTGAACGTGGATATCGAAGGAGGCTTAGCCACGGAAGGAAGTAATTTCCTGAAGCTCGATGAGCAAGGTAGGAAATTGGTAGAGAGGCTAGAGGGCGGAAAAGGAACGTCTATTTGCGTCTCATCATCCAATGAGAGATGCAATTGAGAGTATCAGAGCTCTCTATAAATTGACGGAGATTGAATAGCGTGACGAAAAGGCTAAAGATGAGATTGGGAAGAATAACTCCTCGCAGACAACTCCTGATTAAATGCTTCCATGGTAAGGAATAAGAATATCCCAAATGGGGACTCCGCGAACCCGAGACACAAGCTGAAATGACACCGAAGCCGCAAATAGAGAGGGCAAATATTATAAACCAGAAACGGGTGGGCGATAGAGAAGAAGTTTGGACAAAAGTTACCAAGAAACGGATGGCAAACTCAAAACTCAAAAAACCGAGGCCTGACGCTACGCAGCATCAAAAGCGACCCCAAATTGGAGGAAATGGGCAAAATAGTGTCCAAAATTACAGCAACTCAAAACGGGGATCTATTGCATAAACTTGGCGATGCAGGAGAAAATGAGCTGAATTCAGAAGGACCATAGGAGAAGCCCTGAGCGTACACGCAAACCTATCGTATTACCATCGAATGTAAAAATATGGATAAAATTACTACCAAGGAGGAGATAGTCGCGCGATACGCTGTCAGTTCGAACTTGGACATGCAGTAACCTTAGAGACGGTATCTTTGCGAAAGCACTACGTAGACTCCGGCACTTGTCCTTCCTGCAGAAAGGGCGAAGAAGCTTTCGGGAGTAGAAAAAATGCAAATAGGCCGGGTTGTCTGTCAGTGTTTCAAATGTCCGGAATTTGAACACTTTGCCAAACATTATAATAACGAGAAAAATAGTTCCAAAATATGTAGGAGATGCGGAGGTCGAGGCCATATAGAAGAGACCAGACAAAAGACACTAACCACATAGTTGGCAGTAGATGGCACTATACGTCTGGAGTTCAGGAGGGCCTTGGGCAGTACGAAATCAACGCGAAGGTAATACAGGCAAGTCTCAATCACTGCAAGGTGGCTTAAGATCTCGTGGCACAAACTGTAGCAGACGAGAGGGCAGACATAGTTCTCATCAGCGAACTATACAAAATACCAGATTTTAATCCGAGGATTCATCACAAAAGCAAACAGGGCGCAATGTGGCCATGCGGGGGCAAGCGTTCCTAGGAATTGAAGAGCGATTATAGGGTTCGGCCCGAGCTAAAATAATAGGCATCGACTTTGACAGCTACTATCCTAGACTTAGTTGGATAATAGAAGAATTCTGGACAATGGTAGATTATGTCGCTCTCTATGGTTCTGAGTGTTGGCCGGCCATAAAAGACAATGAACGGCGCCTTGTGGTAATGGAGACGAAGATGCTACGTTGGACTAGTGGCGTCACACGTTTAGATCACATCCGAAATGAGGATATCCGCGATCGTTATGGGGTTGCACCGATCGTGGAAAAGTTGCGAGAGAGGCGTCTTCGATGGTATGGTCACGCAATTCGTGCAAACGAGAATTCACTTGCAAAGATTGGTCTGAACATCGAAGTCGATGGTAAACGACCAAAAGGCAGACCTAAGCAACGGTGGCTTGATACGCTGGATGGGGATTTGAAAGCCTCGAGATTGCACCCAGATCAGGCATCCGATAGAGCCAAATGGCGAAGCCGATCACGACGAGCCGACCCCGCTTGTGAACGGGACAAAGGCTGAAGAAAAAGAAGAAGAAGACGTAAATACTAAAGGTCCACTAATTATCGAAGGTAACTTGACGCGTGGGCAACAGAATGGGGCAGCAAACCTACTAACGTCAGAGGTCGCAGGCTACTGGAAACATTTGCGTCTTTAGAATTAGGAATTGCAAATAATGGTGAGGCAAACATATATCATAAAGTGAGTTCGATCATTGACATCACTTTCATCAGCTTTTCCCTTTTGCCTAAGATGCGGCAGTCGGTTAGCAAAGAATTCTCCCACAGTGATCATCAAGCGGTAGTATTGGAAACCGAAGAGCACAGAAAGGCCCATTATCTCAAACTGACAGGTCCAAAATGCAGGAAGGGTAGCCTCTTCGATAAAGATGCGTTTGACTTGGTGATGAATTCCGCCAGTGTGAACCAAGGATCAGCAAAAAAAGTTGACTAAACAGTTAATTCAAAGCTGAGAAGAGTTCCCAGCGAAAGAAGTTACTGGTGAAAAGAAATCAAGACCCGAAGGGAAAAATACCTGCAAGCCCAAAGAATTGTCCAACGTTCAAGAAGAAAATGAACTTCCAGACGCTGCTCTCCACATTCAAACAATTTAGGTAAGATTTGCAGAAAGCGATCAAACAAAGCAAAAACAGAAGCTTTAAAAACCTCTGCAACGAAGCTAACGTGAAGCCCTGGGGTGCAGCCTATAGAGTGGCGATATCTAAAATAAAGGGAAAGAAAAGGAAGAAATCAAGGAAAGTAGCTTGTCCGACAATGCTGGCATCGATAGTAAAGACACTGATCCCGAAAAGATCGAACACATCATCGGAGCGACGGATTTAACGACCATACCGGGTATCACCAAAGATAAATTGCTCTAGGTATGCAAAAAATAAAAATAAAGAGCAAAGAAACACCGAGACCTGATGGAATTCCTAATAAAGCAGTGAAAGCTGCCACCCACGAGAGACCAAGCATGTTTCATGCTTTCATTCCTCAGCAATACTAAAATGCCTCCCTAAAAACAACCTGGCAATCCGTCGTCATATCGTCCAATAAGCTTCTAGGCACGACGGCTAAGATACTGAGAAGTATAATTGCCAATATATTGCGCCAGACACACATGAAAGGGCTCTTTCCTATATGCTGTTTGGATTCAGGAACGGCCGCTTCCCCGTCGATGCAATAAAGGTGGTGGTAGACAAGCCTAGTGTTCTACTGCACTTGAGCCATTCGGAGTACCTAAGCCTCGCGGCCAAACCCCCCTCCTTTACGGGACGGCTTATTGTTTAACGTAGGATTAATCCTACGATCCTCTTAAGACGCGGATTGATTTTGTGACCACAATCAGAGCCCTCTGCGACAAGCAACAACGGTACCAGTCTATACCAAGTGCATGGCTTAGCATTTATACTGGTGGATGCAAGAATTACCTAAATCTCTACCGAACTATGGAGTACGGCACCCGTGTTGATAAGCAACACCACGTCGAGGCCCGAAGGTCTCTTTTCGCTTGAGCACAACCACAGCCACCATGAAACTCCCACAAGGGGGCCAACCGTAAACAACCGAGCTGTACTCAGATACGACAGGATTTCTCCTGAAGTATAAGAGTCCAGGGGCTACCTCGGTTCACATAGTACCAGTATACCCCTGGTAAGGTTTCGTGACCGAAGCCGCTTCAGATGAGTCCCCGTGCAGACTCGGGTCTGATCGCCCTTCCTAGCCCTTGGAGCATTCGCTTACTGCATCACGGTCGGCAAGCCAGTGCGATACAGCGTTTCCCGGTGCCACCACTTGGAGGTTCTCCTCAGCCACTTTGGTTCAGCCGACAGGGTTGCCGCCCCGTCTTCCTCCCCTCTACCTCGGAGCACCTGGTGGTAGACACCGCTACCACTGCCGTAGAAGGTGAGAGATGGCAATGGGGTCACGTTGGACGTATAGAATTCTTTTAACTTAGTAAACTGGTCGGCCATCTAAACGGCTCTCATCCGAATGAACACTCCAGGCTTCTTGAGGAACACAGTAACTAACTACTTTACAGGCAGGGAGTTCAAGTACGGGAGCGACAAAAGCACAAATTACTACTGTTCCCCAACTGGAGTCTCTCAGAGATCGGTACTGGGTCCAGTCTTGTGCAACTTCATGTACGATGCAGTCTTCCGCCTGCATTTACCAGAAGGGGTAAAAGTAGTAGGTTTCGCCGACAATATTACAAAACAGAAGCCGTTTTGATAACAAGCCGGAAGATCCAGAAAATCTCCAAAACTCGGGTTGCAAGCCAGACTATAAGAAGCAAGGACTCAAATTCAAAGTGCATGTAGAGTACTTTAAAAAAAGCAAGACCGTTGCAAGCGCCACTCTGGCGAATGCTGCCAAATATTGGAGGACCCAAATAGGTCAATAGAATGTTGCTATCTCGAGTCATAAGCTCAGTCTTGCTCTATGCCGCTCCTGTAGGGGCTGCAGCATTGACGACTAAGGAAATCAGGAGAAGCCTATTGCGCTCGTATAGATTATGTGTCCTGAAAGTGTTTTGTGGCTTTCGAATAATATCAGATGACGCGTCGTTAGTTATAGCCGGACTGTTACCGGTAGATGTCACGAATCTACATCAGGAGAACGACAACCAAAGATGCTGTACAATTGATCAACAGCGAGAAAAGGACATCATCAAGCTCAACAAAAGACCGATGAACCCATAATTTGAATCATTCCTATGTGGGTGAATTATCACCACGGATCCAGTAGTTTCCAGCTATCTCAGTTTCTATCTGGTAGCAGTAAGTGCAGCATGCCCAATCTGCCCCAGCAGTCGGAAAACAAATAGCAGGAATTAACAACATTGGTATCTAATGTCCAAAAAGAGCTACAGCGAGTTTAGCAGAAAGGATAAGGTGAGCATCAGCCATACCAACCGACCCCGTGAAGTAATAGCTAACGACAGTTTCGCAGGGTGAGCGGTTGAAGTATGCGCGGGCTTGGTTTAGAACGTAGGCACGGATTTCCGTTCACGATTGCGGTTTTGGTTGATGTTTTTTGGACACTCCACATCTTGACTTAGCCAAAAAAGTTGCCAACTGAATCTGTTACAATTATTAGGTAGTTTCGATCGTTAGACTTATGCCTTTGTACTAAGATTCTGCTTCCAAATGATCTATTAGGTTGTTGCATATGAAATGGCCGTTTTGGTAATCAAGTGAAGTTAGTTGCGATTTTGGTGTATCAAAACACCACCAGTTGGCGCTGTTGGTGTTGAATATTGAAGTATAAATACTCCTACATTTAATCAAGGAGTCTTTTTTTCTCCCAACATCACTTCCTTCCGAACCGACCCCATAAACCGCCCGGGCGAAGGTACAGCTATCCTAGTGTCCAATCACATAAACTCCAATCAAATTTTTGTCCCATCATCCATCACCCCTTCCCTTGAGATTACGGTTTTCTCGGTCATTTGCCGTTCTTCTATCATTTTCCTCGGCAGCCTCTACTGCCCAAAACAGATCCTTGACCCAGCTGACCCCACCCGACTTGTTCATTTCCCCAGAGCCCTCCCAGAATCCCAAAATAAACAAGTCTGCCTCATACTAGGCGGCGACCTGAATGCCAAACACAGTATGTGGTTCAATTCCCAACCCCAATGGCAACAGGTTAGCCAACTGGTATTTCCCAGAATTCTCTCCCTCTACAGTTAACCCTTCTCCCGCCCAATCAACCTACCCACCACTCATCCAATTCCCATTCTTTCCTTGACCTATTCTTCGTGAGTAATAATCTCCTCACTCAGTCCCACTTCCCTACAGTTCCCTCCGATCTCCCAACTGTTCCTGGCCTCAGTGATCATGACGGTGTAGTTCTAGAGTTCTACACTAATGATCAACTCCCTAGAATCCAACCTAAACTCCTTCCAGATTATTCCAAAGCCAACTGGAATCTCGTCAACTACAAGTTAGCTGACAAACTGGCATCAATCTCTCTTCCCTCCTACCCTTCTCCAGAGTATTTAGACAATACAATATCCCGAATAACCGAAATCACCCAAGAGGTCTGCAACCAAACCATCCCTATGCGTCCCTAAACTACAACAATCTCATCACCCTCCCCACCCACATTCTCGACCTAATCAAACTCAAAACCACCCTCCGCCGCCAACTCCACCGCAACAGATACAATCCCCGCTTCAATTTCCTTAAAACCCGCATTGATTCCCTAACATATACCATCCGATCTGAAATCCAATCCCTCTACGCCGAACACCGCACCGTCAAACTTTCAGGTATTTCCATAAATAATCAAACATGTAACCAACTCCGCCACATCTGTCCCCGCTTAGCCAAATCCAAAACTCCTACCACCCTTCCCCACAACACTTCTCCTAAAGTCCATGCCGATCAATTAGCGAAAGCCTTCCTCGTAGCCAATCGCACTACCCTCCATCTTTCAGACCCTTCTATCGAATCTTCAGTTTCCCAACACCTCTCCGACCTTACGTCCAACTTCCCAGTTTACACAAGCATACCAATTCCACCCCCAGGCCCCGCTCCCCCATCCAATTCCACCCCCCAATCCCATCCCTTTCCCAAGAATCCGTCGAATTCATAATCCTTTCCCGTAAAAACAAAAAATCCACAGGTCCTGACAAAATCTCTACCATTATCTTTAAGAGGTGCGCCAAAACACTAAGTCCTCTCCTTTCAGAAATTTTCAATCATTGCTTTATTTTAGCACATTTCCTTGCTCCTTGGAAACAAGCGCACATCGTCCCCATCCGCAAGAAACAAAGAACCCGCATCCAATCCCAATAGCTACCGCCTAATCTCCCTACTCAACTCCCTTTCCAAGATTTTTGAAGTCGCCATCCATGACCTTCTACTTTCCCATATCTCCGATCACGATACCATCCCTAGCTTCCAATTTGCCAACAAGAAAGGTCATGGCACATCACATGCCCTCCTCGTCCTCAAATCCGACCTCTACAAAAACCTAAATAATAACATCCCCACCACCGCCTGCCTCCTAAACATTGAGAAGGCCTTCGATTCCGTATGGCACGAAGGCCTTATTTTCAAACTTTCCTTTATCTTTAAATTTCATCCCCACCTTTGTCGACTTATCCTTAGTTTCCTTTCCAATCGCCATTCCCAAGTTAGAGTCCTCAACTCCTTATCCGATGCCTACAGTCCCCCTGCAGGCATCCCACAAGGCTCGGTCCTCTCGGCAACCCTTTTCTCTCTCTACACTGCTGATATCCCTCTTCACCACTCCTCTACAACGCCTTACACAGTCAAAACTCTCCAATATGCCGATGACCTAATTCTCTATACCCCATCCAGAAATATCCGTGCCTCCCAGTCCCGTATAAACCTCTCCATCCAATCCCTCAACTCCTACCTCATCTCCTGGAAACTCCTTCTCAATCCGTCTAGACGCTATGCCATCGTCTTTCGAGGCAGGATAAAACTCACCTTCAAGATGCGCTGCGATATTTCCGACCTCCTTATTAAAATTGGCCAAGATCCAATCCTCACCGTCACCTCCACAAAATACCTCGGCATCCATCTAAACTCCCGTCTCTCTCCCATCCCTCACGTTAATTCGATCCTCTCCAACACTTCAACGGGTCTTAAATCCCTATGGCCCATCCTTAACAACAAATCCTCTGTCTGTCCTGATGTTAAGCTCTACTGCTACAAGCTGCTAATGCGTCCATTAATGGCATACGGTTTTGTAGCCTGGTGCGATCTAACCTCCCACCAAATGGAGCGCCTACGAGCTAACGAAAGGAAGTTCTTCCGAATATCCCTAGGCCCTTCCCATCCCCGTTCCAACCAAGCCGTCTACAACCGGGTCAACTCGATCCGTTTAGACGTGTGCCTCATCAAATCCCTCATAAAGTTCCTTTACCAATCCCTGAACCATGACAATCGCCTTGTCCGAGATTCCATCTTCTCACACATCAGTCCTACTGACCGCCCATTTCGAACCCATATCCCCCTCTCCGACATCCTGAACCTTCACTCCTTAGGTCGCGTTTTTCGCAACGGTAGGTTAATGTATTACCATCGGCCCTACAACGAACAGTTCAGTTCAGTTTTGATCATCGTTGGGATAACAGGGAATAGAAAGGACAAAAAAAGGATGGAAAAGAGCCAAGAACGTATACTTTTTCTGTATGAGTTCAAACTCGGTCATAAAACAGCGGAGGCGACCAAGAACATTAACAGCGCGTTTGGAGCTGTTACGGTAACCGAACGAACCACACGGCGGTGGTTCGAAAAATTTCGGTCAGGCGACGTAAACCTGCAAAGTGAGCCACGCAGACATCCAGGACCGTTGATTGACAACGACGAGCTGCGTTTACTAGTCGAATTCGACACAGGTCAGTCTGTGAGGGACATTGCAGAGAAGCTGGGAGTACACTATTCGGCACTTGCAACAACTTGGAAAAGTGAAAAAGCTCGACAAATGGGTTCCGCATGCCCTTACGGAGCAAAACATAGCGCTTTGACTGGAAATTTGCAGTTCTCTGCTCACCCGCAACAGAACCGATACATTTTTGCACAGAATAGTGACATGTGATAAAACGTGGATATTATATGACAATCGTCGCCAATCAGCACAATGGCTAGATGCTGATGAGCCACCAAAGCATATGCCGAAACTGAGCCTCCAACCGAAGAAGGTAATGGTGACTGTTTGGTGGTCTACAGCTGGAGTTATCCACTGTTCTTTTTTGGCACCTGGAGAAACGATAAATGCACAGAAACACTGTGCCCAACTCGAGGAAATGCACCAAAAATTGAGTATTCAACGGCCTGCGATTGGTCAGCAGAGATGGTGTGATACTGTTTCCAGAATAACGGTTCAAAAGTTGAACGAATTGCAGTATGAGATTCTGCCTCATCCACCATATTCACTGGACCTTTCTCCAACCGACTACCACTTTTTTAAGCATTTGGATCATTTTTTGGCGGAAAAACAATTTAGGAATGAAGGGGGCTGTCAAAATTGCCTTTGACGAATTTATCAACACCCGACAGTTGGACTTCTATGAAACTGGCATAAATGCTCTTGAATCTCAAGCTGGGAGAAGTGTTCTGAATCGACTGGCACCAATTTTGATTAAATAAATGAATTTTTGTAAGCTTTACTGTCATTTCACATTTTAGTACAAGAACGGCCATTTCATTTGCAGCAACCTAATATTTTTATCAAAATACCAAAAATATCACGTTTCTGAGTACTATCTATGAGATATAATCCACTATCTTGCTAGGCCGGATAGCCCCATATGCCCAGAACATCATTGGGCCATACCAAAGAGGCTTCACTCCAGGCAAATCAGCAACAGATCTGGACATGATAGAATATGGACACCAATAGCATTGCCAGGATAAAACTGTACACGGCCACGAGAGAATTCGGTATCCCAACGAAATTGATAAGACTGACTAGGCTGACCCTGACCAATGTGCGAGGCCAGATAAAACCAGCAGGATCACTCTCAAGACCATTCGACATCAACAACGGTCTATGATAAGGTGATACCCTATCATGCGCTCTCTTTAACCTTGCCCCCAAGAGAGAGTGATCCGTGCTGCTGAGGTAAATGCAAGAAGTACGATCCTCTTTAAGTCCACCCAGCCACTGGCCTATGCTGACGATATCGACATCATGGGAAGAACCACCCGAGACGTACAAACTGCCTTCATCCAGATCAACCAACCAACCAATAACATCAAACCGCACTGGTCAAACAGGAAGAATAAGGATAGGAGAATACAACCTTGAGACCGTTGATAATTTCTCCTATCTAGGGTCAAAAATCACAACCGATAACAGCTACGATGAGGAAATCCGCGCACGGTTGTTGTCAGCCAACAGAGCCTATTTCAGCTTACAAAGACTGTTCCGCTCGAAACGTCTCACCATAGGGTCAAAGCTCTGACTGTACAAGACAATGATCCTGCCAGTCCTCATATATTCCACGGAGGCTTGGATTCTTAGCAAGAAGAATTGCGAACTTTTGGCCGCGTTCGCGAGAAGAATCTTTCGAAGAATTTTTGGCCCTCAAATGAGGATAGCCAATTCCGTAGCCTACATAACGACGAAATCTATGAGCGATACCATGACTGCCAGATTGTGGATAAAATCCGGCTCAGTAGGTTACAGTGGGCGGGTCACTTAATCCGTATGGATGAGGACGATCCAGCCCGGAAAGTCTATAAGGGGCGAGGGACGAGGCAGACCCTGCCTAAGATGGAGCGATGGCGTACGTGAGGACGCCAGACAGCTTTTAGGGATATCGAATTGGTGGACCTTGGCGCAAAACCGGGATGTCTGGGGTTCCTTATTAAGGCAGGCCTAGACCGGATACCGGTTGTTGCGCCGTTGATGATGATGAAACAGTCACATTTCTTCAGGAAATAGTTTTCACTGGTGGATATATAATTTGGAGAGGGATCGCCATTTATCGAAAATTTCAGCTGTGTTTCCCCCAAGTTATATTCCACCATTTTGAGGGCATATAATCAGCTATTCTCAGTGATTTTGGATAATCCAAGCAACAATCTACAGAAGAATAATAATTACGTGTAAAGAAATTCATAACATTACCAAATATGTCGCGGAATCTTCCGCCAAAATATACATTTCCGAAGAATCCTTATCTTCCTTCAATAATCAAGTAAACTGCCTTAAACCTTTGGATAAAGTATTCTGGTGCGATGTTATTAAGCATCTTTACCGGGATTTCCGAGGGTATCTGGCCTCTACTTAAATTATAGTGTATCTCGGAGACTCATCTGGATTTTTTTAAAGTGCATATAATAATACGGGGATATGCGATCGAAATTGTTGAATGCCATTTTCGTTGTCAACATTTCATATGATAGTAATCGAAAAATCATTTGACAACGGCGGTAATTGTTGTAATGGCTGAATATGATGGACCGGGGTATTTGCGAGTAATCACTATATGAACCGGCGATCGATCGCTCCATCGACAACTTAAATGATACACTCCAGAGTAGTGGCCACATCGGAAAGTTGCTCTTTTAGACGAATTTAAATTTTTACTGAAACATTGTATGGAAATCATAATCTAAGGGAATGCGACCATGTTCGGCCCTTGTGAAAATATTATATATTTTTTAGGTTATTGATGAAAGGTGTATTTGCGTGTATACAAAGAAACAGCGGTTGTCTTGCATCTAACAAACCTAAAAATTAGGATTGGATAACCTTTGGGCAGTTAAACAAACTAAAGGTCGGACTGCTTTCTGCCATCAAAATTCGTAGTCTTTCACAAACCTTAGGACTTCTCACAAAGGCTGCGGACTAGCAGGTATCTTCATCTAAATCTTGAGAGAGGCGGTAACTTCTTATGAAATGTAGGCCAACCTCACAATTCTGAATTTCTCCTGTTTAAGGAACAGCGCCCCGTTAAAAGCTCTTCTAGCACTACTACATTTTGTCAAATTCCCGAGGATCCCATCCTCTGTAATTACCGATTTGATAGTCTCGCACAGCTGGGGTTGCCACAAACCCTCCAAGCAAGGTTCTGACTCATAGTCCTTCTCGCTGGAGGGAAAGTGTGTTTGAACCAGCAGCTCCAAGGTTTTGCTAGAAGATTCCGTCCAGGAGCCTTCTGACTTTTTAAGGAAGGATGGTCTCTTATGTTCCTTGGACAGAATCTTACTGAGCCTCGCGGATCCACTAGTGCTTTCGATGTTCTGACAATAGTCCAGCCAAGACCGCCTCTTGGCGGTTCTGATGGCCGACTTGTATTTCTTTAGGCAGTCCTTGTATGGCTGCCAGTATTTTTGCCTGTAGCAGATGTTGAAGATTTCTCTGGTCAGTTTCCTGAGACCAGAGAGGTCTTCGTTCCACCACGGTGGCAGGGTCTTTTTGCTGTACTTAGTAGGCTGTACTCAAAGGCGGTATCAAATGCCTTCTCAAGAGTCCCGACCTTTGACTCCAGTTCGTCTGTCGTGCCAATCTTACCAATTTGCACACCGGAGAGTTTGTTCTTAATTACCTGACCAAACTTTCTCCAGTCGATCCTCCTGGGGTCTCTAAAGGGCTTTGAGATCTCTGGGGCGAGATCTAGACTGAAGAGTATCCAACTGTGGTCAGAGAAGGATCTCTGGTCAGACACTCTCCAGTCCTCCACCCTAAGAATCCCATTGTCGGTTATTAGGGTGATATCAAGGACCTCCTCCCAACCGTCACAGTTCTCCGAGCAGGGGAGATGGAAGGTTGGTGTACTGCCCCTGTTACACACCGATAGATTTGAAGTAATAATAAAATCAAAGAATGACTCACTTCCTTCGTTGATTTCGGAGCTGCCCCAAAGCGTATGCCTTGCATTCGTGTCGCAGCCTATCAGCAGGTTGGCTTTCTTTGTTGTTATTGTGTTCGTCAGATGCTGTAGTTCTTTTGGCGGAGCTGATCGGTCATGAGCCATGTAAGCCGAAGAAATATACACGTTCCCTGCCTCTGCCTGCTCCAGCTTGAGCACAACTAGGTCACTCGAACTCAGGTCCGGGCGCAGGAAAACGTGCAGATTCTTCCTCGCAAGAATACATGCTCTAGGTCTCTGCTGATCAGCGACTCCTGTGCTGTGGAATAAATTAAAATATTTGCTTTGGAGCCCTTTGATGGTTCGGTCGCTTCCGACCCAGGGCTACTGTATTAATGCGATGTCGATGTCTTCCTCTAAGAGGAAGACGAACAGATTAGCCGTGGCGCACTTCGATTGCTGCAGATTTATCTGCGTTACCCTCAGCATGATCTGCTTGCGTGGGGGGTTTGTCAGCCCCCGTCGGACCGTCGACCGTCATCTCCTCCAACAGTTCGTTCGGCGGCATCGATTGGGTCTAGGTCGTCGTCCGGTTTTGGAAAGCGGAACACTTTTACTTTGGCATTCCTGACTCCGAACCACACTTTATAATCGGCCTTTTTCAGTGCCTCCAGGCACTCATCGTTTATGCGGGGTAGTACAGGCTGGCTGTTTATCTGAGGTTCCTCCTCCTTGATAACAACCCAGTCGTCCATGGGAATCCCGGGGTTGTGAAGACGTAAGAAGTGGACGAGCTTGTCCTTCTCCATGCGGATCGTCAGCAACCAGATGCGAGCGACCGGTGTCCTGGGAATCTCGTCGTAAGGGATGATCTTGAGTTTAACGCCCTCCCAGACGTTGCTGATCTTAGCGACACACAAACCGAGAAAATCCTTAGAGAACTGGTCCATGCAATTTTCCATATTTGAGTACCCTGACACCCTCATCCAGAGCGAGTCGTTCTGTGGATCGAGTTCGCTAGTTCCCTTTATTGGAAACGAAACCGATACTTGTGACAATTCCAAGTCCGTAAAGTGACTGATAGCCTGTGCATGCTCGAAAACTTTTCAGACTAGTTCAATAATACTTGCAACCAAAAAAACTCCTACCTTGTTAGCTCCTTTTTGAGCTCTACTGCCCACCAGTATCCATGGAGATTGTGAAGCTTCCCAACTCAGAACCCATTTTCAGTGTTCCTCGCGCAACCTTCCACACATTATTGCTGAAGCCACTCATACTCCCAGCTGCAAAGTTCAGGCAGATTATTTCACGGAATGCGCCTACCGATGATGTCTTACATTAAAGCTGTTTTCACAGCTTACGTCTCCGCACAAACTATTCGTGCCAAAGCATTCTACCAGATATAGTTTGCCTAAGGGTGTTATTTTGCCCAAAGGCAGCTTTTTGCCTATGGTAAGACACTAGCCTTTCGATAAGGCTTTCATCTGAATTTAGAGGCTCATTTAAGAACGCTATCAAAAGTAGCCAGTCTTGGCTGGTCCGTTAAAGACCTGATGAATATGCTGGGAATTAGATTGGGCCCGATTGAATTTGTATTGAGGAATCTAGACTTAAATTCTATATCAAAGGACCGAGGTTGCTCTAAGCTCAGATTTTTATCGTTAGGATCCAATTGGCTGCTATAATTTTAACTTTACCGGGGAAGGCAAGTCATTCTCGGAAGGGTTCTTATATAATAAACAGGCGAGTTTAAGCTGGTACCTAGAGCTCACCGTTAATATCTATATTTTCATCCATGGAACTACTCAGCCTTTTATACGATGATCAAGCCGCGGAGTCCGATTTTATGACCACCTGTAGGTTTCACAGAGGATCTCTCTTGCTATCACCCCATTTCGTAGGGTGGATAGTGGTGGATACCAGGCTACCATCATTTGTCCCCTTCTTCAGAGCTATGTCCATCTATTAGCAGTGACCTATCCACAGTTATTTCCGTCTTCCGATCGCAGTGCATACGAGTGGCAAACCTGTGCGTCCTTCGCTTAAGATATTGTCAGGCCATCTCAATCCGATGATATGACGCAGACAGGTATTGACGGAAGCTTGGAGCTTTTTGGTAATAGTCGAGTTTACTTTTCATGTGCTACTCTCATATATCCACACACAAGAAACACTAGCAGAGAACATCTTGATTTTGAGACAACTGCATTTCCAGATTTTCGACAGGGAAACGAAAGTACATCTTACACTGTTAATTCGTCCATAAACGTCCAGTTTGTGCCACCGTCGGCAGAAAGAACGTTTCCTAGATATACAAATTAATCGACGTCTTCGATGCTCTTCCCATTAATGGAGATATGGAGAGTGCGCTGATCTGTCAGACTGAGAACCTTGGTTTTGTTGGTGTTTATCTTCAGTCCAACTCTACTTTCTTTTCTTCCCAAATCCAGAGCCATTTGGCTAAGGTACAGGACCTGGTAAGAAAGCAAACAGATGTCACCAGCGTATTCGAGGTGTTTGAGAAAAGGTGTCAGCGTCCACTGAATTCCTCGTCGACGTCGCCGATAACAAAAGGAAATAATACCTGTGATACAATGCAATTCTGGCGAACTCCGCTTTCCACCGCACAAGCCTCCGATGTAGATGCCCCTGTAATTGTCACACTCAAAACGGGTTCCCTTTTTTGGGATCCTGACGATCATCCTCTTCTTTCGCACTCTAGGAAAAGTCTCGGATTCCCAAGATTTCCGTACGAGTGGAAGCAGCATATATGAAGTAACTGCAGGTGCAGCGATCAATAACTTTGTGCCGAAATAATTTCTCATCTACTTGGGGGAACAGTCCGTAACCGCATCTTGCACCATCTCTTGAGAAAACAGAATTTTTGATGGCGGCCCCCCAGTTTATCTGACATCCAGTCAGCAAGATGGCTCTCCCACTGTCTAGTGACAGTCGGGTCATAGAAACGGTCTATGTTGAACTTAGGGGTCGCAGTTCCCTAACTTTGCTAGAAGTGGCGTACGCAACACGCAAGTGACCAAAAGCGACCATCAGATGGTCATCCCGTTCCTCCTCTCTTGTTACGCATATTCAGGAGACAATTCCTAAATCTATTGCTGATCGTCAAAAGGTGAATTTGATTGCTCGTACGGCGTCGCTCAGTTGCAATCCAACTGACCTTATGGCAGGCTCTGTGCTCGAACAATATGCCACCAACGACGAGGCGGTTGCAGAAATGTACAAACCTCCCACCGTTACTGTTGCGGTTGCCAAAACCGTGTTTCCCCATCACATGTTCGAGCAAGGTGTTGATAGATCACACCTTGGAATCCAGATTACCCATCACGATCACAATGTCACGTTTCAGAAGTCTCCCCTGAAATGCTTTTAATTACTCGTAGAAAGCATCCTTCCCCACTACATAGAAATTCTCCATTGGTGCGTAGCATTATAAAATTGTGATGCTCCTTAACCTGGACCGAAATTTAGCAGTTAGAAGTCTGTCAAAAACCGGCTCTCAGAGAGACTCTCCAGAGTTCCACCATCTTACTTCGCTTAAGCACAGACTGTCCAGCTTATGTCGCTGGATTCCCGCTCAAGTTGGAGAAAGCGAACATTCTCAAGCCCCTGGCTATCGTTATCAAGAGGCGTGAGGTCATTCCCTATCCGAGGTGTTGTTAACGTTTCGGTTTGCCCGGTTTAGTCTCATCTTATGACAAGCAGCGAAGACATTGAGTGTATTCGTAAGCCTTAACTCACAAGGCCCATCGAAGAGGATATCTTGAAATTGTCTACATCCAAAGGTAACGAGAGTTTTTGCACTACCTGGATGACAACGCCGTTGTGAGTTCAAAGGGTGACGTTACGAACAAGGCTGTCACTGCCCGGATACATCTCAACGGCTGTGCCTATCAGCCAATAGCTAGATTGAGAGCTGTTGTCTTTAGTTATCACGACATCTCCAATCTGAAAACCCGGAATTCGTCATCATCATTTGTAAAGAAATAGCAGAGCCACCAGGTATTCGTCCCGCCAGTGTCGTCAAAAGTTCTGGTAAATTCGCAAAGCCGCTACTGAGGTAGTATTTGGCAAAGCTGAACCCTCCCACAAGGGCTTTGCCCACCATTTTTAAAAAAGAAGCGCTTACGATCCCCAGGTTGTCACCGAACAGCCTGGGGATCGTAACACCACCTCGTGGTAGAGTGATCTACTACGATACCTTAAGAGGAGCCTGTGATGGCGACAAGAATGTGACCCCCACAATCCTGAATATAAGCTTAGACGAGCACAGCACAAACCCGGTTACTAGCACCCGAAAAGCACATCATGCGGTCTCGGTCGAAGTCACGCCATGGTCCACGAGACTGGATGATTTTGCCCAGGATCAAAAAGCATGAGGTGATTTCAGGGGTTCACTCGGAAAAAGAGTTCATCAGAGGCTAGATCCCATTGTAAGCCAAACACTGTGGTGGGAAATCTATCGATAGCCAAATTGGTTAACGAAGCAGAAACGCCAAAGATTGCTTGCACTACTGAAATCTCATAGAACTTCCATTTGTGTATTCAAAAATGTCCTGCCGGAAAGACGTGATCGATATCAGGAATGCGTTTGAAGAGATACTTTTAGCAGATCACAGTCTCGAAGATGAGGCTCCAGAAAAAGGAGCGCAAAAAACTAAGGCGTATGACTCTACTTTGTCGAATTGGTGAGTTTTTATTAGGCAGGACAATCGCACTGCAACATTGCCTCAATTATGGTGTCCGGAGACTCAAGACACCCTTCCATCGAAAAGTGGTGACGATGGCGCTCCGCCATTTGCAGGAGGAATAGGTGTGGGAGGGATCATATATGATTTCCCACGATTTCCCATTTATATGCAGATAAGATTGAAAATATTCATGCCTGCTGAGCAGCTGGGTTAGGTAATAGTCAACCTTACCGTGTTTTCGATTGAACCACGGCTGCAAGCCTTTTATGAGATGCGTGGTCCATCTATCAATGGCACCAATTGTTGATCGCCCCACCCTAAAACCATATTGTGTTGGTGAGTAGTCTCCAGTCCCTTCTCAAGCAGCTTCCCCGCACCCGGACGATACGCTGACGGCACCTCTGGGTCACATTTGCCCCTGCTTATCAGCATAAGTCTCACAACCTTACAGCGCGTGGAAAAAGCAGTCCGGCTTGTATTTACATACGAGTTTCAACACTTCGCTTAAAAAACCATCCGGTCCTGGTGCTTTTTTGTCCTTCATGGACCATATCGACACCTCTAGTTCCCTTGCAGTGAAGAGTGGGCACTTCTCAGTATTCACTTCTTCATCGACAGCGTCAGTTTGGATGAGGTGCAACTGGAGCAGGCCGCCCGATGGGCACTAAGTTTTTTGGTCACCCATTAATACCCGCGGCCCCATGGCTCTCTGTTCACGGTGTTGATTAGCTTCTACCTGTTGATTTCGTGGCGGAGTTCCTTACTCTTATACTCTGCGGTTTTAAGGGTCACTTCGTCTTGACCTCTTGCGCACTGAGTGATCCGCCAAAGTCTGAGGAAATTTCTTCGTAGTCTCGCAATTACAGCCGTCCTCAAGTACAGGGCTGATTTCTCGGGACGGAGTTTCATTTTGGGAGCCGATTCATTACGAGCTGCGGTAATAAGGCTAATTGTTGAATGAACTGCATTTTTTAGTCTGTGCCTTGGTCTTGGTCTTGGTTAGCTTTGACAAATTTAGCCACGTCGATTTTCCGGATTCTACCCGGTGGGTGCTTGCTGGACGACAAAAAATAGGGAGCAGCCACTTCCAAGGAAATGTGGTCACTGGCCGTGAACTCTTTCAGCACCTTTCAGCGTTGGGTGTTTGACACTAAGGACTCCATAGCAAAACTTACGTCAGGGATATCTGCCTTGAGAATTTGATTGAAGCATGCCCCATTCAAAGGCTCTGGCATTAAAGTCTCCTCCAACTAGAATTAACCATTGTATGTTTCTAATTTCGTGCTCCAAGTCGGCCAGCCTATTCCGAAAGGTTTATATGGTTCGATGTGAGGTAAACGCCGAAAAACGTCACTTCCGCATAAGGAATCCAAATGACCATGGACCGCAAGTTAACCGTGTCTCTCATCCAGATGGCAGCAATGCCAGATATATTGGCATACCACGGAAGCAACAAGTCAACTCTTCTTTCTTGCACTATCCGCTCTATCTTACGCCGAATGAGACCATGCCGGACTTTCGTCGGAGGCTTGAGGCTTTGGAGGACGCTATCTTAAGAACGGATGGGCGGATCCTGGTCGGGGGTGACTTCAATGCTAGGGCACTTGAATGGGGCATGCCTCACACAGATTCCAGAGGGAAACAAATTCTGGAAATGGCGGCGAGAACAGGACTGGTAGTTCTAAACACCGGATCCACCCCAACGTTCCGGCGCCCGGACTGCAAAGGAGGCATTCCAGACGTAACCTTTGCGTCGGAATCACTGGTGTCGCTGGTGGACGGGTGGCGAGTTCTGGAAGACTTTTCGGCAAGTGACCACCAATACATTGCTTTCGAAGTGGTGGACACAAACTCTCGGTGTGCGCCACCCCAGCGATCTTTCTGTGTATGGGACGTCGCGAAAGTGAACACCGTTAAGTTTGTCGAAACTCTGGGAACAGCTGGGGCCACGCTGAAGGGTACTCGTGGGGGTGGTGCCGCTGCTGACACTATCGTAAATTCAGTTATGAACTTACGGTCTGTGGAACCTCCATGCCCAGGAAGACATCGAGGCGCGGCAAACCTTCCATGTATTGGTGGACAGTGGAAATCGCAGAGCTCCGGAAGGAATGTCACAGGCTCCGCCGCTTAACACAACGTCTAGGTGACCGGGAGGAGGCATGCACCATAATGATGGAGTACAAATCAGCCAAAAGGAGACTCCGCAGCGCAATAAACAAGAGCAAAGCTCGCTGCTGGCAAGATCTGGTCGACGAGGTGAATGGGGATCCGTGGGAACTCGGTTACAAACTTGTAACCCGAAAAATCGGGGCTCTGCGGAAACCCTGTTCACTTAAGGCCGAGCAGATGGACCGCATTGTGAGGGCACTCTTCCCTACACACCCCGTATGGGATGATGACGTCGGCGCGGAGAGCGCAGAGGACCGTCCACTTTTCTCTGTAAAAGAGTTGGAAGAGGCAGTCATCTCTATGAAAAACAAGAAGGCGCCAGGACCCGATGGTATTCCAGCAGAGGTGTACAAACTGGTATTCCAACACCGGCCAGACCTACTGCTCGGCGCATTCAACGCTTGCCTGAAAGAGGGCATTTTCCCTGCTCGTTGGAAAGTTGTGAGGCTTGCGCTGATCCCTAAAGGGAAAGGCGATCCCGAACTGCCGTCTTCATACTGCCCGCTATGTATGCTTGATACTGCTGGGAAAGTGCTCGAAAAGCTCATCAGAAGTAGACTCGCTGAAGCGATACGCGCTGCCGGAGATTTATCTCCCCCGGCAGTTTGGTTTTAGGGCAGGGAGATCGACAATTGATGCTGTCGTGCAGGTCGTCGACGCTGTTCGAAAAGCAGAGGCACATAGCCGCCGAACTCGACGGGTGGTGCTCCTCGTAACGCTTGACGTCAGAAACGCCTTCAATTTCGTAAGATGGAAAGACATTCTAGGCACACTAGACAATACCTTCAACGTGCCGAACTATCTCTTACGGATTTTGAGGGACTATCTGAGGAACCGCTCCCTGCTCTATGAAACTCTAGAGGGTCAAAGGTGGATGGAGGTCACGTCGGGGGTAGCACAGGGATCCATCCTAGGACCGGACCTCTGGAACGCTACCTATGACAGTCTGCTTAAACTCGACATGCCAGAAGAGTCGCGCCTGGTCGGCTACGCAGATGATGTCGCAGCGCTTGTTGCTGGATGCACTGTCGAACAGGCGCAAAGCAGACTCGGAATATTGATGCGACGGGTAAGCGGGTGGATGACTACTCATGGTTTCAACCTTGCACTGGAAAAAACCGAAGTAGTCATCCTGACTAAGAAGAGAATTCCGACTCTGCGTCCCATAACGTTCGGCGAGTCGATCTTCGAGTCAAAATCAGCGGTAAAGTACCTCGGGTTGACTCTTGACTCAAAGATGAGGTTTTCTGAGCATATCCAAGCAGTAGCGAACAAGGCTGCGGCTGGAGTTTCGGCGTTAGGTAGGCTATTGGCAAACATTGGGGGTCCTACGTCTAGCAGGCGGCGTCTCCTGATGAGCTCAACGTAGTCTGTCCTGCTCTACGGCGCAGAGGTATGGGCTGGCCCTCTTAAAAAGGAGGTTAATCGTAAACGCCTCGCGCAAGTACAAAGGCGGGGATCTTTACGGGTGGCGTCTGCGTACCACACTGTCTCTGAACCGGCCGTGATGGTGATCGTGGGAGTTATCCCCGTTGCCCTTCTTGCTAGGGAGCGTCAGGCCATATACAAGCGCAAGGGAGATGAGCCAAGGGAGGTGGTTGCTCGCGAAGAACGGCAACACACTCTAGACGAGTGGCAGCTCTCTTGGCAAAATGAAATTAGAGGCAGATGGACTGCGCGGCTCATCGGCAACTTAGGTGCGTGGCTGAATCGGAAGCATGGTGAGACTGACTATTTCCTTACTCAATTTTTAAGTGGGCATGGAAGTTTTCAGTCTAACCTGCACAAGATTGGAAAGGCGCGTTCTCCGGATTGTGTGTTTTGCAATAGAGTTGTGGACGATGCCCACCACACTTTTTTTTCCTTGTGGAAGGTGGGATGGGGTTCGTCAGCAGCTCTATTTAAACACAGGGGATCTCTCTCCAGACAACATTGTCGAAGAGATGCTGAGGACTGCTGACAGGTGGAACCGTGTTGCCCATTACGTTCGGGCCCTTCTCGTTGCTAAGAAGATAGAAGTCGACCGGTGGAGGAGCCGGCTGGCAGGGGGTTCCTTGAACTAACAGTTCCCTTCCTCCTCTCCCCTCCCGTTGGTAAAAGGAATTCCCTGATTTGAAGGCTCCGCAAGGCGGGAGAGTTCGTGGGCTGGCCCGAAGTAATGTGACAAACGGTTCCAGGCTAGCTCTCTGACGATGGGGAGGTGTTTAGTTGGTAGTCCGACGATGGACCGAATCGGGAGTCCAACACTGTGTGCGTAAATGCATTCACCTACCCTACCCCAAAAAAAAAAAACTATCTGCCCCATCAGGACGTGAGCAGTTCCACTACCACGCATTTTTACTTGCAGGATGTGGATCATAGTGTGTGACTTTTCGCTTTCTGCTATTTTTGTTTAAAAAAATGGCAACGCCAGGACCGGGAATATAGACCATATCTTCTTTTTGCAGACCGCGGTTCTTGCAAAGGACTCAGCACTTTGCAGAATCACAAGTCTTCACTTTGTGTCCGGGTTTGCCACACTTGTAACACAAAGTGCTTCTGTCCTGTCCCTTCCAAAGCCCTGCTTTATGTCCGTATGCCCAGAACTTAAAGCAGGGGGTTGGAACCGCCCTTTGTCTGATTCAACAAATAATCTACTCGATCTTTATTTTCCCTCAATGGAGAACATAGCTCCTTGCTTTCTCAGGGAGAGTGACAATGGCCAGTTTTTGTCCCCTAGAGTTGCCCACCATGCGGATCCCTTATTTGAAGGGTGCACATGGTTTCTAGGTAGGCTTTTCCAGTTTTTCAGTAGGTGACCGTCGTAACTTGCGCGTGATGGATGTCCTCTCCTAATCCTTGATAATGTAAAACTTTTTCACCGAAGAGACATCTTTATCCAATGTCCAGCAGATTTTTTCCGAAATGTCTAAGATGCAGCATCAGCTCTGACTAGACAAGCCTAAATCAAGTAGGGAATTCGGGTATAGACGACCATCGAATGGCTATGCAATAGAACAATTTACGACCGATAATTTTACAGAAGGACTCTTTACCCTAACCACTTATCGATACTATACATTCGCTACAAATGACGAAGATCGACAGGTTCCTTTCTTTCATGGTAAGTCGAAGTAAATATCCACCGCGTTTTCAAGTTGATCGATCGCCCTCAGCGTTCTGAAACATGAAAATTTCCTTCTGCAGTACGAGATCGGAAAGGCTGTTAAGAAATCCGCCACATACATATGATTTCGCCCAACGGATGGAAATAATATTATTAATAATTATAATCATCAGAGGAGTAATGAAGATGACGAAAAGCACCGTCGACGATATGTAGGGTTTACGCGTAGTTGCAGTACAGAATCGTGGGCCAGGGCATGCGATCAGATCTTGCTTACTTGCAATAATGCAAGGAGGCAGACTGGACATAATCACTTATGATCCCTTTCAGATATCGAGCAGTTTCCATCCGATTGATCGATAATACGAGCCAGCGGATATTTTCCATCAAAATGGCTTCCTAACATGATCATTTTTCGCGTCGAATCGTAGGATCTGAATAATTGCGAAATAGCTATGCTTCCATACTGATCGGCGGTAATTATCCAGTGCGCAGACCGCAAGAGGCTCTCCATCGGGGCGACGTGGTGTTAAATGATCAGTTCCCATCGATGAACGTTGGCCCGGCGCTCTCCTCTATTGGCCTATTAAAAGCGATCCTGGAGGCTGGCATGATCTTGTCGCAAATACAAATTGATGGAAGAAAGCCCAATCAAGGCACACTACCGATCGCCGTCAATCATATAATTTATGAAATACGTAAAAATGCAAGAGGCCGCTATTACCATTTCCACAAATGCATTACCCTTGAACGGATCAATACAAGTTGTTGTTTATAGCTGAGGCGTATCCCGATCATGAACGAGATCTATAAAATAGCTACGCGGGGTAGTTACTCTAAGACCAAGCCGATATCTGCACATGCACCTCCGTCGATGGCGTTCAAAGTAGTTGCAAGTAGCATTGGTACAGCAGTTGTTGGGAAACTGATCGTGGGTAGTCTGAGGACCAAAATATCACCAACAAATTGTCCAGGTCCAGTCCAAGTTGACTCCAATGGACTCGAAATTTTGAATAGCATTGGAGAGTCAACCCCCAACTGAGTGCTACATGGCCACCAACTAATCAAAGGAATTCTTCGCCAACGCTAACTGTTCCTTTTTTAAGCGAATTAAGCGTGTTGGATTAGTTCAGCAATTAGCGGTTTCCCCATGCTTTGTGACTTCAACTGTAAGATTGTTTCGCAAACACCTCATCCTGGTCATGTTCCCATCGCTGGAAATTCAATTGGTCATACAAATCCAATGGCTAATCACTGTTACTAACATGCTGACGGTCCTGCCGTGGACAGACTGACAGATATCCACCATATGTACACATGATCGGTATGTAAAGTATGCCTGCAGCCAACAAATCAACCTATCATTTCGCTAAGATATGATGCGATCGCGGTCGTACAATTGTAGAGCATATGTTCCTCGGCAACCAGAAGACACTGTTCTGGCAGCCTCCATTGGCGCTTGCAACCGGCCCCAGTTCCGGAACGGTATAAAATGATAACGTTAGACAAATCAACTGTAAAAGAAAAGCAAATACAAGATGCTGGACCATCTTAATCATGGCAACGGAGATGATGACGGTGCTACATTTCTTGTGTGCTTTCAGCCAAGTCTTAGGTTGCTCCGCCTTTTGATATGATTGCGGAAGTGCATTGATTTCATGGCTTTCCACGGTAATATTTCTGCAATTTAAGAACTGCGTGGAGGAGCTGGAGATGGAAAATTTCCGCTTCAGTCAGAGAAACGAATGTTTATTGTGGCAGATACATAGATACAGGTGGATAGACGATGACGTGAATGGGTTAAATAGATAAATGAATAGTTAACATCGGTGTTCTCTTTAAGAGCCAGTTTGGAGACACTAAGAAGTAGAACAGGATCAAGCAGTCACTCTGCCTGCTGAATTCTAAGTTTGGTGGCTCATGCTTTTTTCTTTTCTTTTTTTTTATACGTTGGAAGGTGGAAAGGTTCAAAACCTACCGCTGGCTCCTGGCATACGGTTATGTGAGACTTTTACTCACTAAAACCACCTCCTTCTCCTTCGCTTACCCCGCGGGACTGCCATTTCGGTATTACATCGCGGGGCAGGATCAGTTATGAACTGCGGCTTCTGTCATTATTTGTCACTCTCCTCCGAAGCTCCTCCCTCCTCAGCAGATTGTGGATCGCCTTCATTAATTCTTCCACCGCCCTCTAAGATGTTTCAGAGGCTAGCATGTAGTCCACGATATTCTCGGGTGTCAACCGTGCCTCGGCGTCAATTTCCGCCTCCGCTCTATGTGTAGTGAACCGCGGGCAGTTAAAAACAGCATGCTCCGCATCTTCCGGAATCATCACACATGTTGGGCAATACGGGGAGTCATCACGCCCGAAGCGATAAAGGTATGCACGGTACCCTCCGTGTCCGCTTAGGAATTGAGTTAGGTGGTAACTAACCTCACCGTGTCTTCGCGTGATCCATTTAGAGACATCTGGAATAATCCTGTGTGTCCAGCGTCCTTTAGGTGAATCATCCCACCTTTTCTGTCATTCCAAAATATAATAGAATCACTTCGTGCCAATTGCCGACGATTGGTATAAGACTCACCGATTGCATATGATGGGTCATACAGGCGTCGACCCGCATTCGCCAAGATTTCGATGGGGATCATGCCGGCTATCACACAAGCTGCTTCATCTGAAGTTGTACGGTAAGCGCATGACGTACGTAATGCGCTCAATCGATATGGGGTTGCGATGTTTGCTTCCACCTTCAAAGACGATGCCCAGACTGGAGCTGCATAAAGCAAGATGGAGTTAACAACTCTCGAGATCAGGAGCCGACGGCTTTGCCTAGGACCACCTATATTTGGCAACATTCTCGCCAACAATGTAGCCACTCCGGAAGCCTTGGTTGCTAAATTGTCAAGATGAGACTTGAATTTCAGTCTTTGGTCAACCATGATTCCTAGGTATTTAAGCGTTGGCTGCGACTGTATTATGTGGTCTCCAATCCTGATCGTTATCGACGTCTGCTTCCTTCGCTTTGTAATCAAAACTACCTCGGTTTTATGCTCCGCGAGTGTCAGACCTCTAGCCAAGACCTGATTTCAAAAATTGCCTCGTTTGTGAGTACCTCGATCTCATCCATGTCTTGTGCGGCGATAGTTACTCCGATATCGTCTGCGAAGCCAATAATTGTCACTCCTTTGGGTAGCTGCAACTTCCAAATTCCGTCATACATTATTATCCACAGGAGAGGACCGAGGACTGATCCTTGTGGAACCCCGCAGGTTGTTGTATACGTTTTAGGTCCAGCGTCCGAATCGTAACACAATATCCTCTCCCGAAGAAATTCCATGACTATATTCACCAGATATTTAGGAGCGCCCAATTTGGTTAAAGCCGCAATTATTTTGTTTCATTTTGCCGTATTAAAGGCATTCTTCACGTCGAGAGTAACTACCGCGCAAGATTTATTGGCCTCCATTGCTTTTTCCGCAATTTCCGTCACCGTGCTGATGGCATTGACAGTAGATCTTGCCTGCCTGTCTGAGAGACCACCCTCCCTTTCTGTGATTGGTACAAGCCTATTGAAGATGACCCGTTCGAAAAGTTTGCCGATGCCGTTTAGCAGGCATATAGGTCTATAAGACGAAGGATCACCCAATGGTTTATTTTGCTTCGGGATTAGCACAAGCTTCTGTTTCCGCCACTCTTCAGGGAAAATCCCATCTTTGAGGCACGTGGTAAATGTTTCAGAGAACCACCTTGGAACTGTCTTGACGGCCACTGTCAGTGCTTTATTCGGAATGCCGCCTAAACCTGGGGCTTTATTTTCGGCAATCTTCTTCGCGACTTCCAGGACTTCTTTCGTGGTTACCTCGGGAATTTCACCGGGATCTACCTGGACAGTGGGTAGGTTCGACTCACTTGAAACGTATGGGAAGAGAGTGCTAATGATTTCCCGCAGCAAATCAGAGTTGGTGATGGGCGGTGAGCGCTTTCCCTTGATTGTTGTCATAACTGCCTTGTATGCACCTCCCCATGGGTCGAAGTCCGCTTCCTTGCATAATCTCTTGAAGTGTTCGGTTTTGCTGCTTGCAATGCTTTCCTCGCCTTCTTATATTGGTTGTGCAACTCTTCAGACTCAGACCGGTTTCTGCTACGTTGGCTGTGTCTTCTGGCTTTAAGGCAAACTTTACGAAGTTCTTCGATTTCGGCATTCCACCAGAAGTTGGGCATTCGTTTTTTTAAGTACCGTGCGGTGAGGCATGGAAGCGTCACAAGCTTTTTGTAACTTTTCAAGGACCTGCGCCACCTTTTCTCGTGCATTTCCCACCGGCATCGCTTCCTGCAGAAGTCTTTCCTCGAACATTTCTTCATCAAGTTTTTGGAGGTCCAGCCCGATATTGCAGTGTTCTTGATTCGCTTTGCTCCTGTCGTACGCTCCATCTGGAGCGTTCTTCTCCACATCTTCGGTACAACTTAGATCTATCGTACTTGCTTGAACAGTTTCTCAAGATGTGTCCAAATTCCAGGCATTTGAAACACCTCTTTGGCGATATCTGTTCTCGCAGTTAATAGCTGACCCAGCCGACGCGTATTTTGCCAACAGTAACAGCCTTTTTTGCTGCTTCGAATGGTAGGGCTATTGCGGCCGTCTGAGTACCACCATATGCTTTTCGGAGCCTTATCACATTGGACTCAAGGATCGAATCTAGCCCGAGTTGAGTCTTTAAGGCCTCGCAGATCTCCGCTTTTGTGGTGATCTCATCCAGGTCCTTGCATTCAATTAGCATTGAGTCCTGGCTCACCTTTATCTCAGCTACTATAAAAATTAGCCACTGCTGGTACCGCGAGCCATAATGTTTGTCCAATTAACTATTTATACAAAACCGCTGTTCAGGGTAAAACAATTGAAGTTTATTTTAGAAAAATAACCCAACTCTGCCCGCAGTTGATCCCCCGTCGCCACGCAGCTAAAGTACGCGCTTTAGCGGAAGGCTATGCGCTGACTATGGGTGCCCGACGCTTTGTAGTATTACCTAAGCTGCACTAGTTAGGGTAAAGGAAACATATAAATTTAAAATTGCTATTTTTCCTTTTTTTGCTTCGGCTGAGTATCAAACCTCATGGCTCATGCTGGATTCAGGGTAACAGTCAAGTGATGACAATTTAATCCAGCTCATGGTGATTTGGAATAAACTTAGCAATCTTGCATCTGCCCCTCTGTCCTTTGATTTTTTTAGAAAGGGAAAATCCTTCATAGATACAGCATCATACATATCTGGATACCAGTTAAAACCTTCCCCTTTCTCCTTGCGAAGTTACCTTCCTGGCATTGCTTTACGGGGCTAGTTCAATCTTAGACCACTCTTCTCAACACCACCGCCTTGAAAAAAGGCAAATGGGACATCCATAAGCAGATGGCAACAGCGACAGGACTAGAAAACGATCGCTGGACTTACAGATTGATCCCTTCCAACGTGAATGGACTTAAGGACTTACGGGAGAAACCCAGTTTCTCACGGGCCATGGAGGATATCGTTAATACCCGCACAGGTTTAAATTGGACACCTCACTAGCAAACACATTCCTCCAATATCCTAGGTTCGTGGAAGAAACAAGGAACCTAGAAGTGCTATGACCAGAAAATTTTATCCGGAGAATGGTACCTTGCCAGGAGGTTTGGGATGTGATCACCTCCATGACCGCAACAATCCAGAATAAACTGCGAAAAGCAGAAGAAGTGAGAAAGGCGCAGTTACAAACCCCGCGGATAGACCCTAGCTACCTAGCTAAAGTAAGCTAACTCCGCCACGTGATGTAATAACTAAAGGTGGTTCCATGGGGTAGGGAAGGAGTCGGGGCTGGTTTCACTGGCTAAACAGATTTCCACCACCTTAAAAAAAGACAGACATTGAACAGATTTCAATAAGGTTTTGTTTTACAAAAAAACCTTAAAAAGCATGTTTCGCAGCTTCCTCAATTCTCACACTCATAGGTCAGTACATTTGCCGCTCAGAAATTGCTTTAGGTCGTAGTTTCCCTCACCGTGTTTTTGATTAGTCCACTCGCTTATATTGGGCATAAGCATCTGCGTCCACCGAGAATTATTCATCTGTTCCGATGACATTTACCTGACAGAAATAGATCTCATTCGCCTAATTTTTTTATCACCTTCCTTTCCAAAATATCATACGATTCATGGGTTGCGTCAGCAAAAATATCAACCGACATTATCGCTGTGATAACGCGTGCTGCGCCTAAAAACGGAACAAATTGTACTTGCTGGTCCTCCAGGTTGGGAATTGGGTAGGGTCGACAACCCTACATGAAAAGCAACCTGTTGTCTTCTTCTTTTTCTTCAGCCTTTGACCCGTTCCCAAGCGGGGTCGGCTCGTCGTGATCGGTTTCGCCATTTGGCTCTATTGAATGCCTGATCTGGGTGAAATCTCGAGGCTTTTAAATCCCCATCCAGCGTATCAAGCCGCCGTTGTTTCAGCCTGACTTTTGGTCGTTTACCATCGACTTCGATGTTCAGACCAATCTTGGTAAGTGAATTCTAGTTAGCACGAATTGTGTGACCATACCATCGAAGACGCCTCTCTCGCAACTTTTCCACGATCGGTGCAACCCCATAACGATCGCGGATATCATCATTTCGGATGTGATCAAAACGTGTCACGTCACTAGTCCAACGTAACATCTTCGTCTCCACTACCGCAAGACGTCGTTCTTTGTCTTTTATAGTCGGCCAACACTCAGAACCATAGAGGGTGACAGGACGGACGACATTGCGGTAAATTTTAGATTTAAGACGTTCGTTGATACGTCGGTCACAAAGAACACCAGTTGTGGAACGCCACTTCATAACGCAGTTCTCCATTGGCTGATAGCGTTGACCCGAGGTACTTAAATCGCTCAGTTCCAGGGAGATCACTGCCGCTGACAGTGATTGTGCCTATTTCATGGGGATCGGTCGACAAAATTTTGTTTTGTTTAGATTCAATCTTCATCTCTTCCCATGACGTTTAGCTGACAGACATAGATCTCATTCATCCAATTTTCTTATCACCCACCCTTCCAACATGTCATACGATTCATGGGCTGCGCCAGCAAAAATATCAACCGAAATTATCGTTGTGATAACGCGTGCTGCGCTTAAAACCGGGGCAAATTGCACCAACTGGTCCTCCAGGTTGGGGGTTGGGGTTGACAATTCTACGTGGAAAACAACCTCTTATGAAGCCACGAAAGGAGCCTCGGATTGGATTAGCTATACAACGACAACGCAATTTCCGCATTTTTTCATTGAATGTGCACTCCCTGTACAGAGATGGAGTTGCCAAGCAGCTAGCCGATACCCTGCCCCAATGATGTAACAGCGTTGGAGGAGATGCGTTGGAAATGGACCGGTTTCCTGAAGAAGAGTCACAACACCATATATTATAGTGGCCATCCAGTAGGCCATGTGTTCAGAGTAGGTTCCTTAGTCAGGCAAAGAATAAAATCTGCTATTATTGCGATTCATTGGCTCTCATAGCTTACTTCAAAATACAAATGTTAAGGGACCACGGATTATTCAATTAGCAGTGTCACACGAAATGGTTGTTGAAAGTACCTGGTTTGCGCGGAAAGCGGTCCACAAGCAACTCATCAGGGGACGTCGCCTGCTAGACGTAAGACCCCGAATGTTTGCCATTAGCCTACTTAACGCCGAAACTCCAGCTCCTGCTTTGATTTGCCCAAAAAAGCTCATCTTTGAGTCGAGGATCAACCCGGGGTACTTTACCGCTGGTTTTGACTCGATTATCAACTCGCCGAACGATATGAGTCGCAGGGTCGGAATTCTCTTTTTAGTCAGGAGGACTACTTTGGTTTTTTCCAGTGGAAGGTTGAAACCATGAGAAGTCATCCATCCGCTTACCCATCCAGCAACAAACGCCGCGACATCATCTGCATAACCGACCAGGTGCAACTCTTCTGACATGTCTAGTTTAAGTAGGATGGATCCCTGTGCTACCCCCGACGTGACCTCTATCCTCCTCTGACCCTCCAGTGTTTCATAGAGCAGAGAGCGGTTCCTCAGATAGTCCCTTAATATCCGTAAGAGACAGTTCGGCACGAGTATTGTCAAGAGTGCCCAGAATGTCTTTCCATTTTACGGAATTAAAGGCATTTCTAACGTCAAGCGTTACCAGGAGCAACACCCGTGGAATTCGGCGGCTATGTGCCTCCGCTCGTCAAACGGTATCCACGTTTTGCATGACATCAACTGTGGATTTCCCTGCTCTAAAACCAAACTACCGGAGAGATAAATCTTCAGCAGCACGTATCGCTTCAGCGAGTCTACTTTTGATGAGCTTCTCGATCACTTTTCTAGCAGTGTCTAGCGTACATATATGGACGGTATGAAGACGGCAACTCGGGGTCGCTCTTCCGTTTTGTTGATCAGCGCAAGTTTCGCCACCTTTTAACGAGCAGGGAAAGTGCCCTCTTTCAGGCAAGTGTTGATTGCGCCGAGCAGCAGGTCTGTCCAGTGTTGAAATACTAGTTTGTATACCTCTGCTGGAATACCATCGGATTCTTGCGCCTTCTTGCTTTTCATAGAGAGGACTGCCTGTTCCAATTCTTTTATAGCGAAAACTAGACAGTCCTCTGTGATCTCCGCACCGACGTCATTGTCCCATACGGGGTACGCAGGGAATAGTGCCCGTACAATGCGATCCATCTGCTCTGCCTTAAGTGAACAGGGTTTTCGCAGAGTGCCGATTTTTCGGGTTACCAGTTTGTAACCGAGTCCCCACGGGTCCCCATTCACCTCATCGACCAGATCCTCAGCAGCGAGCTTTGTTCATATTCATTGCGATGCGGAGTCTCCTTTTGGCTGATTTGCATTCCGTCACTATGGTACGTGCCTCCTCCCAGTCATTTAGACGTTGTGTTAAGCGGCAGAACCTGTGACACTCATTCCGAAGCCCTACGATTTCCATTGTCCACCAATACCTAGAAGGTTTGCCACGTTTCGATGCCCTCCTGGGCATAGAAGCTCCGCAGGCCGTCGTTATCAGGTTCACAAATGAATTTACGACAGTGTCGACTGCAGTGCCACCGCCCCCAGGAGTACCCTCCAGCGCGGCCCCATCTGCTCCAACAGTTTCGACAAACCTTTCGGTCTTCAACTTTCGCCATGTTCCGCGCAAAGAAAGAGCGCCGGGGTGGCGCACACCGAAAGTTTGTGTCCACCACTTTGAAAGCAATGTATTGATGGTCGCTTACCGAGAAATCTTTCAGAGCTCTCCACCCGTCCACCAGCGACACCAGTGTTTCCGACGCGGAGGTTACGTCTGGAATGCTTCCCTCGCAGCCCGGTGGATCCGGTGTTTAGAACTACCAGTCCTATTCTCGCCACCATTTTCAGAATTTGTTTACCTCTGGAGTCTGTGTGAGGCATACCCCATTCAAGTGCCGTAACGACCAGGATCGCCCATCTGTGCCCAAGATAGCCTCCTCCAAAGCATCAAGCCTGTATCGAAAGTCCGGCATCGTCTCATTCGGCGTAAGGTAGATACTCAAAAACGTTATCCCTGAACGCCGAATCCCCACAAAGCCGTCTCCTCGCCTTGGGTAAGAAACCTAAGGAGGTTTCGCGTTTGATGGCTTCTTCTACCTCGTCCTTTTCTGTGAGGCAGTCAAAGTCTCGCATTTCCAGAGAACACGTGGATTCCAGGCTAGAAACCAAAGCTTTCTCTCCCAGAAACCCCTTGACTGCTTCACAGAACGTAACTTTATTTATTGTCTTCGGGCCTAGTTCGACTAGGACTCCTCCACTTTTCGTTTTACGAATGGAAGACACTTCTGCTCCGTTTTCTTCGGGTTTAATCTTATAACGGATTTCACTGAGGACTTCCACAAAAGTCTTGCCTTCCATCGGCTTAATAAGCAAAGCTGGTGATCTAATCCTTCGTCGCCCCACCTTCCTGTCCAGAAATTCCTCCTGTTCCATCAGCCCGTTTTCCACCCCTTTGCTGACGTTTTTCTGGAGGAACGTCGCTGAGTGGTCAACTAATACCGGTTCGATGCACACTGCCCGACCAGGGTCCCGAAGAGGCTGGCTCCTGATACACGCCACAACTACCACCTTGACAGAGCTAGGCTCACATTACCCCATCGACGTCGATGAGGGGTTGTCAACGACTCCCAGTGTGTCCCGGTGTGTATTGGTCATTAGCAGTTCGCTCTTCACCGGGAAACTTTTTGGAGGCTACTACCTAGAGCGCAGGAATTACGCCAGCTAGGGGGTCAGAATTACACCTGGGGCACTCCTCGTATTGTAAGCGACCCGTTAAGGATCGTTGACGACCCCTGAGGCAATGATGTTAGTTGAGTTCACAATAGCGGGTCGAATAGTGGATGCTATTGCGGTGAGATGAGCGGGGTGTCGTCAGCGTATGAAACTGAAAGGCGGACAAAAGGAATGATGATGAGGCACGTGAATGCCTTTCCGTAGGGATATTTAAGGTTACCATTACCGGAGGCGGAGCCAATTCTCTGGCAGTTTTTACACTGCAGAATCCAAACTAACGGTAGCTCGTTATATGGTCCTGACTTTCTTCAGCTGTGTCTCTGAGAAGCTCGCATTGAAAGCAATGGGGAGCTTGACGGAAATTATATTTTGGACGCCCTGGGTGGGCGATTCATCCATGATTTCTTTCGATAAGAAAGTGCGGTTGAGACCGCCGATTGTAGTCTTCTCGAGTGGGAGGGTGTAAGTTTAGAAATTGGTCTTGCTCTCTACCAGGAGTCTCTTTGTGGAAGCAAAATCCTCTTTTGTTTTGGCGAGGATTTGGTGAGATTCAGGGCTTGATTTTTTAATGAAAAGGTCATTGGGAGGGATTTCTGTAGGGTTGATTTAGTGATGGATGAGGCTACTGTGATGAACAAAGGTATCTCGCTTACCTTGGCGGTTTGGTTGCTCGATGCGGTGGTGGTGCCAGCGTTTCTGCTAGTTGAAGTACCAGTGAATGTGCCGAACTGTTGGCGAGCGACGTCTTGGTTGATGCTGGATAGTTTCAGATATCATAGCTTCCAGGGCACTGATGCATTGCTGTAGGTTCCCAATGATGGCATAAAGTGATTTCATCTCTTTTACCCGAAGTTTGGATGCGAACGTGCGTTTCGTTTTTTTTTTTTTTGGTGCATACTAGTTCCAGAAATCTGACTGAGACTGGATACTGGATGCGTATTTATATCATAAAAATAACACTTGCAGGATTTTGGCATGCAAACGGTAGGCATGCTGTTGCGCAATAGCCCACAACCTCTACGGAATTAATCACAATTGCCAATTTACACTCTTAAGATGAACCCAAAAACACAATTCACTTTTCCCTTTCAACTGAACGGATAAGGTTATATGAACCTTCCAACAAAATTTTCCCGGAACTCATTACAAAGTTAAATGTACCATGCAATTGTGGTGTAAAATACAAAGCGAAAATGTTGGCAATTGTCATGCCGTCATATGTAGGTGCACCTACCTGAACCTCAGCGTATTCAGTTATGATCATGTGGTCGCACATATGTACGTACTAAGTAAGCAGCTAACACCGGCTAATTTTCGCAAGTCTAGACACCTCGTGGAACAATAGGTCGTGGCCGGTTCACGGGAGGCCCACAAATTTTATTGACGTGAAAATGAAAAGTCACTCTAGCATTAAAAGTCCCTGCAGCGTGGACAAATGTTCAAATGAGCTTTTACTTATCTTGGCTCGTAGGCGGTTTTGCGATCTAAAGATTGGAGAAAGTCAGACTGGCTCATTTTTAGATGTATCTCGGTTTTTTCTTCCTATACCATCAGTTGGAAGCGTTAGCAACCAATATCCGAACATTGTATTTTTTACTGCGATATTGAGCCCCTGATGTAGGAGTCTAACAATTCTCCAATTTTCTGCTGAAAGAATGTTCGCACCAGTATAAAGCCCTCATTGGTAATCTTTCTCAAATTAATGAATTATAGGCCAAAATTGTATCACTGAATATTCTGATGAATCGCTGAAAAAAAAAACGATCAAAAACTTTAAAGTGGTGGCACTTTCTGACACAAATCTCCGGTGCTAGATCGCTTGGCTAGATCCCCTGATATTCAATTTTTATTCGACATTAAGTTTTTGAAGCTTTTGACTTGGCAGGCGAAGAGGTAAAATACCTCCTTTAATTTGATACCCCACATGACTATATTTGATGAAAAAAAATTTTAGACCCCGCTTTTGCATGAATGGGGACCCCCCCCCCCCTTAAATTCGTCGTAAATGGATGTAACTCACTGTATGCGTGAAGGTTCACAGTTCCCAGTTTCTACCAAATTTGGTGTCAATCGCTGTAACCGTCTCCGAGAAAAATGCGTGTGACGGACAGACAGACAGGCAGACAAACAGACGGACATGCTCAAGATGCTCGACAGCAGGAGGTGCTCCAGGAACAAGGAAGGGATCCATACAAAATAAGCTCATCAACTTTGAGATCTCCACCAATGCCAAAGACGATGAAGGATAAAGTACAGGCAAAGTCAATAAACGCCAGAAGTGAAGGATCATCAAAAAGGAGCAACCCTGCCGGGACTTATAGGGAGCAGATTCCCGATCCGGAGGAATTACCCTTCACACAGCTTGGGTCAAAAATAGTTGAGCTGTCCGAGTTTATCAAGGACAAGCACAACGTGCACCAAGCCATAAAGAATATGGTGAGGGCTATTAGGGTCCTCTACAATAGATCACAGATGGAGGAAAAGAATAATAAGGATACGCCGAACCCCGTTGTGCCAACAGTATCACAAGCGACCCAAGTGACGCCTAACCGTACTACCGTCGAATCCCGGCGAAATAAACGAGTACGTGAAAAAGACGGGGATCCTTTAAATAATCAGCAGGCGCCTAAGAGAAAAAAAGGTGGACAGGACATTCTGAAAACCAAAACCAACAGGTCAAAAGGAGGAAAGCGTACAGCGAATCTAGGAAACTCGACCAGCGTTGCGAAGCCCAAGAAAAACGGTGGATGGACTAAAGTTACCAACAAAAAAGCGAAACAAAAAGCAAAAGTGCGAACTCGTCCAGATGCGATTGTTACCTCCAGTAAGGGCAATCTGTCCTACGCGGAGATACTCAAAAAGGTCAAAGCTGATCCCGACCTAAAAGAGCTGAGCGGAAATGTGAACAGAATCGAAGAACCCAGAAAGGAATTTGTACTGCTCTGAAGGAGCAATTCAAGTTGAAATACCTTACAGAGGAGTCTGTTGTGGACCTACAAAAAGCCTGTGGTGGCACTCAAACGGCCCCAATACGAGTACCAGCGGAGGCAGCGCAGATGTTGTTAGCTGCCGGGAGGGGTTCGGATTGGATGGGTTGTCTGCCGTTTAAGAGAACAAACTTCACTAAAGAGGTGCTTTAAATGCCTCATGTTTGGGCACTTCGCGAAGGCATGCACCGGCAGCATTGACCGATCCGATCGACACAGAAAGTGTGGGGAGAAAGGCCATATTGCCAGAGAGTGCAGTAGGGACCTCAAATACCTACTGCGCGAAGTAAAACAGGGACAGGATAACCGGCATATTGCTGGAAGCAGTAAATGTCCCGAATTTAGGGAGGCGCTCACTGCAATGAGAAAATGAGGTTTATTCAAATAAACCTGAATCATTGCAGGGTCGCTCAGGATTTTCTTGAGCAGACCACGTTCGAATCTGAGATGGATCATAAGTGAACCATATAGAAGCCGTCACGGTGGCATATGGGTCACAGATTCGACTGGTGGAGCGGCGATATGGACTTGTGGTCGACAGGCCATATAATGTACTGCAAGTCAGGCAGCCAGTGGCTTGGTGTGGGCGAAAATAAGTGATGTATATGTGTACAGCTGCTACGCCCCACCAAGTTTGACACTGCCTGAATTCGATCAAATGCTTGATAATCTTGTTCTCGACGCGAGGGGACGAAGTGCAAAGGTGATTGCTGGTGATTTCAATGCTTGGGCCCTAGAGCGGGGTAGCAGAAAATCAAATGCTAGGGGGCGCAGTTTAAGAACCCCCCTTCCAGAAAAGTGGGTCAGGCTCAGTTGTAGACCTGACCTTTGTCAGCCCTTCGCTGGCGCATGATATGTCCTGGTGCGTCAGCGAACGCTACACCCACAGCGATCACCAGTCAATCTTCTTTGAGACATGTGTCGAGCGTCAGGCTAAAGAGCTGTCATGCCCGAAACCGGAAAAGATGTCAGGCTGGTCTGCAAAGTTGGTACTTCTGCGTAAGCCTGGTGAACCTCCAGGTAAACCATATGTCTTTTGGACACGGAGGGGAAAATGTTAGAGCGGGTAATCTATAATTACTCCCGGTTGTTGAGGGCCAAGGCGGCCTTGCAGATCGGCAGTATGGGTTCCGGAAAGCCAGATCAACCATTGATGCCATCAAATTACTGGCTTGGCCAAAGATGCAATCCACGGAAAGGGTAGTATCAGCAAATATTGCGTGGTAGTAAGCCTGGACGTGAAAAATGCATTCAATTCGACCAATTGGAATCTAATACGCAAATCCCTAGCGAAGGTTCGTATTCCCGCCTATCTCGCTGCTATCGTCGATAGTTACTTAACTGAAAGGAGGCTCTGGTATGACACCGATGACGGACCCCAGGAGTACGTTGTTTCCGCGGGTGTCCCATAGGGCTCCGTATTGGGCCCACTACTATGGAATATCATGTATCATCATCTTCCCCTTCCGGAGGAAGCCACAGTGGTGGGTTACGCTGACGACGTAGCACTGGTTGTTGTCGCAAAGCTTATCGAAGATGCTGAGTTATACTTAAACGAGGCAATCAGTGCTGTCAAATGTTGGTTAGAGAGCTCTGGTCTCACGCTTGCGGAGGAAAAAAACAGAAGTGGTCCTCATTACGAAGCGCCGGAAGAGAAATTACGCCTGTATTAGAATCGGGAATCATATCATCACTTCCAAGCCGACCATCAAATACTTGGAGGTGATGATAGACAGGAAGCTCAGCTATAAGCAACACGTACAGTATGTTTGTGATAAATCATCCACTGCTAGTATGGCCCTGGTGAGGATGATGCCGAACGTGGGAAGGCCACGGCATACCTCTAGGTTGCTTATAGCCAGGGTGGTGACCTCAATCATGCTCTCTGCAACCCCAGTTTGGAGCGAGGCGTTGCGGATGTCACTTAACACTAGCAAACTGAATGCAGTCTACAGGAGGACAGCTCTGAGGGTATGCTCTGCCTTCAGGACTGTCTCAGATGATGCAGCATTTGTCATCTCTGGAATGATGCCGATTGACATCTTCGCTGATGAGATGGTGAATATGTAGCATGCGAAGCCAGTTTCTCATGGGACATGGAGGATATCTCCAATACCTCCACAGGTTTAAATTGGAGACCTCACCCGACATCCGACTGTCCAAATTGTGATGGAGTCCCAGAGGACCCAGAGCATGTATTCTTCCACTGTCCGAGATTTGTGGAAGAAAGGAGGAATCTAGAGGAGAGTCTAGGAGAGGTGCTTGTACCAGAAAATCTGGTGCCGAGAATGCTAGCACATCAAGAGAATTGAGATGCGGTCAACTCCATGATCACATCTAGTCACGATAACTTGCGAAAGGCAGAGGAAAGGAGAAAAGCGCAGTCACGTGCGCCAAGTATAGAAGAAATGGGATTCAGCTAGAGTGAGCTGACTCCGCCCCGTGATGTAATACCTTATGGTGGTTCCGCGGGGCAGGGAGGAAGTCGGGGGTGGTTTTAGTGGGAAAAATCCCACACGCTGGTGTGTCCAGACCACTGTCTTTTGAAGATTTCAACCTCCTCAAAAAAAAAAAACAAAAAGACAGACAGACAGACAGTGAACCGATTTTAATAAGGTTTTGTGTTCACACCAAATGTGATGGTAATAAATTTGAAAATCAAAGAAGAATGCGGAAATGAAGATGTGTGATAACCTTATAATGCACAAGAGAGTGAACAAGAAAGATACACTATACTATATTGGGGATGGAATCTTAGCAACCGAATAAATAGGTGCAGCGAATTCCGGCAGGAGATGACCCGTGTTGTTTCTTAGAGCGTAATTAGTGCATTCTCATGGTTTCTGTCCTAGAGCAAATTACCTTTGTTGATTTGGCGGATAGTTTTATTGAACTTTGTGACACTCATTACTAACTACGATGTTTGATTTTTGTCCGGCTTGGCCATGTCATTGAAAAAATAATGCCTCTACCATACGCAACACTATATAATAAACCGGAACAGTCACAGCACACGAGAATTCTCCAAACAATTTCAGATTTTTCCAAGTCAATTTCAGAATTTTTCATTTCAAAATCCAAAATCAGAATTTTCTATTTCAAATTCAGAAATTTTTATAAGGTTTTATGCCAACATTTTATCACTGGATAAGGATGGGGCTTATCCAGTGAGAGAATTTTCAACTGCTTATCAATTTTCTCTTAATGTTTGTTTTCATGGTCTAGCAAAATATTGAGTTGGGGAAAAAGAAATGTCGTATTTTTGATCGAAATTTGACGCTGTATCTAACATACTTAGAATTATCCGATTTAAGTCAAATATGCGCCATTTTGTTCGCAAACTTCTTGCCATTTAGAAGCTAAAATCATTATCTCCCCTTATAAAGCCCCCCCCCCCCCCCCTTATTTGCAAAAAACTCAGACAGCCAGTTTTCGCAATCCTCTTTTGAGGCCAACTTAGTAGCACCAAGAGCGTTTGGCATGGACCGGAAGAGATGGTAATCACTTGGTGCCAGGTCCAGGTGCGATATAAAATCCCATCCGAGCTCCCGTAGCTTCTGGCATGTCATCAACGATGTTTGAAGCCGAGTGTTGTCCTGGTGGAACACAACACCATTCCTATTGACCAATTCTGGCCGCTTCTGGTCAATCGCCTGCTCCAAACGGTCGAGTTGCTCACAGTAGAGGACCCAATTGAAGGCCTGGCCATAGTTGAGCAGCTCGCTCGGCGGTGATTTGCGCCGACTCGCCGCGCCTCGACCACGATCTTTTTCGCTTGAGGTTGTCCTATGTGATCCACTTTTCATCACCAGTTACCATCCGTTTCAAAAATGGGTCAGATTCGCTCCATTTCAACAGGTCCTTCGCAGGGGTTGATTTGATCCAAGAGATTCTTTTGCGTCAACTCGTGTGGCAACTAAACATCCAGCTTCTTTTGGAATACAATCTTCTGCAAATGGTTTCAAACGATTTTATGGTCTATACCCAGTTCCTGGTCAATCGAGCGAATGCTCACATGCTCGCCTACTTGGATGATTTCGACGATTTTATCGGTTTCTACGACGATTGGTCTACCAGTACGGGGTGTATCTTCGACATCCACTATGCCAGGACGAAATCAATCAAACCAACGCTGTGCTGTGTGAATCGTTACAGTATCGGGTCCATAAACTTCACAAATTTGTTCGGCCGCCTTCATTGCATTTTCACCTCTCAGGTAGTAAAAACGTAAAATATGACGAATTTCTTGCTTGGTGGACTCCATCTTTAACGCGCTATAACTTGATACTGAAAAGTACAATCACAACACTGTCAAAGAGACACTTTTAGCACAGATTGTCGTCTTCAAATCGCCGTATAGTAGTTCCGAATTTGAAATAGAAAATTCTGAAATTGACTTGAAAAAATCTGAAGTCAGTTTTGGGAAAATATCAAATTGTTTGGAAACTTCTAAATCACACTTGCAAAACTTATAGAATTTCTGGAAGGAGCTATGCTGCAATACAGTCATCAAGAATGCGAATCTTCATCATATAGGACGGTAACCGGATCTGGGGTTGGGTACCATCTCTTCGCTTACATGAGCTCAGATGCGATGTCATTAGGTCCTGTGGCTTTCCCCGTTTTCTTTCTTTTTATTGTTTTCTGGACTTCTGTGGCGCTGACAGGTGCAATTGCTCAAAATGTCGCCAATGATTGTAGAAGTGGAGGATGTGTAGTGACCGCGGCTGCGCGACGGGAACGGAATCTCATGCGGCTCTTTCTTAATTAATTTGCTTAAACAATGCATAACAGTGCAACAATGTCCAATTGCCCTAATGTTTGCCGTAGATTGCACATTATTGAATGCATTCGGGTGAATTGATCTTGACAAGAGGCGAATGATTTGCCGCATCCGCAGGCGCATGCGCATGTTGCTGCAACATTGCCTAGAGAGAGTTGAAAGCTATGTAGCGGCAAATGAAGCGGTGCGGCAAGAACAAAGAGGAGGCGAAGCGGTATAGGAGAAGAAAAACGGAAGGCCGAGGGCTGGGGGTTCGGTGGTTTTGCTTGTGAACTGTTGGCGGAAAAAGGAGTTTTGGTGTGAACTGTTGGCGAAAAAAGGAGATGGGTTTTTGGTGTGAACTGTTGGCAGAAGAAAAGTGGAGGTTTTTCTTGTGAACTGTTGGCGGAAAAATGAGATGGGTTTTTGGTGCGAACTGTTGGGAGAAGAAAAGTGGAGGTTTTTCTTGTGAATTGTTGGCGAAAAAAGGAGTTTTGGTTTTTGGTGTGAACTTTTGGCTAAAGAAAAAGTGGAGGTTTTTCTTGAACGGTTGGCAGAAGAAAGTAGGGATTTCCTTTTTTTTATGGACTGTTTGTGGGAAGAAAAAAAACGGGAGGCGAAGCGGTGCGAAAGAGAAAACGGAACAGAGAAGAAACTTGAGTGCTTTGTTTTCGAATGGTTGGAACTTTCGAACGTTGGTGGAAATTCGGGAAAAATTGTCGTTCGTAGGAAACGACAGATTTTGAACAGCTAAGAAACGTGCGGATTCTAGCATAATATAGTAATCGTTTCTGTAAGAATTTAAGCAATACTTTTTCTTTCTTTTAGTTTTTTTTTCTTTATTTCTTGAATTTGATTTAATTATTTTTTTTTATTTTATTCTTGTTATTATTTATATTTAAAAATTTGTTTTTATTTTTTTTTGAATGATAATACATAATGATTGTTGAGTAACTCTGGTGTAATTTGAGGATTTCCTCCCTCTCTTTTCTTCCTTGCTCCCGCAGAACCTCTATTAAAAAGGGACATCCTCAAAAATGATAAACTGGCCTGAGGATGTCGAGGAAGGGTGGGAACCTCAGGAGCCGCGCCTCATTCAAAATCTGAGACAGAAGAGGCAATAATTGGGACTGTAATCCGTCGTGGATCTTCCCCTCCTTGATCGCGGCACTCAGGTCCGGAGACTTACGGCTCCACGCGCGCGGTCGAGCGGTTTTTTTTTTTATTTTCCAATTTTAGTTCGCGTTTGGGTTGCTAGGATAGGCCGGCGCGAAGTCCCTATTAATGTCTATTTTGGAATCCGGTGCGGACCCATGCATCGGAATAGACACTTTGTTTTGTAGTAATGAAGCGTGAGGGATCAAAGCGCTCAAAGGATCCCCCCCCCCCACATTCCCGAGCCTGGCTAGCACAAAGGGGTGCAAGAACGTGTCGAGCGAGCACTTTGATGGAGCTTCAATCTTTGCGGGCGGACCTTCACAGTCAACTTAGCCAAATTTTTTTAAGTTTCTGGGATAGCTCTGCCCTCTAGGTCGTTGTCGGCCACTTAGGATGATCGACCTGATCTTCTTATCCACTTTTAACATTACAGATGAATAAATTGTTCAGTTGAAATCTGTTCGAAATGTTCTCGCCAACTATCCGTCGCGGCTTGTCAGTTGGTAAGCATAGTAAGGTTCTTGTCATTAACGCAACAGAAGTGTTCGAAATGTTGTGTGCATTCATGTAGGCTTATAGCAACTCGATACAGATCTCTTTTGCCATCCCAAGTGTCAAATTTATCGTAAAAATTTTTGTAATGGACCGCTCGCGTGACAACGATAACTTTCTTCGTTTCCCGGTTGGTATTCTTATAAATTTGCCAATTGGTGAGAGTTTTATCACCGATAAACTTGTGGTAGAGGCGTTTCTTTTTATAGACCTTCATTTGAACATCATTATTACAAAGTATCTCAGTTGTTGTACCACTTACCTGGCTTGGTGACCCCGAAGGTTGGAGAGGCCGCTTTGTGAATCGTGCCTTTCATCTGATTCCACGATTCTTCCCCATTGGTAATCGTGTAAGTGAGGTTTTCTAAGTCTAGCAAGTAGAATGGGACATTTTTTTTTTCATTTTATTTATAATATTTCTAATTAGTGCCTTACATCTGATACATTTTGCTTAAGAGTAGCTTAGAATTAGCTTAGTTAGCTTAGAATTATTACAATGAGTGGCTGTACATTTTTTGGCCTACCCGACCTTCTCTGTAATTAACTTTATTGTGTAAAAACAAACTGTAATTTCTCTAATGGGGTCTATATTTGCTCGCCGGTATACTGTGGCCTTCCTGCCGCACTTCTTAGTCTTCCAATTGTAAGACAATCCAGTGCAATGTCTTAATACACGGCATTCGAAAGACATGCATTTATCCATGGCTTTCGAAGAGCAAGTGATCCACGATGGGGCTCCGTAGCATATGATGGGCCAGATGAGAACCTTATATAGGATCAGCTTAGTTTTGGTGCTTAGACCCACTTTTTGCGAAGAAGAAAGTAGATCTTGCGCAATGCACAATTTGCTTTGCCAATGGCGAGTTTAACATGGTCGTTAAATCTTAGGAATTCGTTGATTCAATTGATTCCTAGATATTTGATCGACCCTCTTACTATTGTATTCCCGATTTCCAGTTTCAGGCGTTTAGCCTTCCTGTGGATAGATCTAGATCCCAAGTATCTAGATTTCCTCCTGAAGATACAGGCTTGTGTCTTGGTTGAGTTAATTTTAATACCTCAGCTCTGGTAGTAGTAGCAGAGGTCAACCAAGTAATCCTCTATATCGGTAACTGCCTTGTCTGGGCGAAAATTAGAGGAGTAGACGAGTGTGTCGTCGGCATACTGCATAAGTTCTGTACCGACTTCAGGGGAGGGGACATTAGCAGTGGAAATGTTGTATAAAGTAGGACCAGAAATGGATCCCTGCGGCACCCCAGAAGTAACCGGCAAGAGATCGGAAATCTCATTTCCGACACTGATGTAAAAATGTCTATCCTGGAAGAAATTGTTGGCAAGTCTGATCGTCGGGATTGGAAATTCGTATTTGATCAGTTTATAGATTAGCCCGTTTATCCAGACGGAATCAAAGGCCTTTACTAAATCCAGAGCGCAAGCTACCGTGGGTTTGTTATTGACTTTAAGTTTGCCGGCCACAGTATCGTGGAGGTAGCTCAGGGCGTGCTGTGTTCCGTGTTTAGCACGGAAACCGAACTGATGGTCTGGAATAATGTTGTTAAGATTGCAGTGTTGGACCAGCCCTACGGTCCATGCTCTCTCAAAAAGCTTCCCCAGGTTAGATAGAAGTGAAACGGGTCTGAAGTTATTAGGTTCACAGGAGACATCTCCTTTCCGAATGGCTATAATTTTGGCTATTTTCCAGGTGGATGGGAAGTAGCCATTATTAATGCAGTTATTAAAAACCGCAAGCAGGAACTTAATGGAGGCTACTGGAAGATTTTAGGGTTATGGGTAATAGCAGTGAGTTCTGATAAACTCAGAAATTTGCTCGAATCAGTAGACTTGTTGGAAGGGTTCTGAGCAGAAAAAGACGTGATTCTGTAGCAGTTCCTAGAAGTGAAATCTCTGACTGTTGAATCAACAGTCTTAGTGAGAGCCGTTCTGTTGCTCGGAGGTGTTGCGTTGAGCTGCCGCTCGAAGAATTCTTTTTGATTTCCCAGCATCACTGCAAACTCGCACTTTGTTTTGGGTTAGAACAAAGTTGCGGGTTTTGTATTTCCCCGTTAGCCTGTTGATATTTTGGAACATATTAGCTCCAAGCTTAATGTCTGCAAGTTTGCGGGTCAATTCCTTGCTACGGAAGGTCGCCACCATTCCACGGATTAGCGTACTGAGACAGTTAATCCGAGAGAGTAATGCTTTATATTCCGCATGTATTTTATTCCTGCACTCATGAAATTTGCGCTTGAGATTACGCTTCAAATCTGCCTAACTTTCAAGTGGAGCATTATCTCATGTGGAAGAGAATTGAATTCACACTCATCGACTTTTATCAGCTTAGAGTTCCTGCGTGTAGCAGTGTCAATAGCGTCAGACGTCAAATTAATAGCCTCGTCGATTTCTTTGTCCGACAGCTTGCGATTATTTGAGAGCTTTTTCAAGTTGAGTTTTGGTGCTAACTCAGCCCTGAATTTATCCCAGTCAGTGTGGCCGAAAGACCTAATTGTGGTCATTACTCTCTTTTTCAGAGAAAGAGGTGAGGACAGTTTGAGATTGACCGCGAAATGGTCGGATATGCCTGGTAAGGTATCACATGATATTACCTGAAAGCTTTGCTTTATTTCCATAGACAGAAGTCTAATATAGATTGACTACTGGGCCTTGACGGAGAACTCGGCAAGACCATCACGAGATTGGTAGGCGGGAAAGGATCCATTTGAGCAGGGTTTTCCCATTACAGTTAATGGCCGTGTCGCCCCAGTGAGTGTGCCTGGAGTTGAAGTCGCCTCCAAAGAAAAGGTAATTAGATTTCAGCTGGAGATCGCTCAAGACCTTTAGGTCATGGCCCAGTTCCTCATTTCTAGATTGGCACCTAATATAATCGGAGACAATGAGAATCCGTTTATTGCCAGCCGTTTTAATGAAAGCCACCGCGGCGGAACAGGTTAGCAGGTCGTCTATGGCGACTTCCTCGAATTCATAATCTTTTTTGGTTAATAGGGCAGAGCCGGTGTTGTTATTGTCCCGGATGGTATTATATGCGGTGAAGTTCACGTTATGCCTAACTCCGCCATGCTATTAACATAGTATGCTGGTCCCAAGCCCAGGTGAAAGAGGAGGGTTTGAGGCAACGTACTCTGTACTATCCTCAGTAAAACAAAAATAAAATGCTGAGATCAGGGAAAGAGATAAATAGAGTATAGTTGGAGTTATTCTACTAAGGTACTCCAGCAGAATGTTCAAATTACCGTCCGATCCGGTTACTTTCCCATACCATGAAGATTTTTGAACGCATTCTTGACAGCCGTATTCGCGAAATCGTTGAAATAACCGTGAATCAAACCGGATTTGTCAAGAACTGCGGAACTACTGACGCAATACACGCTGCGCGGTTACTCATGGAGAAACACCGTGAGAAGCATCGCCCTCTTTACATTGCCTTTCTGGATCTGGAGAAAGCGTTTCACCGTGTACCACATGAACTCATCTGGTATGCTTTACGACAACACTTCGTGCTAGAAGAACTCGTGCGCTGGGCTCAATTGCGCTACCATGATCCGAAAAGTAAAGTTCGAAGTATGGCGGGTGTATCAAAACCGCTTCGTGTCTCTGTTGGTGTTCATCAAGGAAGTGCCCTCTCACCACTGCTCTTTGTCCTTGTTATGGACACCGTCACAAGGGATATCCAACGTCAAGCGCCCTACACACTGCTTTATGCAGATGATGTTTTCCTAGCATCTGATAGCAAAAATGATCTCGAGTAATTTGTCCAAAAATGGAATGATCGCCTCATGCAACACGGTCTCAGATTGAATTTAAACAAAACTGAATTTTTGACGACCGATCCCCATGAAACAGGCACAATCACTGTCAGCGGCAGTGATCTGCCCAGAACTGAGCGATTTAAATACCTCGGGTCAACGCTACCTGGATGAAGTGGCGTTCCAAAACTGGAGTTCTTTGTGATCGACGTATCAACGAACGTCTCAAATCTAAAATTTACCGCAATGTCGTCCGTCCAGTCGCTCTCTATGGTTCTGAGTGTTGGCCGACCATAAAAGGCAATGAACGGCGTCTTGCGGTAATGGAGACGAAGATGCCACGTTGGACTAGTGGCGTCACACGTTTAGATCACATCCGAAATGAGGATATCCGTGATCGTTATGGGGTTGCACCGATCGTGGAAAAGTTGCGAGAGAGGCGTCTTCCATGGTATGCTCACGCAATTCGTGCAAACGATAATTCACTTGCCAAGATTGGTCTGAACATCGAAGTCGATGGTAAACGACCAAAAGGCAGACCTAAGCAACGGTGGCTTGATACGCTGGATGAGGATTTGAAAGCCTCGAGATTGCACCCAGATCAGGCATTCGATAGAGCCAAATGGCGAAACCGATCACGACGAGCCGACCCCGCTTGTGAACAGGACTAAGGCTGAAGAAAAAGGAGAAGTTCACGTTATGTCTGCTTTTAAGATGGTAGGATGGGACTAATTTGGAAAAACATAAAAAAAGTGAATGCGTAGCAATTTACAAAATGTATCCTCGTCCATCTAAATGATCCACGTTTCATGCAAAGAGTAAAACTAACAACAAAGTCGACGTAATCTCATATCAAACATATGCATTTGAGAACCTTCCTGATCAGTGCCCTATATATGTTACCTTCAACGTTAACTCCTTTATGCACGGCGTCAGGTAACAGAGTGAAAGGAAATTTAATCATTTACACAAACAGTTGTTGGACTTTGGCTTCTGGCCAAGCTCACATGTAGGTTCGACTTCGATGACATTGACGTGGCACAAGGGTAATCCTGCGAGCACACTCCACTTGACCTGCCATGTTTAGTTATCAAACGTATCAGTCCTGCCAAGAAATTTCTTCATTTCTGTTTACAAAAATTATATTTTGTGGCCTCTTTCGACTTTCTTTCCTGCCCATCCTCCGGTTTGGCGCCACCACTTAGGCGGTGGTTAAACGTTGCCAGAATAGTAACTTCTAATATGGAATTGATTTGATGCTTACAAATGAATAATCCTTATTTAATCCATATTGAATTTTGTCTAAGAACAATTTCCAGTTCAAGGACTCGCTGATAGGTAATTCTACGCGGCAATAGACAATATATGACATTCTTGCATTTGAAAATTTGTCCCATCTCACAAACCATTTGAAGGGGTTGCAATCAGTGCGTTCGCAAAGGAATTGGTCACGCTTTATGAGTGACAGAGTATCGAATTTCATGCAAATAGCGCAGAGCAGAGGAGCTCATTTGGCAGCATCCGGCAAACAAAGTAAACCTTTGTAAAACCACTCGAACTCCATTACAGCGCCTTATTACTCCTTGCAGGTAGCTTAATAGTTTACTTTATTTGCGCTAGAATAATTCAAAGTGCCGCACGTGATCAAAACAATGTGGTCTCGGCCCAAAGCATTAACACCGCAAATCTCGGTTTTGTTGCTCTCCCCTTGCAACTCCTCGCGCAGTCAGTGATTTCCCAGCGTGCATGCAGACGGGGCAAATGTATTTGCATTTTCAATTTAAACTCGAATTACTTCTTTGCTTAAGTTGAGGTCATAAAATTGCTGTGACAATATATCACTCAAAGTGTTGTCCAGATTCCGGGCCTCCTCAGCTTCAATAGAAAGCGAAGCTGGCGAACTTGTGTCTTGCAGTCGTCATGACTCGCATTACGTTGAAAGCAGTTTTAGTAGCTTGCGTGAATTCTTTCTAATGGTATTCGGTGGAAATGCGGTAATGGCGATTTTAATGATGCCTACCTTAGTCACCTTGGTTATTGCATGGCATGGGAAGAGTTTTACTGTGCGCGTACCTAAAGATTAGTCCTCACTTATCCGCGACTGCGGATTGCTTCTGAGGTGATCTTTGAAGGGCAGCATTTGATATTAGCATTGATATTACTTTTGTACAATTAAAAGGGTAGAATTTCAATTTACAGCATTACCCCTCCCCTTTCGTCTCCCCTAAGTTAAAGGGAAACTTCATGTTTATGGTAAAAAATAGCTGCTAATTTCCGAAGGTATCTTCTTCTCTTTTCAACGTAGGAAAATAACTTGTTCTGCGCCTTTCGTAAAATCTTAGCCATGGTTATTGCGAAGCGTAGCCCATTGCTTTTTATAGTCGATCAACACTCAGAACTGTAGAGCAAGACAGATTAGACGACACTGTACAGCGGAGCAATTTTGGATTTGAAAAGTTGGTTGATACATCGATCAAGAAAAACACCAGTTGTGTCACTGAGATGAAGCAATTTCATACCACAATTCACCTTTGGCCGATAGCCTTGATCCGAGATGCTCAATTCTCGACAAGGCGTTCCCATTGATAGTGATGGTGCCTATTTCATTTGAGTCGATCATCAAAGATTCTGTTTAATTCAGACTGAGTCTTGAAATGTGTTGCATGAGCCTGTCACGGCTACTGCAATTGGCAATTGCGAACGTTCGACGCCCAAGCTGCTCGCCACAGTATTCCACCAAAAGATAAAACCAGGTGGGGATTCCTCAAGAAACCAGACGGACACATGGCTCTCTCATCTCAGCTGCCGCAAGTCTCGGAAGAAAAGCTTCAGTCGGGCCAAAAAGATCCTCTTAACTGGTGTTCAAACGTGGCGATGAGGAAGAGGGGTGGCAACAATATCGGCTAAACCAACACCAACTGGCCGAGGAGAACCTATGCAGTGGTGGCACCGGGAGACGCTCTATCACACTGGTTTGCCGTGATGCTGTAGGCGAATGCACGCAAGGCCTAATTAGAGCGATCAGATCCGAGGCTACACGAGGACTCAGGTGGCAATAGGTCATGAAACCTTAACAGGGATATACTGGAACCATAGGAACCGAGATAGCCCCTAAATTGACATACTTCAGGAAAAATTCTACTCTATGTTACCGTCGGCCCCCTAGTGGGAGCTTCATGGGGGTTGTGGTCAAGTGCAAGCACCTCAACGTGGTGTTGCAGGTACTCAATCACAACTGAGTCGAATCCAGTCATGACAATAAATCCCTCTGCCACCTTCATCATCATCAACGACGCAACAACCGGTGTCCGGTCTAGGCCTGCCTTAATAAGGAACTCCAGACATCCCGGTTTTGTGCCAAGGTTCACCAATTCTATATCCCTGACCTACGCCATCGCTCCATCTCAGGCACGGTCTGCCTGGTCTTCTTTTTCTACCTATAGATATTGCCCTTATAGACTTTCCGGGTGGGATCATCCTCATCCATACGGATTAAGTGACCCAGCCACTGCAATCTGTTGAGCCCCATTTTCTCCACGACCAGACGGTCGCGGTATCGCTCATAGACTTCGTCGTTATGTAGGCTACGGAATTGTCCATCCTGATGTAAGGGGCAAACATTCGGAGGATTCTTCTCTCCAACGCGGCCAAGAGTTTGCAGTTTTTTTTGCTAACAACCCAAGTCTCCGAGGAATACATAAGGACTGGCAAGATCATTGTCTTGTACAGTAAGAACTTTGGCCCTATGGTGAGACGTTTCGAGCGAAATAGTTTTTGTAAGCTAAAATAGGCTCTGTTGGCAGCCATCAACGCACGAATTTCATCGTCACAGCTGTTATTAGTTTTTCGACCCTAGATAGTAGAGATTTTCAACGGTCTCAAAGTTATAGTCCCCTATTTTCATTGTTTTCGTTTGGCCAGGTTAAAGAGGACGCATGATAAGGCGTCGTCTCGCCGAAGACCGTTGCTGATGTCGAATGGTCTCGAGAGTAATCCTGCTGCTTTTATCTGGGCTCGCTCATTGGTGTTAATTTGATGTTAATGTTGCGGTGCTGAATTTCCGGATTCTGGGCGAAACAGTGCTGTCCAATTGAGCACTATGAAGGCAACCAGCGGCATCAAGTTGTACGCGGTCGTCCACAGAAAAAACGTTTCCTGGGTACACTAACTGCTCTACACCTTCGATGTTCTCCTCATTGATGCAAGTTGGAAGGGTGCAATTTCCTTCCGCATTGAGAACGTTGGTTTTGTTGGTTGTGCAATGCGGCGCAAACTTTTCAAAGGTTCATCCACTCGGTCCTGCGAAACCTCGACTTCTGTTTTGTATATTTTGATGATGTTTTGGTCGCTTCTTCCTCAGAGTCTGAGCACTTAGCCCATCTCGAGTGCATTTTTCAACGTCTCCTTGAGGCCGGGTTAGTCCTAAACGTTGAGAAATGTATGTTCCTTCAAACACAGGTGAGATTCCTCGGCCACTCCATTTCCCCCGAAGGAATACAGCCCGACTCAGACAAGGTGCAAGCGATTACAAGCTTCCCGCGTCCGAAAACTGTAAAGGATTTGCGGAGGTTCTTGGGCATGCTAAACTTCTATCGTTGTTTCCTGCCCAAGGCCGCCCAACACCAGTCTGTTTTGAACGCGTACTTGTCTGGCGCCAAAACTAAGGACACACGAGAGATTGTGTGGTCTGAAGAGGCTGTCCGCGCGTTCAATAAATCCCGACAGCAACTGACTGAAGCTACACTCTTGGGATTTCCTCTGCAAGATGCATCTCTAGCCGTTTTTGTTGATGCCTCTGACACCGCAGTAGGTGCCGCTCTTCACCAAAAGGTGAATCACGTCTGACAACCGTTGAGCTTCCTCTCTAGGCAGCTGAACCCCGCCCAACGGAACTACAGTACCTACGATCATGAACTGCTCTCCCCGTACTTGAGCATCAAATACTTCCGCTTCTCCCTTGAAGGCAGGCCGTTCACAGTGTTCACGGGTTATAAGCCTCTCACATATGCTTTGAAACAAAAGCTCGACAAAGCGTCCCCTCGTCAGCTTCGACATCTAAGCTTTATAAGCCAGTTTACATCAGACATACAGCACGTGTCCGGCAAGGACAACCTAGTTGCTGACGCTTTGTCTCGTATCTCCAAGGTTAACATCCCCGCCTCACTCGACTTCTCGGCTATTGCCAAGGCGCAGCAGGATGACGCAGTACTTCAGAGCCTCAAATCCAACCCCAAATAGAAATTTCGGGAGTTACTCATCTTCGGCTCGAACCTCTCTCTCTGCTGCGAAGACGCGGAAAAGGGACCTCGGCCATACATTCCGGCCACCTTTCGCAAGGAACTGTTCCACTTGGTTCACGACTTGGCGCATCCAGGCATCAGATCAGCACATCAGTTAGTCACCGATAAATACTTCTGGCCCTCCATGAACAAGGATGTCAATTCCTGGGCCAGAGAATGCATCGAATGCCAAAAGTGTAAAGTCACCAGGCATGTAAAGAAAGAAGTGGGCTCATTCCCCCGCACTACCAAGCGGTTCCACACAATACACCTCGACATAGTAGGACCTTTGCAAGACTCGCACGGTTACAGGTATTGCCTTACAATCATCGACAGGTTTACGCGGTGGCCTGATGCAATACCTCTGGAAGATATTACGGCGCAATCTTGTGCCGAAGCCCTCTGTCGAGAGTGGATACCCCGCTTTGGCGTCCCCGCAGTGACCATCATTGACCAGGGAATGCAATTTGAATCAATCCACCCTTTTCTCGGAGTTAGGCAAACTTCTGGGGTTTAAACGCCATACCACCCGCCATCCAATGGGATGCTAGAACGTTGCCACCGGACGCTGAAAGCCACCATTATCGCACGCGACGATCCGTCCTGGACCCAAGTCTTGGCTCTCGTCCTACTTGGCCTACGTACAGCCTGCCGAGAGGAATTTGCTGCCAGCCCCGCGGAGCTGAAATATGGGGAGAACTCGAGACTCCCAAGTGATCCGGTCTTCGACAAGAAATCGGGTCTCACGGAGTCGGAGTTGGTGCGTCTGCTGAGAGACAATCTCCGACGCATCAAGGCCACTCCTCCCACCCAACACTCGTCCGCACCTGTCTGTCCGCCCAAGGAACTGGACACGTGTACGCACGTCCTGGTCAGGACGGATGCCATCCGGAAGCCGCTGCAGCCTCCTTATGAAGGCCCATACCGCGTTCTCGAGCGGGGAGAACAAACCAACGGGGAGAGATTTAACCGTCGGTTCTGTGATTGGCAAATTGATTTATGACACTCCCTCATGCTAGCATAGGATCAGTTTAAAATATGACAATTCTTACTGAATCACTAGCTATTTTTCTTAAGTTAAGTTGAAGGAAAAGATCTAACTTTGCATCTTAGATTTTTCGATAAATTACTTTTGATCACTTTTCACAGAGAGTACGTAAAAGATGCAACTGCTTGAGAAAAACTAGTAACCCAATTAATTGGAAGAACAATGACGCCAAACTGATTTTTTTCTAAGAAAAGGAAATTCCATTCTGAACACAAAGCGAAGAAAGATTTAAATTCAAAACAAATAAAGATTCTAAAAACACTGGCACTTATAGGTTTCTCGCAAACTCTTTCTCAAAGACTAAATTTTTTCTTTCTTTGTGCGTACACGGAGGTGGAAAGTCTTAGAAAGACACGTCCGCCGCAGCTCCGCCGCCCGAACGGCGGAACAACAGCGGGCGCGTGTGGGATTCACACCCACTAAAAACCACCCCCGGTCTCTCCAGCCCCAGCCCCGCGGGACCACCATTGAGGTATTACTTCGCGGGGTAGGTTTGCTCTTAGGCACTCATCCTTCTCCTATTTGCAGCTTTCCTCCTTCTTTGTTCCTTCAGCAACTCCTCCTGCATTTGGATGATTGCAGAGCTAACCGCAAGCCACTTCTCCTCGGACTCCAGCATCTCAGTAACCAAGCTCTCCGGGGTCCCGCTCCTGCCCAGCACCTGGTTTAAGCTCCTTCTCTCCATCGCAAATCGTGGGCAGTGAAACATCACATGCTCTGGATCCTCCGGTATGCCATCGCATCTGGGACAGTTCGGAAAATCATCCAACCCAAAGCGGTGCAGATACTGCCTGTAGCAACCACCGTGTCCCGTGAGGAACTGGGTAATGTGGTAGTTGGTATCCCCATGTTTTCGCTCAAGCCACACCCTAATGTTGGGAATGAGCCTATGCGTCCACCGAACTTTCGCAGACTCGTCCCATCTGCGTTGCCAGAGATCAAGCGACTCTGACCTTGCCGCATTTCTACGCTGTGTATGCCCCTTCATATGTCTTGCATTGTACAGGACACTCATTTCTTTGGCCAGAATGTCAACCGGGATCATGCCTGCCACCACCAATACTGCCTCATCTGATGTGGTTCTAAAAGCACTGCAAACCCTCAAAGCCATCCGCCGGTAAACCGAGTTCACCTGCTTCCGTCTCTGAGAGTTTGCAAGCGCCTCTGCCCACACAGGCGACGAGTAGAGCAGGACGGAACGCACCATTCTGGCTGGCACCAACCTCCGGCAATGTTTCGGCCCACCAATATTTGGCAACATTTTTGCAAGTGCCGTGGTGGCACTGGCTGCCTTTCGGCATGCATACTCTAGGTGCTTCCTAAAACTCAATTTGGTGTCAATTATTACCCCCAGGTATTTGATAGCCGGCTTTGATACGACCGTATGTCCACCGACCTCCACTTTTACAGTATTATTTTTCCTGCGTTTCGTTATCAAGATCGCTTCCGTTTTCGCGTCCGCCAAGGTCAGCCCGGCCTTTTCTGGCCAGGACTTTACCCCTCTCACTGTTTCCGTTGCGTAAACCTCCACATCTTCTGGGTGTTTTGCTGCAACAACCACAGCTAGGTCATCAGCAAAGCCGACAATCGTAGTCCCCTCTGGGACGGGAAGAGCAAGCACCCCATTATACATGATATTCCACAACAGGGCACCAAGTACCGATCCCTGTGGTACCCCGGCTGTGACAATGTACTCTTTGGGGCCCTCATCCGTCCCGTACCAGAGAGTCCTCTCTGAGAGGTAGTTTTCCAACAAATTCGTATCCGGGGACACCTATGTCAGCCAACGCCCTTTAATTCTATTCCAGTTGGCCGAGTTGAATGCGTTTTTGACATCCAACGCCACCACGGCACAGCAGCCGCCAGAAATCAGTGCACCTTTTGCCAGGTTTACCACCATGCCAATTGCGTCCACCGTAGAGTGGGCGCGTCGGAAACCAAACTGGCGTTCCCAGAAATCATTGCTGGCTTTGACGATGGGTAGGAGTCTGTTGTAGATGACTCTCTCCATCATCTTCCCCATTGTATCCAACAGGCAGATAGGATGGTACGACGCTGGGTTTCCAGGTGGCTTGCCAGGCTTCGGAAGGAACACCAACTTTTGCTTTTTCCACTGGGTAGGGAATATTCCTTCTTTTAGGCACGCCTCGAAGGTGTTGGCGAAAAGGTCGGGCCTAGTCTTCACTGCCAGTTTCAAAGCTCGGTGAGGGATGCCATCCAAACCTGGGGCCTTGTTGTCACCGAACCTACCACATATTTCCCGGAGCTCCTCCACAGTTACAGGCGGTATTATGCCGTCATTTGGCTGGACAAAAACTTGCCTTCCCCTATTTTCGTGGTGAGGGAACAGAGTGGTAACAATCTGTTTCAGGAGGGGCGGACAGGTCACCTAGGGTGATTTCCGCAGCCTTTTCATCACCACTCTGTAAGCCTCGCCCCAAGGGTTTATGTCGGCATGGTCGCACAGCTGTTTGAAGCAGTTCTTTTTGCTCCTCCGAATGGCTTCTTTTAGGCGGCCACGCAATTGCTTGTGTGCCTCCTCTCGACCGTCGCCACCGGGTTTTCCCCTGAGCCTCTGGCAAAGCCTCCTTGCCCGAAAACATGCGGCTCGGAAACTTGCGATTTCATTGTTCCACCAGTAGTTGGGTTGCCTACTGGGGAGCAATCGCCTTCTGGGCATAGTAGCATCGCATGCTTCCGTCACCCATCGAGTGATCTGGGTGGCTTTCTCTCCAGCCGTACCATTCAGGGATATGTCGGATTTGAGTACCGCGGAAAATGTGTCCCCCTCGAACGCTTTCACTGTCCAGCCAAGCATACCACCTGGCATTTTGCGAAAACTCTTTTTCGAGCACGATCCGCCCTTGATCTCTATGCAGATTGCCTGGTGGTCGCTGTGAGTATAGTCTTCACTGACATGCAAAGCGATTCTACTGGCTAAAGTGGCACTCACGTATGTCAGGTTCACTATAGACCCCAGGCCCCTTCCCCGGAAAGTGTACGAAGACCCAACATTCGCCAGTACCACGTGCAGCTCCGCGAATGCTTCGAGGAGAACACGTCCCCTCACATTAGTTATCCGGCTGGACCATTCTCCACAAGTCCACAGCGCTGCTTGGCCCGTTTGGTCTTTGACCCAAACGCTACCACCGCGGTTTCGATATGGTTCACTTAGTATGGCCACATCGATGTTTTTCTCGCGGATGGTTTGCGCGAGTAGATCCTGCGCCGCCTTGCAGTGGTTGAGTTTGATTTGTATCAACCTCATCTGCGATTCGCGCTAAGGGTTCTCCTGTATTCCGGGCACCTGCTGCTGCCTGCAATGTGCCGATGGTCCACACCCTCCTTTCCTTTGCACAGTAGACAATTTGGGTCAGCTCCACAGTCCTTGCTGATGTGGCCTTCCACTCCGCATCTCCTGCATTGTTTTGACCTGCCATTTAGGTTAGTGCATGACTTCGCAATGTGACCAAAGCCAAGGCATCTAAAGCACCGTTTTAACGCCACCTGTTCCCTAAGGCGACACATAACCCAGCCTATTCTCACTCTCCCTGCTGCTAACAGTTTGAGTGCGTTCTTCACTGGTAGGCTGATGATGGCGGTTTGTGTTCTTCCATAGGCTTTCCTTAGCGTTTTCACCGCTGACTCTTGTAGTCCGGCAAGATCGAACTGTTTCTCCAACGCTTCGCGAACCTCCTCCTTCGTCGTGATTTCATCTATATGATCTCCGGCCTGCTAGCTCTTATGTCGGCTTCCTGCCCTAAAGTCTTCCCGATTTGGCTTAAGAATTTGTCCGCGGTTACATGCTTGGATTTCTTAAGTTCCAACATAAGATCTCCCTTCTGCGACCGTCTAATACGGCTGACGGTTGTCTCCCAAATTGGTGAGTTCGGGGTCTGCCTTCACTTTCCTGAGAATGTCGGTGTATGACCCTTCGCCTCGTTTGGAAATGAAAATCACCTCCGGTCTAATCTTCCTCCGATAATTTCTTTTCCGCGGTTCTACCTTCCTCCAAGCTTCCGCATCCTCCTTTGAAGGTTCGATCTCTTTTCTCGAGGTAGCCACTGCAGTATTTTCCCTGGTAGCTTCAGACGTACTTTTCATGAACTCCGCCTTTTTGGAAGTTGAGTCCTTTTTTCTTTTCGGGGTTTGCTGGCCTGTTGAGTCATTCAGCTTCTCGCGCAGTCTCTTCCCCGGTTTCTCCCCTTTTGTGTTTTGAACCGGCGTTACTTGAGATGCCTGGTTCACTTTTCCAATTGGCGAGTTCCCTACTCGTTCATCCTGAGCCTTGCCGTACGTCAAACGGATGCCTCTTATCATGGCCCTTATATTTTGCTGAATGTTCCTGCGCTCCTTTATAAACTCACACAGCTCCATGATCTTTTTACCGAGGGCAGTAAAGGCAGCTCCAGACTGATCATTGCCCAAAACATCGCTCGGGTGAATCGGCGTCAGTGATTCTTCCTCATCGAAGGCTCCCGCTATACGCTTCTATACGCTATACGGGGTAGCGATCGTGGGGACTTGTGCCCGTGTGGGAGGGGATCTGCGAAAAATCGAGCTCCTTCTGAACGGATCCATCACTGGAGCCACTTCAAGTTCCTCCCGTAGGCTTGTAACATTAGATGCCACAGTAGCCAAGGTTCCCACTACTGAGGCACTGCGGTCGTTGCGGAAGAACAATGACGCCAAACTGATCTTTTTCTAAGAAAAGGAAATTCCATTCTGAACACAAAGCGAACAAAGATTTAAATTCAAAACAAATAAAATTTCTAAAATCACTGGCACTTATAGGTTCCTCGGAAACTCTTTCTCAAAGACTAAATTAGCACCTGAGTTAGAAGTCTAACATCGGAAAGTGCGAATTGTTTATACAAGTCGTTAGCACAGTTGTGCAGATATCAGATACATACGACATACTATAGATTTGCATTTCACTTTAGATGGCATAACTCACACAATTCATAGTCGGCTCGCAGCAAGGCTTCAGCGGAACACGCATACGGACAAATGCGGGGACTGGAACTTTTATGGAGTCTCCGTCTTCAGCACCAATGGAAGCATATCGGTCGGCGGTTACTGTTTCGCAAATATCAAACTCATTCTCATATATTTCTAATCTGTTCAGCACAAGTATTAATTTATGGATTCAGCTTGCAACTAAATTTTCTATGTATCTTTCGTATTGGATTTGCTTTCACCACATTCACGGGCCCGGCCAACATGAAAGCATAGATTCGGACCATCTGGACACTCCTTGAGTAAAGCAAATGGCTAAAAAGTTCGTACTAATAATATTACCGCTGCTTAGAATTCACAGTTGTTAAAGATACAGATTTTTCCGGTCTGTAATTATTTTATTACTGTTCCTGTGGCAGATAACCAAATCCGCAGAAAAAAACTCAGCCCTGAGAGAACATTATGCGTGAAAACCAGGTCCAGGGTGAAAATGGTGGGACCTCCTAGTATCCCACCCTTCGCACCAGACTTTCTGGTACGAGTACCTCTCCTAGAGTCTCCTCTAGATTCTTGCTTTCCTCCACATACCTTGGACAGTGGAAGAATACATGCTCTGGGACCTCTGGGACTCCATCGCAGTTTGGACAATCGTGTGAGATATCTGGTTTAAACCTGAACAGGTACTGGCGATATCCTCAATCTACCGTGAGAAACTGAGTAAAATTATAATTAATCTCACCGTACCGTCTCTCCAACTACTCCTTGATGGCAGGGATGACCCTGTGTGTCCACCGACCCTTTCTCGAGCGTTGCCAACGTTCTTGCCATCTATTTAGAGATATCTCCCTTTCGACGTTCTTCGTCTGCGATAAAGGAGCGATAGACTTCGCATTGTATCTATTCGTCATCTCATCTGTCAAGATGTCAATGGGCATCATTCCCGAGCTGACGAATGCTGCATCATCTGAGACAGTCCTGAATGCCAAGCACACCCTTAGGGCTGTTCTTCTCTAGACTGAACTCAGTTTGTTAGCGTTAAATGTAACCTGCAATGCGTTTTCCCAAACTGGAGCTGCATAGAGCAGGATCGAACACACTACGCTAGCTATAAGCAACCTGGAAGCACGTTTGGCATCATCCTTGCCAAAGCCACATTTGCAGTGGCTCAGAAGTGATGATATGATCCCAATTTGAATACGGGCAAAATTTCTTTTGCGGCGCTTAGTGATGAGGACCGCTTCCATTCTTTTCTCCGCAAGTGTCAAACCAGAACTCTCTAGCCAACCCTTAACAGCACTGATCGGCCGAATTGAAAGCATTTCTCACATCCAGGGTCACCACCACACAATATTTGCTAGTACTGCCCTTTCCGTGAATTGTATCTTCGGCCAAGCCAGGAACCATTTTGATGGCATCAATGATTGATCTGGCTTTACGGAACCCATATTGTCGACATGAGAGGCCTTCCTGGCTCTCAACAACCGGGAATAACCGATTATAGATTACTCGCTCCAGCATTTTTCCCACAGTGTCCAAAAGACAAATAGGTCTGTGGCAGGTTGGCTCACCTGGAGGTTAGCCAGTTTTAGGCAGTAGTACTAACTTCTGTCGCTTCCATGCCACTGAAAATATCCCCTCGGACATGCACGCTTCGAACAATTCAGCGAACATGGCCACTTAAGGGCCCTATTTGGCACGCCATCCAAACCCGGAGCTTTGTTATTTCCTATCCTAGCGCAAATCTCCAGCAGCTCGTCACTGGTGACTGGCGGTATTTTTGTCACATTCAGAGGTCACTGGGAGCTGTCTATACCCTCCTCTTGCTGGGGGAATAACCCCTGGATAATTTTTAACAAGAGTGAAGGGCACGTGATCTGCGGAGATGATGCCCCATCACGATACTATGGGCGCTCTCCTACGGATTTACGTCCGCTTTCGCATGGGCAGCTCTTTCCGTAGAGGCGCCTGCTGTATTAGGTTGGTCTAACCAGACCTCTATGAAGGTCTGGTTAGACCTCCATGAAGGTCTGGTTAGACCTCTATGAAGGTCTGGATGCCTGACATCTTTCTCGGTTTCGGGCATGATGGTCTTTTGCCCGGCGACTCCACCCAGAGATCAAAGAAGATTGCCTTGTGATCGCTGAGGGTGTAATCCTTGCTGGCGCACCAGGACATACCACGTGCCAGTGCAGGTTTACGATTGAAGCAGACCCTCCTTTCTCAAAAGGAGCTTTCGTCGAGAACAAGACTGCCAAGCATTTCCTCGAATTCAGACAATGTCAGACTTAGTGGGACGTAACATCTGTACACATATACCCCGACAATTTCCGCCCACACGGAGCCGCTGTCTGTCTGACCCCCAGTTCATGGTATGGCTTTTCGCCCGCATGTCCATCCCATACGCCACCGTGATACTTTCCATAGAGTTCGCTAATGGTGGCAATTTCCAAATCGGATTCTTAGGTGGTCTGCTCGAGTAAATCTTGAATAAACCTAATTTTTTCATTAAAGTCAGCGCCTTCCTAAATTCCGGGCATTTACCAGTTCTGGCAATATGCCGGTAATCCCGTTCCTTACTTCCTTCGCACAATAAGCACTTGGGGTCACTATTGCACGCTTTGGAAATATGGCCTTTCTCCCCATACCTTCTGCATTAATCGAACCGATCGAGTATTGCCATAGGCTTTCCGCAAACTCACAATGGACCCCTCGGTAAGTTCCTCCAACTTAGACTACTCCATCAAAGTAGTGCAAATCATCATCATCAGTTTTCCCCAAGCTGGTTTTTTTCAGCTCAAACATGAGATCATCCTTTTGGGTCCTTCGAATCTTGCCAACATTTCCCCCTAGACCTTTTAGGTCGAGGTCAGCTTTAACCTTTTGCAGAATCTCCGCGTAGGATAAACTTCCATTGCTGGAGATCACACAATTGCTTCTGAGCGAATTCGCAATTTTTGCCTTTTTTGGTCCTTGGTCCTTTGGTCCATCCACCGTTTTCATTTCCCATGGATTTTGCCGATTCGATTGCCGGAGATCACACTTGGGGGGGCCTGGTTTCTCTCTTCGGCGCCTTTAGTTCCGTTTTTCGGAACTATTTGTATGACCTTTCTCCGCTTAGGAGCCTGCTGATTTCCCAGAGGATCCACATCTTTTTCCCGCACTGTCTTATTTGGTGGCAGGTTGATTGCAATACGATTAGGTGTCACTTGGGTCGCCTGTGACACCGTTGGGGCAACAGATTTCGACTTGTCCTTAGAATTTCGTTCCTCCTGCTGCGCTTTGTTGTAGAGCAATCCAATAGCTTTCATGATATTTTTTTAGGGCTTGGTGCACGTTGTGCTTGTTCTTGATAAACTCAGGCAGCTCCACTATTTTTCTAACAAGCTGTGTGAAGGGTAACTCTTCCGCTTCAGGACTCTGTTCTCCATGAGTCCTAACCAGATTATTAGTTTTATATAGTCCTTCACATTTGGCATTCATTGACTTTCCCTCCGTTTTATCTTTTTTGATGTTTGGCATTGACGGAGATCTCAAAGTCGATGAGCTTCTTTTGAATGGGTCCTTATCCTGGTCCTGGAGCACCTCCTGCTGCTGAATATTAGCTGTCGATGTTGTTGCTGTTTTTGTCGTCCAGCGATCTACTTCCAATTCATCCTTCTTGGATTTTGTTACTGGTGTCCTTGGTTGAGTGGTACTTCGCTTGAACACTTCATTTTTCAAATCTAAAACACATGCAGCATTAGATGTTACGGTTGCCAAGTTGTCCACCACCGAGGCACTCTTTGTCCATCTGTTTGTTTGTCTGCCTGTCTGTCTGTCACACGCACTTTTTTCAGAAACGGCTATACCGATTGACACGAAATTTCATGAGAAGGTGGAAACTGTGAACGCCCAGACATGCAGTGAGTGATATCCTTCTAGGTTGAGATTAGGGGGGTGGGGTTCCTCATACATGCTAAAGGGGGGTGTAAAATGTTTTTTTACCGAATATAGTCATGTTGGGTATCAGTCTTGATTTGTACTTTTCCACGCCGGTCTTAGTTTTGACATTTGTTTCAAAGCCGGGGAGTGGAAGGAGTGGAAAGTGTTGATTTCTTTAACGGACCCATTCTCAGAAACTACCCAACTAAAAAATTTCAAAAAAATCATGAAGCTGCCTCTATATGGTCTCTAGGTCTCAAAATACTCTCCATATCGATATATGCTCAAGTTAACTCCTGGTCCCAAGAAAACCCCGGATCCGAAAAGAACTCGCCAGGCCTCTAACTAACTAACTAACTCTAACGAACGAAACGAGGAGATAGTGGAAATGGAGAGTGAGCTGCTGCGTTTATTCGCAGCACGAAAATGCGCCGTTCGCCCCAGCGCCCAGCGAAGGACGCAACAAGGACTGAAATACCCGACGAGACATCGGGACGCGCAAACGGAGAGAAAGACTCGGAAAGTGATGCGACACCTGCAACACAGATAGGAACCCAGGCCATACCGCACAGTGCTATAATTGGGGAAAGAGGCACAGTGGAAACTGCCGAAACTAATAAAATGGTTTCGAATATAAGCCGAGTGGGAGGACTGTCGATTACTCTGGCGCAAGCGGAAGAGGAAAGACATATTAAGAAATGCACGGCAGTTGTGAAGCACATGCGATCTTCGATATTCCTCCAGAAAAACGTCGGCAAGGGGGTGAAAAACGGGCTAATGGAACTGTGAGAGCTCCTGGACAGGATTTCTTACTATAGGCGAACATGGAAAGTAAGACAAAATCCGCAGGAAGCAGAAACAACTGCGCTTCCCGAGGAGAACACCACGAGTACCAAACGGATCGCTGACAGCCCATTGCAGAGCGAACTTGGTAAAAAACAAAAGGAGGAAGGGACATCTGAAGGAGACTTCATTCAAGTACTCTCCAGGGCTGAAAAGAAGAAGGCAAAGAGCATCAAAAAAACAACAACACGTCGCGCCATCAGAAAAACCTCTGCCTAAAACTAAGGCAGACACGAAGGACGGAGTGCCAAAAGAAAAGGTGGGGAGACGAAGAAGGACTAGACCGCCAGCTTTGCTTATTAAGCCGACGGAAGGCAAGACTTTTGCGGAAGTCTTCAGCGAAATCCGTTAGAAAATCAAACCCGAAGACAACGGAGCGGAAGTGTCTTCCATACGTAAAACGAAGGGTGGTGGAGTCTTAGTCGAACTAGGCCCGAAGACTATAAATAAAGTCACGTTCTGTGAAGCAGTCAAGGGGCTTCTAGGAGAAAAAGCTTTGGCTTCTAGCCTAGAACCCACATGTGCTTTAGAAATCCGAGACCTTGACTGTCTCACGGAAAAGAACGAGGTAGAAGAGGCCATCAAACGCGAATGCCCGGAGGTAACCAATGTCCGGATTGGTATCACCTCCGCAAACTCCCGAGGCCAAAAACTCGCTGTGGTGGAAGTTGCCGAGCAATACGCGGGGAAGCTTCTAAACAGCGGGAAAATAAGAATTGGTTAGGTAGTGTGTAGAATACGAATTCGGGCCGCCCCAACCAAATGTAACAGATGTTTGGATTGTGGGCACACATCTGCAAACTGTCGGGAACCTGACAGAAGGGCAACATGCCGTAAATGCGGTCAGGCAGGCCATAAATCGAACGCCTGCAATGAAAAGGAAAGCTGCGTCCTCTGCAGGGACCGTGGCGCAACTAATGAGAGCATTGCGCGCACTGCGGGATCGGGGCGGTGTCCAGTTTTCAGAGCAGAACTGGGAAGAGCTAGGATACGGTCAACATGATTCGCATCCTACAAATCAATATACACCGGAGTGCTACCGCTCACGAGTTGCTAGCGCAGTTCGCTGTGGAGACCAAAGCTGATTGAGTACTCATCAGTGAGCAGTACCGAAACCAGGGCCCAGTTTCATGGCACCCAGACATATCAGGAACCGCTACCATCTGGGTTCGGGACGGCACCCTCCTGGGGGTTCTTGCCCAAGGCCGAGGGGACGGCTTTGTCTGGATTCGGTGTTCAGGGATAACGTTTATTAGTGTCTATCTTACGCCGAATGAGACGATGCCGGATTTTCGTCGGAGGCTTGATGCTTTGGAGGACGCCACCTTAAGCACGAATGGGCGGATGCTGGTCGGGGTGACTTCAATGCTAGGGCACTTGAATGGGGCATGCCTCACACAGATTCCAGAGGGAAACGAATTCTGGAAATGGCAGCGAGAACTGAACTGGTAGTTCTAAACACCGGATCCACCCCAACGTTCCCGCGCCCGGGCTGCGAAGGAAGCATTCCAGGCGTAACCTTTGCGTCGGAATCACTGGTGTCACTGGTGGACGGGTGGCGAGTTCTGGAAGACTTTTCAGCAAGTGACCACCAATACATTGCTTTCGAAGTGGTGGATACAAACTCTCGGTGTTCGCCACCCCAGCGATCTTTCTGTGTATGGAACGTCGCGAAAGTGAACACCGGGAAGTTTGTCGAAACTCTGGGAACAGGTGGGGCCACGCTGAAGGGTACTCCTGGGGGCGGTGGCGCCGCAGCTGACACTGTCGTAAATTCAGTTATGAACCTGATAACGACGGTCTGCGGAGCCTCCATGCCCAAGAAGACATCGAGGCGCGGCAAACCTTCAATGTATTGGTGGACAGTAGAAATCGCAGAGCTCCGGAAGGAGTGTCACAGGCTCCGCCGCTTAATACAACGTCTAGGCCACCGGGGGGAGTCATGTACCATAATGATGGAGTACAAATCAGCCAAAAAGAGACTCCGCAGCGCAATAAACAAGAGCAAAGCTCGCTGCTGGCAAGTTCTGGTCGACGAGGTGAATGGGGATCCGTGGGGACTCGCTTACAAACTGGTAACCCGAAAAATCGGGGCTCTGCTGAAAACCTGTTCACTTAAGGCCGAGCAGATGGACCGCATTGTGAGGGCACTCTTCCCTACGCACCCCGTATGGGATGGTGACGTCGGTGCGGAGAGACTGTCCACTTTTCTCTATAAAAGAGTTGGAACAGGCAGTCCTCTCTATGAAAAACAAGAAGGCGCTAGCAGAGGTATACAAACTGGTATTCCAACACCGGCCAGACCTACTGCTCGGTGCATTCAACGCTTGCCTGAAAGATGGCATTTTCCCTGTTCGTTGGAAGGTTGCGAGGCTTGCGCTGATCCATAAAGGGAAAGGCGACCCCGAATTGTCGTCTTCATACCGCCCACTATGTATGCTAGACACTGCTGGGAAAGTGCTCGAAAAGCTCATCAGAAGTAGACTCGCTGAAGCGATACGCGCTGCCGGAGATTTATCTCCCCGGCAGTTTGGTTTTAGGGCAGGGAGATCGACAATTGATGCTGTCGTGCAGGTCGTGGACGCCGTTCAACGAGCAGAGGCACATAGCCGCCGAACTCGACGGGTGGTGCTCCTCGTAACGCTTGACGTCAGAAACGCCTTCAATTCCGTAAGATGGAAAGACATTCTAGGCACACTAGACAATACCTTCAACGTGCCGAAGAACTATTTCTTACGGATTTTCAGGGACTATCTGAGGAACCGCTCCCTGCTCTATGAAACTCTAGAGGGTCAAAGGTGGATGGAGGTCACGTCGGGTTTAGCACAGGGATCCATCCTAGGGCCGGACCTCTGGAACGCTACCTATGACAGTCTGCTTAAACTCGACATGCCAGAAGAGTCGCGCCTAGTCGGCTACGCAGATGATGTCGCAGCGCTTGTTGCTGGACGCACTGTCGAACAGGCGCAAAGCAGACTCGGCATATTGGTGCGACGGGTAAGCGGATGGATGACTACTCATGGTTTCAACCTTGCACTGGAAAAAACCGAAGTAGTCATCCTGACTAAGAAGAGAATTCCGACCCTGCGTCCCATATCGTTCGGCGAGTCGACCTTCGAGTCAAAATCAGCGGTAAAGTACCTCGGGTTGACTCTTGACTCAAAGATGAGCTTTTCTGAGCAAATCCAAGCAGCAGCGAACAAGGCTGCGGCTGGAGTTTCGGCGTTAAGTAGGCTAATGGCAAACATTGGGGGTCCTACGTGTAGCAGGCGACGTCTCCTGATGAGCTCAACGCAGTCTGCCCTGCTCTATGGCGCAGAGGTATGGGCTGGTGCTCTTAAAAAGGAGGTAAATCGTAAACGCCTCGCGCAAGTACAGAGACGGGGATCTTTACGGGTGGCGTCTGCGTACCACACTGTCTCTGAACCGGCCGTAATGGTGATCGCGGGAGTTATCCCCGTTGCCCTTCTTGCTAGGGAGCGTCAGGTTATATACAAGCGCAAGCGAGATGAGCCAGGGGAGGTGGTTGCTCGCAAAGAACGGCAATACACTCTAGACGAGTGGCAGCTCTCTTGGCAAAATGAAACTAGATACAGATGGACTGCGCAGTTCATCGGGAACTTAGGTGCGTGGCTGAATCGGAAGCATGGTGAGACTGACTACTTCCTTACCCAATTTTTAAGTGGGCATGGAGGTTTTCAGTCTTTCCCGCACAAGATTGGAAAGGCGCGATCTCCGGATTGTGTGTTTTGCAATGGAGTTGTGGACGACGCCCACCACACTTTTTTTTCTTGTGGAAGGTGGGATGGGGTTCGTCAGCAGCTCTATTTAAACACAGAGGATCTCTCTCCAGACAACATTGTCGAAGAGATGCTGAGGACTGCTGACAGGTGGAGGCGTGTTGGCTATTACGTTCGGGCCCTTCTCGTTGCTAAGAAGATAGCCCTCGGCCGGTGGAGGAGCTGGATGACAGGGGGTTCCTTGAACTGACAGTTTCCTTCCTCCTCTCCCCTCCCGTTGGTGAAAGGAATTCCCTGATTTAAAGGCTCCGCAAGGCGGGAGAGTTCGGGGACTAGCCCGAAGTAATGTGACAAACGGTTCCAGGCTAGCTCTCTGACGATGGGGAGGTGTTTAGTTGGTAGTCTGACGACGTACCGAATCGGGAGTCCAACACTGTGTGCGTAAATGCATTCACCTACCCTACCCCAAAAAAAAGGCCTCTAACTGCCACAAAAAAAGCTGACTAGATAAGGCAAACGTTCTGCATTGCAGAATTTTTTAGATTAAAAATATGACTATTGGCTTTCTGGCATGAATAGATACTAACAATCTAGAATAGATACTAATAAAAAAATCCGTAGCAAATACCCTTCACTTTCTAACTAATCTACTATAGCCAAGATTCCACCCTAACGCTTCAATCCGATAACAAACATTCTAAGGTGGACAAAATGTACATTTCGCACGAGGGAGGAATGAGCCCGTGTCTTTTGTAATGCCTCCATAACACGAGTAAATCTGAATATGACAGATACTCAGAAGGAAATACGAGTTGCAACGGTTTTATTGCGTATTAACACGCATGATGGCGGCTTTGCAAAGTTTCAATAGCATCGGGTGGGTGTGCATACGAACGACATATGTTCGACACGGGCGGCGGCTTGGTGGTCATTCTGCAAAAAGTTATTAACAATGTTGCGAGGATCATTAACTAACAGAAATTTGTTGTTAATGGAATTATACATATTTGATTTAATATTGGAATACAATGAAATATGGATACAGCTGGGATTTGCCTTTTCGCAATGGCTTTAGGGTGCAATAAATATTGGGTCGAAATGTTATAATATTTTCATGGGCTACGAGCTTTTACATGTTAAGAAACAATGATATGCAGATATCGTAAACTCGTGTTAAATTAGATACATGTATCTTTGTGCTTCCTGTTTTTGTTTTGAGTAGAGGGAAGGGTCTTACGAAGATTAAGGAGACGGGACTGTCAGCGAGTGGGATAAAAAGGACCTTAAGCATGGTCAAACCGGAATAGGTGGGGGCGTAAAATAGGCTTACATGGTTTGCAACCGATGAAATCCACCAGAGGAACTACAGCATTCGACGTCTACCATCGCAGCAAAGAAAGTCAACTTGTTGACAGGCTCAGACGATGCAAGACTCACGCTTTCAGATGGGTCGGAAATCATCGATCAACGATTTTATTATTAACAAAAAACTTGTGTAGCCGAAGCAGTACACCAAACTTCAATTTCCCAACCCCTGATGGCTATGACAGTTGGGAAGACAATAGGACCTTCTCGATGGTGAACTGTAGAGTCTCTGATTAGAGATCCCACTCAAACCACAGTTTAAATCTCACTGTAAAGGTCTCCCTTTCAGAAACCCCGGAAGAATCGACTGGTTGAAGTTTAGTTAAGTTATTAGGAACAAACTTTCTGGTACACAAATTAACAACATTGGCACAATAGACGAGGTGGAGTAAAAGGTCGTATCACTGAAAAAGGCATTCAAAATTTCCTTGAAAGTCTCCTGTCATGCAAAGCGCAACAAGCGCCACCGTGGTGGAATGAAGATTTGTGCAGCATTAGGAAGCCTCAAATACTGGCAGCTTTACAAGGACTACTTGAAGAGCTACATATCGGCCATCAAGACTAAAAGGAAGCGGTCCTGTCTGGCCTATTGTCACAATATTCAAAGCACCAGTGAATCTGTTAAACTCAGTAAGATTCTCGCCTAGGAACATAGGAACCTATACATTCTTAAAAAGACACTAGGCTTCCGGACAGAATCTTCCGGTGAGACCCTGAAGCTGCTAGTGGGCAGATGCAGTCATAAGATCGCAAAGGAGTTTCGACCAACCGGTACAACCTTTTCTTCTGTTGAAGAGAATAAAGCGCCTCCTAGACATCTACTTAAGAACGATTATGCGGAATGTCCTCCTTAAAGTCTCAGTGTGCCGACTCTAAAGGCAAATCCACAGGAACTACCATTCACGAGGTAACTAGCATAGTTGAGTGGCTGCTACAATGTAAATAATATCCCCTAACTTTCTTCCTGGATATTGAGGAATCATTCAACAATCTTAATACCGAAGTTATCAAGAAAGCTCTAATCAAAATAAGATTGGAAGGGTATCTTATGCATTGATACATTGGCTACTAAGAACTATGCCAATCCAGTTTGGTGTTGAACTCAAGTACTCCTCAGGGTAGCGTCATCTCACTGGTTTTCTGGTTGATAGTGATGGACTAAAATTCTACGCAAATTGAACAGGAGCGAACTGAAGGTCGTGGCATATGGCGACAACGTGGTGATGTTGGTGCCAAACATATTTTTTTTTTTTTTTGGGAGTAGGGTAGGTGAATGCGTTTACGGACAGAGTGTTGGACTCCCGCAATAGCACGCTGGCGGACTACCAACTAAACACCTCCCTGTCATCAGAGAACTAGCCTAGAACCGTTTGACACATTACTTAGGGCTAGCCGTCCCGCTCTCCTGGCTTTGGGAGCCTTCAAGTCAGGGAATTCCTTTCACCAATGGGAGGGGAGGGGAGGAAGGGAGTTGTTAGTTCAGGAAACCCCTTACCATCCGATCCCTCTGCCGGTCGAGTTCAATCTTCTTCGTAGTAAGAAGAGCCCGAACGTAATGCGTAATGCGATTCCAGCTGCCAGCGCTCCTCATCATCTCTCTGACAATGTTGTCTGGAGAGAGCTCCCCTGTGTCTGCATAAAGCTGCTGGCGGAGGCCGTCCCACCTCTCGCAAGAGAAAAAGGTGTGTTCAGTGTCGTCCGCCACTCCATTGCAGAACACACACGCAGGTAAGACTGAAAACCTCCATGCCCACTTGGAAGTTGGGTAGGGAAGTAATCAATCTCACCGTGCTTTCTGTTCAACCATGGGTCTAATTTGTCGAGGAGTTGCGCAGCTCATATGCCCCTTGGTTCATTTTGCCAAGAAAGTTGCCACTCGCTAAGGGTGCGTTGACTTTCTTCACGGGCAACCACCTCTCTTAAGTTTTCGCCCTTACGGCGGTAGATAGCTTTGCGCTCCTTGACAAGGAGGGCAACGGGAATCACTCCCGCGATCACGAACACAGCCGGTTCGGAGACGGTGCGATAAGCAGACACCACTCGCAAAGCTCCTCGCCTCTGCACTTCAGCAAGGCGTTTACGGTGCACCTCCTTGTCAAGGGCATCAGCCCATATCTCCGCACCACAGAGCAGAACGGACTGTGTTGCTCCCATAAGGAGACGTCTCCTAGTTGATGTAGGGCTCCCGACATTCGCCATTAGCCGACTCAAGGCTGCGACTCCAGCTGCAACCCTGTGCGCTGCTGCTTTGATTTGCTCGAGGAAGCTCATCTTCGAGTCGAGCATTAAACCAAGGTATTTAACTACTGGTTTTGACTCTATAGTCAACTCGCCGATCGATATGGGACACAGGGTCGGGATTCTCTTTCCGGTCAGGATGACTACTTCGGTATTTTCCAACGCGAGGCTGAAACCGTGAGCAGTCATCCATCCGCTTACCCGTCGCATCAATATGCCAAGTCTGCTTTGCCCCTATTCAACAGTGCGTCCGGCAACAATTGCCCCAACCTCGTCTGCATGACCGACCAGGCGGGACTCTTCGGCATATTGAGTCCTAACAGACTATCGTGAGAAGCGTTCCAGAGATCCGGCCCTAGGATGGATCCCTGTGCTACTCCCGACGTGATTTCCATCCTCCTTTGATTCAAAATCACAGTTTAAATCTCACTGTAAAGGTATCCCTTTCAGAAACCCCGGGAGAATCCATTGAGGGAAGTTTGATCAAGTTATTAAGAACAAACTCTCCGGTGCGCAAATTGTTGAAAGGCTCCTGTCATGCAAAGTGCAACAAGAAGACTTTGCTACCACGGTGGAATGAGGATCTATCTAACATCAGGAAACTGACTAAGGAGATCCTTAGCATTTGCTACAGGTACAAATACTGGCAGCTTTACAAGGGTTGCTTGAAGAGGTACAAGTCGGCCATCAAGATTACCAGGAAGCGGTCTTGGCTGGGCTATTCTCACAACATTCATAGCACCAGCAAATCTGTAAAACTCAATAAGATTCGCCTAGGAACATAGGAACTCATCCTTTTTTAAAAAAACCGCTAAGCTCTCGGAAGGGAATCTTCCGGTGAAACCCTGGAGCTGTAAGGTCAGGCGCACTTTACCCCTGCGAAGAGGACTGTGAGCCACAGTCTTGCATGGAGCCTCATTCATGGAAGTGGGTAATAACCAAGGAAAAAGTGGGCCCAACTATGACCAGCTTTTCCGCATAAAAATCTCTGGGCGCAAATGACATAATGGAGAAAGAACAAGGGTTTGCTGTGATTTTTAGAGATTTGCTAGTGCTGCATTCCTTTCAAATGCGTACCACGTGCGCGTGGTTTTCATGCTGAAAGCTGACAGATGCGGTCATAAGGTCACAAGGGAGTTCCGACCAACTGGCCTAGACATATACTTAAGAACAATTATCGATAATGCCCCTCTTAAAGTCACTGTGGACCAACTCTAAAGGGAAATCCACAGTAACTGTCATTCACGAGGTAACCAGCACGGTTGAGTGGCCAAGCAATATTCCGTAACTTCTTTCCAAGATATAGATAGAGCGTTCAACAAACTTATTGTCAAAGTTACCAAGGAACCTCTAATCAAAATAAGATTGGGAGGGATGCCTTCATACTAAAAACTAATATAATCCAATCTGATCTGGGAGGTGACCACTTGACTCAAGTACCCGTGAGGGTAACGACACCTCATCGGTTGTCTGATTGATAGTGTTCGACGAAATTTTACGAAAATTAAACAGGAGCGAAGTGAAGATCCTGGCGTATGCCGACAACTTGGTAACATTGGTGTCAGACATGTTTCAGTCCGTTGTAATTGCACTCATGAAGGGAGAGTAGGGAAAGGTGTGTTTTTGGACTACACGATACGGACTACCACTGCAAGCTGTTGAACCGGATTCTATCCGCAAAATGGCAGCCAAGGTATCGCTCATAGATTTCGTCATTATGTAGGCTACAGAATTGTCCATCCTCATGTAGGGGGCCAAAAATCATTCGGAGGATTCTTCTCTTGAACTCGGCCGAGAGTTCGTAATTTTTCTTGCTAAGACCCGAGGTCTCTGAGGAAAACATGGGTACTGACAAGATCATTGCCTCGTACAGTATCCCTGTAGTGAGACGTCTCGAGATGAATAGTTTTTGGAAGCTGAAATAGGCTCTGTTGGCTACGAACGACATGGTTTACTGGATGGCCACTGTAATATATGGTTTAGTGGCTCTTCTCCAGGAAATTGGTCGCTGTCCAACGCATCTCTTGCAACGCTGTTACAGCAGCCTTATATTAGGACTGGGTATCGGCTAGCTGCTCAACAACATTCAGCCTGTACAGGAAGGGTACGTTCCATGAGAAAATGCGCAAATTATTATTCCGTTGTCATTGTCGTCGTTTTACAGTCCATCCTACCTAACCCCGAACTTGGAGGACCAGTTGGTACAATTTGTCCCGTTTTTAGGGCCGGGAGACTATCCTTCGTCCTTCTCCGTTTGCAGTTTTTCGTTAAGAAAGAGCTCCTAGCGGTCACCACGTGGAGGTGGAGATAGGGTTTGGTAGTAGAGCTGTTGGCGCTGGTTCAGCAGGCGTTCCCCAGGTTTTACGCTTCATCGTGGGTACCAATCCACGTTTCGCCCTGGGACCTATACTACCCTTTGACCACCGAATAGTATCGATACTAAGAACTAAGATAATCCCGTCTGATGTGGGAGGGTGGCGCTATTTCTCCAGTGCTCTGGTTGATAGTGATGAAAGGAATTCTGCGCAAATTGGACAGGAGCTAGGTGATATTGGTGTCATGGATGTTTTGCTCCGTCATAAGTTAAATCCTGGAGGGAGCGTTGGGAAAGGTGTAATCCACGAAAACGGAGCTGGTTCTACTCAACGCCAAGGGGTACACGAATTTTACCTACTTTGCAAAGTGAACAAAAATTGGTTCTTTCTTCCAACATAAAGTACTTGGGTGTGATTTTGAATCGTAAGTTAAATTGTGAACGTAAAACTGAGGGTCTAAATGGTCTGTATAGGTTTCTGCCCCTTGAACCGAACTATAAGAAAATGAGGTTTTCGGCCGAGGATGGTTCTTTGGATGTACCCCAACCTGACTATTGAGTGGTGGAAGGTTCTGAGCAAGAAGTACAATAGAACCAAGATTTATAGGATTGCCCGACAGATTCCCGCAATGTTCCTCTACAGCTCATCCCCATGGGCTTCTACATTCTTCATCGATGGATCAAAGATGGTTTGTGGAGTCGATGCGAGGGTTTTCTCGGGGACACAGTATATAGGCGAGTTGCACGAGCTCCCAGTATTCGCTAGTAAATTCCAAGCGGAATTACTGGCGATACTCCAGGCGTAACATAGCCCGCTACGCTCACCATCTGTACCAAATCAAGGAATATTTGATCCTACATTCTATAACAAGACCCGATCGCAAGAGCTTTTGGGCGTTTTGCTTAGAAACGCGTACAAGATTATTGCAGCCTGCATGAGATCAGCTAATTCCGAACGAGCTCCTAAAAGCTCCATAGGATGGCAAGCTTGAGGGTTTTGTGGGCTTTCTTATAGAGGCGCTATTTTTGCCCTTGGTCGATTTTGCCCTCTAAGCCGCTTTTCTGGTTCGGTGAGAGCCTGATCGAAGGCTGGCTAGTTCATTATTCCACCAGTAGTCTAGTCTTCTAATGGAGAATGAGCACCTCGTAGGCACGCATGCATCACATGCTTGCGCGATTCATTGGGTCCCATGGACCGCTCTTTTGGTAGGGACGCCTCCTTTATGAAGTTGGTCTAGTGATACATCTCTGAAGAGAGCTTTAGCAGACCAGCCTGATATCTTTCTCGGTTTCGGGTATGACGGTCTTCTGCCCGGTAACTCCACCCATAGCCCAGAGAAGATTGCCTGGTGTTCGCAGCGGGAATAATCTTTGCCGCCGCACCAGGATGTACCACCCGCCAGTACAGGGCTGACAGACGTTACGTTTACGATTGAGGCAGACTCCCCTTTCTGAAAGGTGTTTATATAACCTGCGTTGGCCAGAATTCTATCCAACTGTGCAAAAGCATCTTATAGACTGCGGCCCTTTGCATTTGCCTCTCTGCTACCCCACACACCGACCCAAGCATTGAAGTCACCAGCAAACACCCTTGGACTATGACTCCTTGCGCCGAGAATAAGACTGTCAAGCATTTCCTCGAATTTGGACAATGTCAACCTCGGTTGTACCCCGTTTATTTTCCCCCACACAAAGCCACTGGGGGGCTGACTCCCCATTGTATGGCTCGTCGACTCCGTGCCCATATCGCCACTTTTGTCTTTCTCTTCGCCTTTTTTATTATTTATTTATGGTTCATCTACCGTTTTCATTCCCCTTGAATTTTGCCGATTCGATTGCCGGAACTCGCACTTGGAGGACCTGCTTTCTCTCTTCGGTGCTTTTAGTTCCGTTTTTTGGAACTATTTGTATGACCTTTTTCCTCTTAGGAGCATGTTGATTTCCCAGAGGATCCACATCTTTTTCCGGGACTCTCTTTTTTGGCGGAACGTTGATTGCAATATGATAAGGTGTCAATTGGGTCGCCTGTAACACTGTTGAGGCAGCAGATTTCGACTTGTCCTTAGAATTTCGTTCCTCCTGAGACGATTTGTTGTACATCACTTTAGTAGCTCTCACGATATTCTTTAATCCTTGGTGCACGTTCCCTTGTTCTTAACATACCCTCAAAACGGAGGCGTAATTTTTTTTTACCATATATATTCATGTGGGGTATCAAATGAAAGATCTCCGTTAGTACTTTTCGGGGGAAGGTTGTAAAAAGTTTGGAGGAGTGAGACCTAAGGGATGTGTTTTAGGATGGTAAACGAGGCGGATTAGGAGCGGCTTGGGAGGTTTTGCCTTGTTAAAATGTCTTATTGAAAATATTGGGGGGAACTTCAGGGGATGAAGATAGGCTTGTAATTCTCACAGGAGATTACCTTTAGTCCTTCACACAAATAGGGGCACTGCCCTCCTCCTGAAGGGTTAAGGAAAAAAATATTCACAAATCCTTGGCCATGGATACAATGGCTTAATTTTCTAGGTTTTATAAAAATATGCTAACCGTATTTAGCAAGGGTGTCAAGTGATTTGAATCAACGAAATCCTCGACCTTTTGAACTGATAATCCCCCTCGCAACATACCCCGCAGAAAATTCAAATTGTATATTCTCCACAGTTGTTCCATGTCAGCAAAACATGGATACGCTCCATTCCAGCCAGAAAACAATTTCATGCCATATTAACTTTCTTCATTCCCTTTTCTGGATGAAAATTAAACCAAACGACATCCTGACCAACCACGCAACTGGTCGCATCCCACCAAGGAGTAATGTCTTTTCCCAAAGAGATTTATAACAATTCGCGTTTTATTGATTTCCAACGAAAATTAATGCCATCTACACGATTTCGCGCTCGTTGCGCATTAGACCTGGTGGAAAACCTACGATTTTCCTGTCTTTTCCTCGAAGCCATGGAATAGCTGGGCGTTCAAGCTGACGATTGACTGACATCCACAACCAACGCCGCCGCCATAAATGACGAGCATTCTCATTACTGTCTTCGACCTTGCTCAGGTAATTTACGTTTAGTTTATGAGTTCAGTGATAAATTTCATTGTCCACCGCGGACATTAGTTTTAAACATGGCACTGAGCTAGGCGCTAGTTGCTGGAAGACACTGAGAATATTGCTGGAGTATACCAGCACAGGGTATCTGCATCCCAGTAGGAAAGGGCTGGATGAAGTGGGAAGAAAATACTTTCCTCCAATTGCAGGAAATCCGCTAAGAATAAAGTGTAAATTTGGATATCTAAAAAGGAGTTCAAACGGAATCAGGAACCATTTTTTGAATGTTGAAAAAGGATTCATTTTCGGTGAGCGTTTTGAATATCAAACAAGCTCGAAATCACGTTGGACAGTCCATCTTCCAACAAGAAGACTTCACATTGGTTTTTCCCCACAATCCTCACAATTCCTGATTTGTCGCAAGCAGATAATCGGAACATCTTGCATAGCGGAGGGACATGATCACTACGAAAACTGCAGAGGAAAAAATCAATTGCAGCAATTAAAAGTAATTTGCGATTATTAGTGTTGCGGTCGATAATTCGCTCAAAATCAGGGCAGATGATTTCTGAAATTATCAATCTACTGTAACGGACCGTATAAATCGTGGACGATAATTGTCCTAGTTTTTCGTCTCCTCAATTTATGGCATTGTACCTTGGAAATGCCAGTCTCGATCTGGACGAATTATTGAGAGTCTTTCTTGCAGCTCCGATGTTTATTGCACTCGAAGAACAATTTATAGATATCTAGGCTATCCAGATTGACACCGTGCAATGGTTGAGTGGGCTCCGGATTCCCCATTTGAAGTCATGACTTTATGTGGGTGCCTTTGTGTGTCTCCTGCTGCTGTGGATTGCCTACAAAGCGTTTGTTCTGCAAACAATTTGTGCTAGAGTATTTCGAAATGATGGTCTGATATGAGATACTTTACGGTGCTTCGTCTTTATATTAAATCTATTTTTTAGGTTAAATTTAGATTGGATGCGGAAATAAATGTTCAAAAATCATCGGGAGCTGAATATGAAAGATTTTGTGTATTTGGATGTAAATTTTATACTGATCTGAATCCTCTTTACTTTGAATACCTTTGAATACCTGAACTCTGGGTATTAATTGGCTTGTGGCTCACCATTGGTGGTTTTACATGGGCTGTTCAGTTCGCTCCGAACAGACGTGTGCATCATAAAAAGGAGACACGATGCGCGACAAGTTATTTTTCTCTCATTTCAGAAAAAAACTCAGCGTTTTAATAGGAAGACCATTAAGGAAGAGCTTGATTCAGGATGTCCGCCAAGAGAGTAAAAATGAAGTGCCTAGAAAAGTCGTCAGAGGAAGAAAGGATTGCTGGTTCTGCAGAACAGGAGACGATTTCGAGCCTCCAAATACAGATCGAGAAGCTTAAGGAGCAAAAAGCCACTATGGCGCATCAGATGAAATGTCAGCAGATGCTCATTCTTCAACTCCAGGAGCAAACTAGGCGCTCAACTGGAAGCCAGACAGACAGGGACGAGAAAACCAGCAAGAAACTTTGGACAACGACAGCGAAAGAAATGTGGGCATGGGCGCTATGCCCTTTGAAACCATCGCCAATAAATACAGCGACAGCGGCAGCAACGAATTCAACTTCATTCGGCGCAAAACAAGAGAAAACCGGACACAGGTTAGTGTTAACATTGTAAGCGCCCCGTCGGTAGCTTCAAATTCCAAACCTCCTATCCAAACCATTACTAAGAGAAGATCCCCCCTCATAACTGGTACAGGCTAAATCCACATGGTTTTCTGAAATCTCTGAAAGCAAAGGATTGAGCAAGTCCCTCAAACATATCAAGGACGAAAAGACACTAATCTTCGCTGATTCTATTGAGGATCATTCTAAGATGTTCGCTCTTTTTAGAGAGAACGGACTCAACGCCACAACGCCGTTAAGAGCACAGTTGCTTATTATCCGCCGAGAAACTGACCCAGAAGAGGAGCATAAATATACCCCCAGTTGCAGCTCTGATAGTAGCAAATTTTGTGACGACAAGAAATAAAGCTATGCCTAGTGGAAACCCAGCATTTCTGTTGAAATCACAATTAGGGCTATTCATCACCACGTTCGAGCCCACTCAAGAGGTCAATGAGGTGTTCAAACCGAAATATATTCTTCATCAGAAAGTAACACTAGAGAAGATTAGGCCAGTGCAAGAAGGCCAGTGTTTCAACTGGCAAAACTTCGGGCATATTGCCTCAACCTGTTCAACCTTGTACAGGTGTGTAAAGTGTAATAAGAGCCATCTGCGTGGGGAATACATAAAACCCAAAATAGAAACACCTGGCTGCTGTAATTGCGGTGAAAACGGACATCCCGCATGCTACCGCTGATACCCGGCATACAAAGAAATGGTTACCAAACTGGGAGCTGAAAAATTGAAGAAAACGAATGAGGCTGCAAGTGACACAGATTTCAGAAAGCTTGGCTCAATTAGGCATATCATACGCATAAGCTGCTAGGAACTCTCTTCCAAGAACTCCACCCCGACCCGTCCCAAATATGCAAAACCAGAACCAAGCAGCTTTTGAGAATTCAGTCGAAAATCTAGCATCTGCCCAAACTAATGAGCTGCGTCAATTGGTTGCTATCAAGCTTTTAATGGCCTTATGGAATGAAATGTTGTCAAATTTAACTCAACGTCCCTGGTCTCATACACACTACGTGACCCTGCCCCAATGTTAATTGTCTGGACAGAACATTATCCGGAATGGCATCAACAATGGGGCTGCTCTTTTAGTCAGGAAAAACTATCTTTTTGGGGAAGTCGTCATCGAGAACTTGCTCACATCTTCCCGCGGCAATTGCAAAAATCAGTGATAGCAGGCGAATTTTGGCAGTTTCCGTCTACCTGAAATCCAATTCTCGAACGGAACGACTGGGTCAAGACCTAAAAATCTTGCGCAATCTTCAGTTGAAATTTAAGCATTTTACTTTCAGTGGTAATTTCAACTCGAAGCGTAGCCAAATGGATCCAAGAACGTTCCTCGCCAGCCTACGTTGATATGTCAATTCACCCTTGACTACTTCCTGCTCTATAGGTGGTAATGACCACCACAAGATCATTCGCACATCCTGATTGGGAGAAATTCAAGTCAGACAATTGAAAGGGCTAACTTATTGTGCAAAACGAGCAAATTCTACTCACAATTAGAACCTTATAGGCAGCACACTGCGAGTCTCTTTAGATTTTTGCAACCTTCATATTGAATTTCATCCTAACTTTTCTGCTTGCCGAAAGGCGCTGATGTTCGAATAGAAACAATTTGTTTCCTTTTTGTATGGCGCCTCTAATCTGCCCTCTATGTTGGTCCAAACCTCTCCCACCATGATAGCTCAAACTGTTGCTAATGGGCTGGTGTCTCACCGCATGAACTCGCCTTTCTCCTTGAAAACGTCTAATTTTCTGCTTTTTCAATTGTTCGCCAGATTTTGGTACATTCGGGACCCATTCCTGAATTTCGACACAACTCCACGGAAACTCTTTCTCAACCTCTTGACAGGAAAGAGGACCACCTTTTCTACCATTGCATTTCAATCTCCTCTCTGTCATGTTTGTCTTCTTCCGCCAGCCATTTTGCGTGAGGATGGACGATTCCGTAGCCTACACAGTGACGAAATCTATGAGCGATACCATGACCGTCCCACTGTGGATAAAATTCGGCTCAATAGGTTACGGTGGGCGGGTCACTTAATCCGTATGGATGAGGATGATCCCAGTCTTCCGGAAAGTCTATAAGGGCAACATCTATGGTAGAAAAAGAAGACAAAGCAGACCCTGCCTAAGATGAAGCGATGGCGTAGGTCAGGACGCCAGATAGACCTCGGCGCGAAACCGGGTTGTCTGGAGTTCCTTATTAAGGCAGGCCTTGACCGGATACCGGTTGTTGCGCCGTTGATGATGATGATGATGATTGTACATACTTCACAAGCAAGTACTCAGAAAACCATCAGAAGTTGAATATGATGGATTTTGTGTGGTTTTGACGTAAATTTTTTGACTTCCCTCTGACTCACCATGGGTGGTTTTGTAAGGTCTATTCGGGGAAGTTACTCCCTAAAGGCATTCACAATAAAAAAGTACTAAAATTTGATCCATCTAGAAGTTAATTTTTTCAAAAGTCTTTTCCTACTCACATGTCTCTTTTGCACATATTCAGCCCCCGGTTAAGCTCTATTCCCACCAAATTTCCTGAGAAAAGTGCACTTCGTAGATAGACCGACAGACGGACAAATAAACAGGCGGACAGGCGACAGACGGACAAGGCAGGCATGTGGAAAGAATTGGTGCATCAATTTCATATTCCAGACGGCAGCGTGAAGGCAATAAAGAACTTGGCGAAAGCATACGGTCGGACGCACATGCAGTCATTAGCTTACCAGTTGTTTGGGCAAACGAGTCGCAAGGAGCTGGAATAGACAAAATTGGGTGAGTTATTTGTACGCCTTCGCGGTAGCCAGTCCCAAGCCACGGTTGATAACCGAGGAGGGAGGGATAACTGTAGCCTGAATGGTTGAGCGTCTTAAATGATTAAAGTGTCAAGAACTGCGCAGCTAGACCTGCAACATAGTTGTATGAGCCCTGGCTCATTTCGAACCACCTGAAGCCGCTATTACCGTGGCCACCCCTGGATAGGGTTTCACGATGGGCCGACAATCCATCCGTGCAAAAACTATTCCATAAGTTGAAAAAAGAACTGGGTGTTTTTCCTTATCCTGTAACTATTTTTATTTTTTCCCCGCATACAATTGTTTCGGAAACCACGTGCCTCCTTCCTCACTGCAAGTACCTAATTAGTTAATCTATCTTAAACTTCCCCTATTTATATCGAAGCCTTTTAGCTCTACTGATTACGTTATAATTAATTTACTGATCCTGCCCATATTTCCCACATCTTTTTTGTTTTCTTTATTACCTGGTGCATAGCTTTTTCACTAGGGTCGTTCAACAGTTTCCCTCGTCGTGATTTAAGGTTACCTGCCTCCCTTTGTTGATGATGTATATGCTTTCCGCTCCCCGGGAATTGCAGTAAATTCTCCGCAAATGGCTGTTGGAGGGGCGAATAAGAGCAAGTTACAAGACCTGCGACCAAGAAGGGCCGTTATAGTGGCCTTAAGTGTCCTGTGCCAGCTTTGGAGCATTCCATTGGACTAAAGTGGTGAGCGGGTACCCAACTCCAGGAAAAGGCAGGACTCAAACTGCACTCCCTGGTCGGTGATTACAGTGCTCAACGTTGAAAAGTGCAAGTTTCTACAATCACAGCTGAAATTCCTTGGTTACCTGATTACTCTTGAAAGCATCCAACCGGACTCAAGAGATTCCGAGTTCTTGGGCATGCTAAACTTCTATCGCCGTTTCTTGCCCAAAGCCGCCCAACATCAATCGATCCTTAACGCCTTCTTGTCTGGGCCGACAACCAAACATGCCCGTGTGATAGTGTGGTTCCCGGAGGCTGTCCAGGCATTTGAGACGTAGCGTATAGCTGCCCCACCTGACGTTCCTAGTGAACATAACTAGTCCAGTCTTCCTAGCGTTCACCGTGAGTCCATTGCGGAGGCACCAGCTGTGGATTGCATGCAGAGTTGCATTCAAGCGGTCACATACTGTGTCCGCAAACTTACGGCTAGGTCGTCCGCAAATGCTTGCGCGAAGACTTTTTTGTCCTCCAGGAGCCACAGGAGGGTATCCATCACCAAGAGCCATAACAGTGGAGAGAGAACCCCTCTCTGTGGGCAGCCCCTGAGACATCCTTCTTCAATAGACTTCTGGCCGACCGATATGTGGATTTTTCTCCACTCCAGCATGTGAAGGATCCAACTGATTAGCAGCGGTTCGATTCCATGCTGTCTTACCGCATCACAAATTACCGCAAATGAGGTATAATTGAAGGCACCTTTGATGTCCATGAATGTGCCTAAGGCGTATTCTTTTTCGGACATCACCAATCAACTTTTGCCGTAAGTTCATGGAGTGTTGTCTCCGTGGATTTGCCCTTCTGGTAAGCATGTTGCCTATGGTGAAGTGGCCACTTAGGAATGTGTGTATCCCTTATGAACCGATCTACTAGTCCTTCTAGTCCTTTTAGCAGAAAGGACGTTAGGCTGATTGGTCGAAAGCTTTTTGCGTCTGTGTAGGTGGGTTTTCCTGGTTTGGGAATGAGCAACACCTTCACATCCCCCCATTTAATTGGAATATAAGCGCGTGCTAGGCATGCACGATATATATTCCGAATGTGTAGACTCAGGGCATCCATTCCTTCTATTACTAGCGCAGGGATGATGCCATCTGGACCTGCAGACTTGTATCTATGGAACGAGTTAAATGCCCATTTTACTCGCTCCAATGATATTACTTTGCATGCAAGATTCCAGTCTCTCGGTTCAGGGCTGTATGCACCTGTTGGCTCCGAGATTAGATTTTGGATGCTGCCTGGGAAGTGTACTTCAAGCAAATGATTTGCCGTTTCTTCATCGCTTTCTGTGTACTTCCCATTCTTTAAACATAAATAACCAAGTTTCAGCTTTGAGGCTCCCTCAAGAGAGTTAGTCTCTTCGCAAAAGCATCTCCAAGCTGATTGTTTAGCCGATCTTATGCTCTCCTTCAGAGCCTTCTTTGCCTCTTTATAGCGATTCCAGTTAGTGCTTGATTCATCCTTCAGAGCACGATTAAGGAGCATCCTTGTCTCCTCTGTTTTGCCAAATTCGAGTTCCACCATGGTGTTTTACTCTCCTTTGGCATCTTGAGTGGACAGCTTTCTTCGAAAGCTTCTCTCATGCTTGTGATCATCTGGGTTGTCTTCTCAATTCCAGCAATGGATTTGATGCGCTTCCCAGGGATCGTGACTCGGGCGCTCAATTCTGTTTGATACATTACCCAATCTGTCCTCCGCGGATTCCGAAATGGAGTGGGTGGAGGTGGATCCATGCCCATAACGAAACCAATGCATCTGTGATCCGAGAGTGTGATATCGTTTGATACTCTCCACTCTCCGATCAGAGCCGCGATGTTAGGAGATGCCGCCGTGATGTCGATGACCTCTCGCCTGACCACGTTGAAGAAAGTGGGTTCATTACCCACATTTAGGATCTGCAAATCGGTTCCTACTAGATACTCCAGTAGTCTCGATCCTCTTGCATTGATGTTCGAACTTCCCCAGCATATGTGGTGAGCGTTGACATCGCATCCTGCTATTACCCCCATGCTTCTACTTTTGGCATATTGGATAAGATTCAACTAACACTTGGCGGTGACATGTTGGGCGTGTGAAATCAGGTACGTGAAAGTGAATGTAACGACATGTAATTCCTTAGATTCATAATAAGTTATTTTCAGCTCAACCCGGTGTGGTGGTCTCTGAAAATTAGGGGCCGAACCCCTAGAGTTAATGGGGTACTTATTAGTGCTACTAATTGCTGATAACAAGGGAAATGTTGGCATAATCCCAACTGGTCTCAGCAAATATAAGGGTCTTATCTGCCCTTGTCAATGACGCTTTGAGACGTATCCCCAAACAGTTCAGCAGCTCGATGATAGTTGGGGCTGACGATCCATGTGCACCCTTCATATTTGCTGTGACATAGTTCTGGAAACCTCTCGTTTAAGGTAATGTCTTTTTCTCTCAAGAGACAGGCGAATAGTGAATACTAAATAACTGACAAGTGAAAGTCTTTTACCCTTTTGAGCATAAGCATAACTACCCCATCAAGAATTTGTTCCAAGAAGTTAGTATTACAATCAACAAAGTTAAAGATACACAGCGGAAAGAACATGCGCGTCTTTGACCAATTTCCTCGATTGTCAAGTTGCGTCCCAAGAGCCGTTTGAACTATTCGGCGGATGGCTAGATGGCCGATAGTCATCAAGTCATCGTCTAGATGTGTCGTTAAAAAGCCATAAAAGTGTTGTTATGGAATATTAAATAAATTAAAGATGAAATTCTGAAAATTTTACACCTGAATTCCGACCACGATACATGGGCGTATCGGGCGACATCTCCATCTCTTTGTCCATCCGCACTTTGGCTAGGTTTCCTGTTTGCTCACTCGCTCCTCTTCTCCATAGACCCGCGCTCCCACCTAGCACCCGATTTGTTACTGTTTTCTTGTTGTTAAGTTTATGTTTGTCGCTTTTTCCCAAAAAAACCATCTTTAATGGATAAACAAGTTGTAAAATTCTGTTTCACTTTGATTTCTTTTTTTCTGGTTTCTTGGCCTCATATTTGTCAATTCTTTCTTTCCGCTCCATCGCCGCTGGACCGAATTGATTTTAAGTGATGTGTATTTTGGTTGGCGAAATATTTATGTTTATAATATTCCGGTTGTATGGAAAATTAATTAAGTGCGGACGAAGAGGTGACGATTAAGACGCACAAGACAGTAGAAAACGTGAATGACATAATTAACTCGGTAGCGGTCCATCGACGACGAGTGCAGCAAAGTTTGGAGTGTTATTTTTGATCACTGGGGTGTAGGTGGCATAAGGTTGATCGGCAACTGGGGTAGCGGTTGCAAATATGAACAACCTTCACATATTCACTGATGTACCCAAGGGTAGCATGGATGGGTAGTAGGCTTGATTCCTATGCACCCTTTTCTCCAAATTATTTGCCGGAATTCCGACTTTCTGCTCCCATTTTTACTAGTTAAAGCTCTTTCGTCCACAATCCAATCCTTATTGCCGAGAATCTCCTGTCTCACCAATACTTGCCACTCGGCAACACCCTATTAATTATTCGAAATTGCTCTCATTTCCTTTGAAACCCAATCATCCTCGGTCTTCGCTGTTGCCGTCTACTGTCCAGGTCAGTCCCTGGACACCCACTATTTCCAACAGATTTAATCCTTTTGTGCCTCCCAACCAAGAAAACAAGGTAGAGAGTGATACCTGATACTAGGTGGATACCTCAACGCCAGACACCAGTCCTGATTCCATGCACGGTTGAACCAGACTGGGGAAAGACTCCACCGTTTCCTAATAAACGCTGATGTCAGCGTGAACATGTCCCAGTTTAGCCCAGGTCTTCCTAAGTTACATAAAGGTTACTACCACTCACATCTGGATCACTTCATCATAAGCAGTAAGATTACTGTTAATCAACATCCTAATATGTATTCTTTCTTGGAAACCGTGCCCACCATCACTGAGCATAATACTGTAATCCTCAATATCAAACTTCCTGAAAGCACCACTTGTCCCGCCCCACCCTCAGTTCCAGATTACCAGAAGGCAAACTGGAGATTCATTAACCGGACCCTTAAGTCCAGATTTGATCCGCTATTGCTCTCATCGGACCCCATTGGTCGAACAGTTCGCCAGTACACTGAATTAATTCAGCAAGTATGCGCCGAACTGATTCCAACTCATCTCCTCAACTACCCCAACCTCATCACTCTTCCCAATGATATCCTCGACAATATCAAATTCAAAAAGACCCCAGATATTTTCTTGCAGTTCTCTCAACTCATTGAAGAAATCCGCAACCTTGGCCAGATTTTAACCTTACCATATATACCGACTATCACCACAAACACCTTTACAACATCGAATTGAACCCTGGCACGTTCAAGGAAATGAGAAAAACTTATCCCCGCCTAGGCAAAATAAACCAACAAATCCCAATCCTACTCCAAACCATCTTCCTACCTGAAAAGGCTAACATCTCAGCACAACACTTTCCGCAAGCGCACCATTGCACCTTGCACGTCTGCAATCAGGTTTTCGAAACCGAAGAAAACCAATAAATTTGCTGGCCTAATTCGATTCCATCTTTTGACTGCACCCAAACTACACAAAATCTCTTCACATATCCTCTCAAACACGCGGAATGCTAGGAGAACATCCCACCCATCGATTTTGGCACACCGAACACCGTCACGGTGTCGATCGTGGTGTCGAAAAACAAGATATCCATAGGTCCTGACAAAATCCCATCCATAATCCTAAAAAAATTTGCTCGAAGCACTTCCACCTTCCTTTCCTCAATTATCAACCACTGCCACAACGCCCATTTCTCCACTTATTAGAAGAGTGTTCATATAACTCCCATCCCAAAAAAATAGAAACCATCTCCATCTTTTCCGGAGCGGACGATTAAATCCATTATTGTGACGCTAATTACACACTTCCGGACTTCCAATTCGCCAACCGACCTAATCACTCAGGTGAGCACGCGCTTCTTGCCTTTAAAACGGATATCTCTCGGCATTAGCCAGAAAATTCTGGCCATAACCTGCCCCCTAGGCCTAAGAAAAGTTTTCGACTCCGTATGGTAATACGGGCTCCCTTTAAGCTTTCTGAAACTCTCAACATCTATTCGCCCCTCCATAAGCTAATTCTTGGCTTCCTAGATGGGCGGGGTCAAGCAGTGCACAGCAGGATAGACTAACGGGAAATATAGCTCGCTGGACGAAACCTATCACTTTTTGAGGGCGAGCTCTTGGGCGATGTGTTGCTTGCCAGGGGACAAACCTCAAGTCTATCAAGACCGTTAGTGAGTGGTGATAGCTACATCCTGTACGAGGTGACAATTGGATAGTTTGCAGTCGGGGGTAACTGATTGTATTCGAATGGAGTCTCACTGATACCAGTTCGCTTCAGTGAGTCAGCTTCATCATATCGTGCTACGGAGGACTCTAGCACGGCGGACTTCATAACCCCCCAGGGGAATCAAATGAGCAATACCGCAAAAATAAAGAAAATAAAAAAAAAACTACAACCAAACAAGTGGGACCTTGTACCGCACACAAACTGGTTAACCAGGCGGAGGCACATCTGCGAAATACATGAAAACGAGATGATTATACCCAAGAAAGGAGAAAATGCGACTTCAAGCAGTAGACCCAAGGTCAACATTGGTATACTGCGAGGACAACAATCAACAGAGACCACTGCTCAAAAAGCAGGGACGACCAAAAGCACGTCGGAGATCCATATATCAGACGCCAGGAAGAAGACAGGCCTCAGTGGCGCAGGTGCCAAACGGTACCTGCCTTATCTGAAGGAAGGCCCTTAGGAAGATCTCTACTGGAGCCAAGAAAGGGGGAAGCAGGGGAGATTGGCTTGCAAAAAGTCGAAACCTGAACACAAGAGTGGAGAAAACTCAGGCAGGTCAGAGGTGAAAACAGGAATTACGAAGCCCGCTCTTAATTATGCTAGTGCGGTCAAAGTGATTCGACTGGCCATACTGCCAAAAGTGTTTCCCGAGGAAATAGTCACTCGTGAGGAGCAGGAAACTATTGAAGACCTTATCGTCAGGTAGATATGTAAGAGATGAACGGCAAAACCTGTGCTCACCGGGATTCGCTTTCGACCAGGTCATATACTGGTGGACTGCACAACGGAAGACACTGTAGAGTGACTTTGAACCATAGTTCTTCAATTGCCAGGCTGGGAAGGAGCAGAACTGTCTACATGTGCTGGGAATGATATACCAGGAGCACACATGGTAACAGTGCTTCTCTCGAAAGTCACAACTATAGAGACGAAAAATCTCATAGACCTCCTAATCGTTCAAGATGAAGATCTTCATACACGATTACGGAGAGTCTTCAGAAACAAGGTGAAGGGCAAGGGAGACTCCTCACGATGGGATGGATGACCAATCCCTGGAGGCAATCAAACGTCGTAGTTGCCATATCAACTATCGATTTGGCTACATACCGGTGCATGTGTATAGTCGAGGAAAGACACCTCTGAGGAGGGACCGAGTGAAAAGCATACCGAGGTCCCCGAAGAAATCTCGGAAGCCATAGAGGCGGAAAGGTCTGCATCAGTCAGGGAAGTAAACCTGCTGCCCAGTGAAGAGCAGAAGCTGGACGACCTGGGCCTAGAACTTCTAGGGCATAGGGTGGACAGCGGCGCACAGGAAAGCACCATGTCGGAGGAGGAGAGTGATACTCTAACAATCGAGAAGAGCTTCAAACAATAACGGAGCCAATGGCGGGCACTAAGGAAGCCCAGATAAACCTCCACCATACGGAAGCTGCATCTGCGGTAATTTCAAAGGCAAGTTGTAAGGACAATATTGGAATAGTGCGTAGTCAGGAGCCCTGAGTGTACCGGAGACAAATTCGCAGTCGGTAAGGAGAAGGTAATTTTGACTCCTCTTGTGAAAAACCAATAGCTTTCATAATTCTTAAACGCAATTCAAAATATATATGTCTTTCAGATTTCCTGACCGGAGACTTTGTGGCTATCGAAGTCTCACTGGAATCTGGTAGCAGTACTTGAGAGGCAGTCGTGACATCGAGCTACTTTCCAGGATATGACATCCGAGTTCCAGCGGAGCTAGTCGCTAAACTGGTGAAGTACTGTCAGAAGAGGGTATTACCACTTCTCTTCGGCGGCGATGCCAACGCCCCTCACGAAATCTGGGGAAGCAGCGACACCAAAGAGATGAGTACCTTCTTGAATTCATCTTTGCAATAAGTTAGAAATATATAATGTAGGGAACACACCAAGATTCGTGACCAGTACTAGACAAGAGGTACTAGATATAACTCCAGCGAATACTCGGAACGGGCTGGTCGGGAATTGGGGGGTTTCGGATGAGTCCTCTATGTCCGATCACAGGGTCGATTCGACATTGAGGGCAACTTCGAAATAAAATGAATAAGAAGGAATCCCAGGAGAAGAGTTTGGGATTCCAATGCAATGTACCTGAGCAGCAACATAGCTCACCTTCAAGGAGGCGGTCATATCAAGAGCAAACTGAAACTAGAAACAGTAATGGAAAACCTCAACACAGTCGTTATTGACGCACATGAGGCCAGCTGTCCGGCTAAGATAACTAAGTCTTCAAGATATGTACTTTGGTGGAACAGGAACCTAGTCAGAATGAGAACAAAGGTACGAAAACTTTTCAACCAGGCAAAACAAACCGGAGACTGGTGGAGGTACACAAATGCACTGACTCCGTACGGCAGCGCGATCAGGGAAGCAAAACGGGACAGCTTCCGAAAATTCTGTGAAGGGATCAATCAAGCAGCAGAACCAACCAGGAGTTACAAAGTTGTAGCCAAAGACGGGTAATTTGTTGAGTCTGTTTTAAGAAGGAGGACGGAATATTTACCGAGAATGAGGAGGATAGAGTACACTTGCTTTTCAGAACTCTTTTTCCGGGGTACTACCTCACGGCGGCAGGCGACAACATTCTTCCAGACACCCCAACAACGAATAAAAGGGAAAGAAAGGAGAACTGTAAACTAACAAAAGAGGTATGCTCGGAACCTAGGGCAAGTTGAAAGTTGAAAGTTTTAAACCATTGAAATCACCCGAAGTAAATGGTATCTTTCCAGCACTAATCCAAAGAGGCCTAGAAATCATCTTATCGTCTCTTCTGATGTTGGTAAGAGGGAGCATTGCCCCGGGGATATATACAAAGGGCATGGAGACGGGCGAAACTCGCCTTTATTCCGAAAGCGGACAAAAAGGACCATTTGCAACCTAAGTTTTTCAGGCCAATTTACCTAACATCGGTCGTACCCAAAATGGTGGAGAAGGTCATAGAAAACTTTATTAAAACTAACGTTCGAAAGCGTAATCCCCTACATCAGTGTCAACACGCTTACCGGGTCGGACGGTCAACCGAAACTGGTATGTATCAGCTGACGTTGGGGGACGCCCAGGGTTTCTGGATGGGCAAAATGCTAGCGTAGGTAAATAGAAGTACCGACAGGTACAAATTCTATTGTCATGAATATTACTCAAGGTTGTCCACAAAGCGGCGTACTGTCACCATTTTTGTGGAGTATGGTAGTGGACGAACCCCTGGACGTGCTAACAAACACTGGAATACAGGTGCAGGGTTACTCGGAGGACATTGTTTTAGTCTGTAGGGGCAAATATGAGGATACCCTATGTGATAGAATCCAAACAGGAATAAAGGTTACTAGTGGTGCAGGAAGGTGGGGCCGCGTGTCAATCCAGCCAAAACCACCATTAAGGGACGTTGATCATCTGGGAGCCATAAGAATACGTGACATGGGGGCGAAACGAGGAACAGAGGTCAAATATTTGAGAAATAAGCTGAACCAAAAATTATTCTTGTCGGGAAACTACAAGGGCTCTGATGACTTGTAGGTCCATAGTAGGAGAAAATGAGGTTACACCCCGAAGACACTACTCCGGATACATACTGTAATAGTAAAGCCAATGAGAAAAGAAAGAGCTGAACTCTTTTTTTTTTTTGTGGGTACACGGAGGTGGAAAATCTTAGAAAGACACGTCCGCCGCAGCTCCGTCGCCCGAACGGCGGATCAAAAGCGGGCGCGTGTGGGATTCACACCCACTAAAAACCACCCCCGGTCTCTCCAGCCCCAGCCCCGCGGGACCACCATTGAGGCATTACTTCGCGGGGTAGGTTTGCCCTTAGGCACTCATCCTTCTCCTATTTGCAGCTTTCCTCCTTCTTTGTTCTTTCAGCAACTCCTGCATTTGGATGATTGCGGAGCTAACCGCAAGCCACTTCTCCTCGGACTCCAGCATCTCAGTAACCAAGCTCTCCGGGGTCACGCTCCTGCCCAGCACCTGGTTTAAGCTCCTTCTCTCCATCGCAAATCGTGGGCAGTGAAACATCACATGCTTTGGATCCTCCGGTATGCCATCGCATCTGGGACAGTTCGGAAAGTCATCCAACCCAAAGCGGTGCAGATACTGCCTGTAGCAACCACCGTGTCCCGTGAGGAACTGGGTAATGTGGTAGTTGGTATCCCCATGTTTTCGCTCAAGCCACACCCTAATGTTGAAAATGAGCCTGTGGGTCCACCGACCTTTCGCAGACTCGTCCCATCTGCGTTGCCAGAGATCAAGCGACTCTGACCTTGCCGCATTTCTACGCTGTGCATGCCCCTCCATATGTCTTGCATTGTACAGGACACTCATTTCTTTGGCCAGAATGTCAACCGGGATCATGCCTGCCACCACCAATACTGCCTCATCTGATGTGGTTCTAAAAGCACTGCAAACCCTCAAAGCCATTCGCCGGTAAACCGAGTTCACCTGCTTTCGTATCTGAGAGTTTGCAAGCGCCTCTGCCCACACAGGCGACGAGTAGAGCAGGATGGAGCGCACCACTCCGGCTAGCACCAACCTCCGGCAATGTTTCGGCCCACCAATATTTGGCAACATTTTTGCAAGTGCCGTGGTGGTACTGGCTGCCTTTTGGCATGCATACTCTAGGTGTTCCCTAAAACTCAATTTGGTGTCAATTATTACCCCCAGGTATTTGATAGCCGGCTTTAATACGACCGTATGTCCACCGACCTCCACTTTTACAGTATTATTTTTCCTGCGTTTCGTTATCAAGACCGCTTCCGTTTTCGCGTCCGCCAAGGTCAGCCCGGCCTTTTCTAGCCAGGACTTTACCGTTCTCACTGTTTCCGTTGCGTAAACCTCCACATCTTCTGGGTGTTTTGCTGCAAAAACCACAGCTAGGTCATCAGCAAAGCCGACAATCGTAGTCCCCTCTGGGACGGGAAGAGCAAGCACCCCATTATACATGATATTCCACAAAAGGGGACCAAGTACCGATCCCTGTGGTACCCCGGCTGTGACAATGTACTCTTTGGGGCCCTCATCCGTCCCGTACCAGAGAGTCCTCTCTGAGAGGTAGTTTTCCACCAAATTCGCTAAGTATCCGGGGACACCTATGTCAGCCAACGCCCGTTTAATTCTATTCCAGTTGGCCGAGTTGAATGCGTTTTTGACATCCAACGCCACCACGGCACAGCAGCCACCAGAATCAGTGCTCCTTTTGCCAGGTTTACCACCATGCCAATTGCGTCCACCGTAGAGTGGGCGCGTCGGAAACCAAACTGGCGTTCCGACCAACCATTGCTGGCTTCGACGATGGGCAGAAGTCTGTTGTAGATGACTCTCTCTCTTCCCCATTGTATCCAACAGGCAGATAGGACGGTACGACGCTGGGTTTCCAGGTTGCTTGCCAGGCTTCGGAAGCAACACCAACTTTTGCTTTTTCCACTGGGCAGGGAATATTCCTTCTTTTAGGCACGCCTCGAAGGTGTTGGCGAAAAGGTCGGGCCTAGTCTTCACTGCCAGCTTCAAAGCTCGGTTGGGGATGCCATCCAAACTGGGGCCTTGTTGTCACCGAACCTACTATATATTTCCCGCAGCTCCTCCACAGTTACAGGCGGTATTATGCCGTCATTTGGCTGGACAAAAACTTGCCTTCCCCTATTTTCGTGGTGAGGGAACAGGGTGGTAACAATCTGTTTCAGGAGGCGTTCTTTTTCTTTCTTCTTCTTCTTTTTGCTCCTCCGAATGGCTTCCTTTAGGCGGCCACGCAATTGCTTGTGTGCCTCCTCTCGACCGTCGCCACCGGGTTTTCCCCTGAGTCTCTGGCAAAGCCTCCTTGCCCGAAAACATGCGGCTCGCAAACTTGCGATTTCATTGTTCCGCCAGTAGTTGGGTTGCCTACTGGAGAGCAATCGCCTTCTGAGCATAGTAGCATCGCATGCTTCCGTCACCCATCGAGTGATCTGGGTGGCTTTCTCTCCAGCCGTACCATTCAGGGATATGTCAGATTTGAGCACCGCGGAAAACGTGTCCCCCTCGAACGCTTTCACTGTCCAGCCAAGCATACCACCCGGCATTTTGCGAAAACTCTTTTTCGAGCTCGATCCGCCCTTGATCTCTATGCAGATTGCCTGGTGGTCGCTGTGAGTATAGTCCTCACTGACATGCCAAGCGATTCTACTGGCTAAAGTGGCACTCACGTATGTCAGGTCCACTATAGACCCCAGGCCCCTTCCACGGAAAGTGTACGAAGACCCAACATTCGCCAGTACCACGTCCAGCTCCGCGAATGCTTCGAGGAGAACACGTCCCCTCACATTAGTTATCCAGCTGCCCCATTCAAGAGCCCACGCATTGAAATCGCCTCCTATTATGATCGGCCAACGTCCTCTTGCATCCAAAACGAGAGCGGCAAGCATCCGTTCATACTCGACGAGTGTAGCGCTGGGTGGAGCATAGCAGCTGTAGATGTGGATGCCCTTCACCTTCGCTCTGATGAAGCCCTCCTCCGGGTGCTTCATTATTTCCTGGAAGGCTTGTTCTCCACAAGTCCACAGCGCTGCTTGGCCCGTTTGGTCTTTGACCCAAACGCTACCACCGCGGTTTCGGTATGGTTCACTTAGTATGGCCACATCGATGTTTTTCTCGCGGATGGTTTGCGCGAGTAGATCCTGCGCCGCCTCGCAGTGGTTGAGGTTGATTTGTATCAACCTCATCTGCGATTTGTGCTAAGGGCTCTCCTGTATTCCGGGCACCTGCTGCTGCCTGCAATGTGCCGATGGTCCACACCCTCCTTTCCTTTGCACAGTAGACATTGTGGGTCAGCTCCGCAGTCCTTGCTGATGTGGCCTTCCACTCCGCATCTCCTGCATTGCTTTGACCTGTCATTTGGGTTAGTGCATGACTTCGCAATGTGACCAAAGCCAAGGCATCTAAAGCACCGTTTTAACGCCACCTGTTCCCTAAGGCGACACATAACCCAGCCTATTCTCACTCTCCCTGCTGCTAACAGTTTGAGTGCGTTCTCCACTGGTAGGCTGATGATGGCGGTTTGTGTTCCCCCATAGGCTTTCCTTAGCGTTTTCACCACTGACTCTTGTAGTCCGGCAAGATCGAACTGTTTCTCCAACGCTTCGCGAACCTCCTCCTTCGTCGTGATTTCATCTATATCTTTGCAGATTATAGTGATCTCCGGCCTGCTAGCTCTTATGTCGGCTTCCTGTCCTAAAGTCTTCCCGATTTGGCTTAAGAATTTGTCCGCGGTTACATCCTTGGATTTCTTAAGTTCCAACATAAGATCTCCCTTCTGCGACCGTCTAATACGGCTGACGTTGTCTCCCAAATTGGTGAGTTCGGGGTCTGCCTTCACTTTCCTGAGAATGTCGGCGTATGACCCTTCGCCTCGTTTGGAAATGAAAATCACCTCCGGTCTAATCTTCCTCCGGTAATTTCTTTCCCGCGGTTCTACCTTCCTCCAAGCTTCCGCATCCGCCTTTGAAGGTTCGATCCCTTTTCTCGAGGTAGCCACTGCAGTATTTTCCCTGGTAGCTTCAGACGTACTTTTCATGAACTCCGCGTTTTTGGGAGTTGAGTCCTTTTTTCTTTTCGGGGTTTGCTGGCCTGTTGAGTCATTCAACTTCTCGCGCTTACGCATATATCAGTGGGGCAATAGGAATATGCCCAACAGCATCCATGGAGGTCTTTCTAGGACTAACCTCTCTCTATCTGCAAATACAGATGTAGGCCAGAGTATCAGAGAGTATCAGTGAGACGGCGAGCTTGCCTAAACCGACGGAAGATTAATATTCTTTCTAGGCGGTATCCCGAATTATTGATACCAAAAGATAACATGACAACGAGGTTTCACTTTGATGAAAAGTTTGAAACACGTTGGAGTAATAAGGCAAGCTGGGATAGCATGGCTGTGACATACGGCTTAAACTAACAACCGATTACTTGGCACACTGATGGATCCCTCACAACAGAGGGAGCGGGTGTTGGTGTCATTGGTCCGAAGACAATGTACTTCGAGCCAATGGTTAAGCACACAAGCATATTACAGGTGGGAATATACGCCATGGACACATGTGCCTCCTTTAATCTTCAAAGGAACTACAGGGGGTAGAACGTTGCTATTCTGGCTGACAGCCAGGCAGCGATCAAGGCACTTAGGTTCAACCAGGTGAACTCTAAACTGGTATGGGAATGCCTTGAGAGACTGGTTGCGTCCGGCTTGTTAAATAAGTTCTGGATACTCTGGGTACCAGGTCATGTTAGGTTGGAAGGGAATGAGGCAGCGGACGAACTGGCCAAGGAGGGAGCAGTGAAGCCCTTAGGCGGGCTAGAACCCTTCTGTGGAATCAGAAACGTGGTCATGGCTATGGCGTGAATAAATGAAGCGGAACGGTTGAGGGAACTTAACTGGGCGGGTCTATTAGGACTCAGGACTAGGAGCAGTCGCACAAAGGATTCCTTAAGCCTCATCGAGAAGCACCTGCGAATCATAGTGGGAATTCTCATTGGTCACTGCCGCCTAACCTATCACCTAGGGAAGCTAAGGATATCTACGGGCACTGAATGCCGGTTCTGTGCGGAGTGTGATGAAGCCAGTGTACGACACCTGCGCGAAGTAGGTCCTGGCACCTGGGACAGCACTTAATACCAGAAGCACCGCTTATGAGAAATACCTCACCCTTGGCAATCACGTATCTGAAACTGAAAACTCGCTCTAGTCCCGTAATTATTTATAGTTAGTATATCACATGCAGAATCCTCACAATCCATTGTTTCATTATTTCATAAAATCAGAAATAAAAAGTGGACAAATTTATAATTTACCATTTACACTTCGGGGTGTTCTCCCTTACTCACGTCCGCATCCAATAAACTTTTGACCGTAATTCATTCGGAACTGTCCATAGCCCGAGCCTGGGAATGTATGAGTTACACCGAGACTTTTGTTGAGCTGAAGCTGATCCTCCGACAATCCTCAGCTTTAAAGAACGATCCAGGGTCTGATCGTTTCTCTAATTTAGCGACGTATCATGTTACTGTCACCATTCGATTGGATTATGTGTAATTCTTATAGTGTTCAATGTCACACGCGGTATCCAAGAACTGTTCATACCCAACGAGTGGTCGACTAGTTCTCCTGGTCATCTGCCGGTTCGGAATTAACCACTTGATGACCACGTATGATTATGAGGGCTTTGGATGCTCATATCCTGAATTATTTTCAACTAGACTCAGAGATCAAGGGAATCATAGAAAGGGTCATGAAAACTATTTTGAAATTTGGGAAGCGTCAAATGTTCCTAATCCGCTTTAAATGCAACCCCTAAAGGGTATTTATAAATTAAAGTAATTTAGGAAAACCGGTGGGGAACATGGTTAAGGTTCTGAAACACAACCCATTGGTAAAAAATATTAGTGCCTTGTCGCACCGTATGCCAAACGCAAGGCTGTTCTGATCACGCGTTTTCGGTTTCCGATTAAAACTCGATCTAATCTTGGGAAGATAGTTCTTGGAGATTTCAAGATTTTTGTGGTTTTCAATTTCATTGGGAATCGTTATTTAAATCATAAATCACAAAAATGTTTCGTATCTACTCGTTTTTGGGCTGGAGACATTTCTCTTCCTTCTTAGCTCTGGATTTCAACGACACAGATCCGTCCACAAAGTGGTTTGTTCCATTGTTTATTTGAATCTGAACTGGATGTCGAACTGAGTATCTTTAGGTAGTATCCTATCAAATCGTTATGTCATCATTACAATCGCTAATCTTAGGATTAATAATTAGTTTCTTATTTGTTTGAAGTGAACTTCAAACGAACAAAGAATGTCTAACGAGCATAAGGAAGAATCAGAATAGAATTAAGACCACAAATTCTTTAATGCTAATTAGATATCTATTCTTGAATCAATGGAGTTTGGGCTGCAACAGTGAAGATCTAAGTTGCCGATGGTAGCGAGATACAAATGGAATTGATCTAAATCAAGTACTCGAACGGAGGCAATCAAATGCCTATTTATGTGAGAGAATAATAATTGAAGTTAATGTCATTAAAGGGGTTGGGTTAGTATGCTATATCTTGTGAAGGTATATCATCTATGTACACATGAAACCACTTCTTTGATGTTCACAAATTGAAAGGAGTTTGTATACTGCACGGTTCCATGGTTTCTGCTGTTACACTGAAAATACAACCGACCCTTCCGATAGTTTAAGTGGAATTCAACTATTGCATGTAGGAAACAAGGACTTTGATAGATTTTAACGTTCATAATCAGGTTCTTTTGACAATTACCGCAACCAATGTTCGATAACCTACCATCATCATTATAAACGGAGCAACAACCGGTATCCGGTATCATTAGGGAACTCCAGATCGGCAAAACCGGCGTGTTTTGCGACGAGGTCCAACAATTTGACATCCTTAAAAGCTGTCTGGCGTCCTGGCACACGCCAGCACTCCAGCTGTGGCGGGGCCTACCACGCCTTCTCTTTCCACCACAATCAAAGTCTACAAGGATTTTCCCACTCACCGCAAACTGTTGAGCTGGATTTTAACCACAACTAGTCGGTCATGATATGGCTTATAAATCTCATCATTGTAAAGGCTACGGAATCGTTCATCCTCATGTTGGGGGCCAAAAATTCTTCGAAGGATTCGTCTCTCGAGCGAGCAATTTTCTCTGTTAAGAACCCATCTGGTTACAGGGTAATATAGGTCCCAGGACGAAACGTGGATTGGTACCCACGATGGAGGATAAAACCTGGGAAACGCCTGCGGAACCAACACCAACAGCTCTACTACCAAACCCTATCTCCACCTCCATGTAGTGACCGCTGGGAGCTCTTTCTTAAGGCGAGTCTCCCGCGCCTAAAAACGGGACAAGTTGTATCAACTGGTCCTCCAGGTCGGAGGTTGGGTAGGGCTGATAACCCTACATGGAAAACGACTTGTTACGAAGCCACAACAGGAACCTCGGACAGGACAGATTACACAACGACGAACCCGGCAACGACAAAGGAATAACGATTTGCTCATTTTTTCATGGAACGTGCGCTCCCTGTACAGAGATTAAGTTGCTGAGCAGCTAACCGATACCCTGTCCCAATATAGGGCTGATGTAACTGCGTTACAGGAGATGCGTTGGATAGGGACCGGTTTCCTGGAGAAGAGTCGCTACACCATATGATATAGTAGCCATCCAGTAAACCATGTGCTCGGAGTAGGTTTCTTAGTCTGCCAAAATATGAAACCTGCTGTTATCGGCTTTGAAAATATAAGCGAGGCAAGTTTAGAAACATAAGCCTCATTAACGTTCACGCCCCTACGGAGGAGACTGCAGAGTCGGAGAAGGATACCTTCTACGAGGCAGTAGAACGAACCCTCGAAGCCTATCCGAGATATGATATCAAAATTATACTTGGGGATTTTAACAGCCAAGTAGGGAAGGAGCCCGTATTCAGGCGATACGTTGGCTCCCATAGTTTACACAAAAATGCAAATGATAAGGGGCTGCGGATTATTCAATTAGCAGGGTCGCACGAAATGGTTGTTGGAAGTACCTGGTTCGCGTGGAAAGCGGTCCACAAACATACATGGGCCTCTCCATAAGGGACCACTTTCAACCAAATTGACCACGTGTTGATCGAATGATGAATGTCAGAACATATAGGGGGCCAATATAGACTCGGATCACTGTCTCGTTGGCATGGTGCTCCCAGCTCGGATAACAACATCACACAGAATCCCCTCTGACAATCAGTTGAGAGTTAACATTGAACCCATCCACAACACAGCCCTCCGCAACACCTATAAGAGGGAAATGGATGCCGCAATAACCGCAGTCAACAGAGGTCTTGGAGATGAAGCATCAACAAATGATCTTCACAACCACCTGAAGAATTGATACGGCTACAAAAATACTTGGCCCCAGGAGTCGAAACGGCTGGTTTGTCAATGAATGTAAGCTAGCAACGGAACGGAAGTATGCCGCATACCGAGTAATGTTGCATCCTCAAAGAACGCGGGCACGCGCAGAGACTTATCACGAACTCCGTCGAGCGGAGAAGCGACTTCACAGACGGAAAAAGGAAGTCTGGGAAAACCAACAAGTCTGTGAACTAGAAAAGTACAGGGAGCAACCGCACCAGGCGCGGAAGTTTTACCAACAAGTCAGCAGGATGAATCCTTATACACCACGATGCTCATCCTGCCGAGTCAAAAGGGGAAATCTGATTTCCGACAGAATGGGCATATTGGAGCGATGGGTTGAGTACTTTGATGAGCTACTGAACCACCAGAACATCGGCGAGTTCGAGGCCCCGCCAACTGAAGACGACGGACAAATACTGCCACCACCAAGTTTAGGAGAGGCAGTCCGTGTAATTCATCGGCTTAAAAATCATAAGTCGCCAGGAGCCGATGGAAATACAGCCGAGTTGGTTAAACATGGAGGCGACCAGTTACACCAAGTGGTTCATCAACTTGTGCTCAAGGCATGGGACAGCGAATCAATGCCTGACGATTGGCAACGAGGCATTATCTGTCTTATACATAAAAAGGGAGATATCACACAGTGCAACAATTATAGAGGTGTCACGTTGCTGAGTACCATCTATAAGATATTCTCTACTATCTTGCTAGGCCGGATAGCCCCATACGCCCAGAACATCATTGGCCCATACCAAAAAGGCTTCACTCCAAGCAAATCAGCAACAGATCAGATTTTCTCTGTGCGGCAAGCGATGGAAAACAGTTACACCATCTATTCATCGACTTTAAAGCCGCCAATGATAGCATAGCCAATGTAAAACTGTACACGGCCATGAGAGAATTCGGTATCCCGTCGAAACTAATAAGACTAGACTGACCCTGACCAATGTGCGAGGCCAGATAAAAGCAGCAGGATCACTCTCAAGACCATTCGATATCAACAACGGTCTACATCAAGGGGATGCCCTATCAGGAGTCCTCTTTAACCTAGCCCTCGAGAAAGTGATCCGTGATGCTGAGGTAAATGCAAGAGGCATGATCCTCTTTAAGTCCACCCAACTACTGGCCTATGCTGACGATATCGACATCATGGGAAGAATCACCCGAGACGTTCAAACTGCCTTCATCCAGATCGAGCAGGCGGCAATGGGTGCGAGATCTTGGGCTGCACATCAATGAAGGCAAGACGAAATATATGGTGGCAACGTCAGCACCGAAAACGAACCAGCCAACAACATCAAACCGCACTGGTCAAACAGGAGGAATAAGGATAGGAGAATACAACTTTGAGACCGTTGACAATTTCTCCTATCTAGGGTCGAAAATCACAACCGATAACAGCTACGATGATGAAATCCGCGCATGGTTGTTGTCAGCCAACAGCGCCTATTTCAGCTTGCAAAAACTGTTCTGCTCGACACGTCTCACCATAGGGTCAAAGCTCTTACTGTACAAGACTATGATCTTGCCAGTCCACGTGTATTCCTCGGAAACTTGGGTTCTTAGCAAGAAAAATTGCAAACTCTTAGCCGCGTTCGGGGGAAGAATCCTCCGAAGAATTTTTGGCCCCCTACATGAGGATGGACGATTCCGTGGCCTACACAATGACAAAATCTATGAGCGATACTATGACCGTCGGTTCAATAGGTTACCGTGAGTGGGTCGCTTAATCCGTATGGATGAGGATGATCCAGCGCGGAAAGTCTATAAGGGCATTATCTATGGTAGAAAAAGAAGACGAGGCGGACCCTGCCTAAGATGGAGCGATGGCGTAGGTCAGGACGTCAAACAGCTTTTATGGATATCGAATTGGTGGACCTCGGCGCAAAACCGGGATGTCTGGAGTTCCTTATTAAGGCAAGCCTAGACCGGATACCGGGTGTTGCACCGTTGATGATGATGATGATGAAAGGACGCACTTTCAAGAAAATTGGGGAATCAGTAATGTTGATGTGGTGCTGAACATCATGCTTAACTGGCTCAGAGAAGCTACGCTACTGTACTTTTGAAGAAGTGCACGAATACGTAGATTGGCAACTTATTAGAAGACGTAGCCAAGAACTGAAAATCGTGATGGGCGAGGAGCTTGTTGCCACTAATTTCAACCACTGAGGAAAAAGCTTATGAATTTGGGGACGGAGAGTACCGAAACCTTTGCACCGTGTCTTTTTGATAATTGCAGAATTGTAAGGCCTGCAGCCCAATTGGATTCGAACCTTCTTAAAATCCGATTCAACAACACCGATAGTAAGAGAGGTTGCCGGCCTCTACTGCTTTGCAGCGAGTGACGCCGCTGGAACTCGGAGTCAGTAGTCCTGACAGGAGGGCCTGCTTCCGTTTGTCCCTTATGGACTGATTTCTAATTGGGTTGATCCCCAACTAAATGAAGGGAGAATCCCTTCATTCATAGTTTATTTAATTTGAAATGCCAATGTCCGGCTGTTTCCCTTTGATACCGAGTTCTCTTTGCATTTGGTTCCATATTAATTTGGGGACATTTTTGTATTTAAGCTTCTAATAAACAATATTTCACTCTATTTCAAAGTGATAATTTTAGATTTATTTAATCACTTAATTAATTAAAGAATGAGCAATACTATCAACAGATGGACTTTTTACGAGTAAATTTCAACGATTAACACATCTCCATCTGTCCCTAAAGAATGTATGAAAGTCCCGAATTAGTGCCCTTAATCCGGAACATCCTTCAAGCGCATAGAAATGACAGAAACCGAAATGAGTTTATAATGCATCGTAGGCTTGAATCCCGCCACTATGTCCTTTGTATTAGTGGCGCGAGTTTGTTAAAATTTCCGATGCTAATAGTCCTTTTCAATCAATCAAAGTGAATGTATTGCAGGCGAATGTATCTCCAGACATGGAAGGTTTCCTTTAGTGGAAACTAGCCCTAAAGGCAAAGGGGCTGCTTGGAGATCAAAAACGTACCCATTTCATAGAGTTGAATGCACAGACTCTGTGACGAATTTCAGAAAAATTAGGAAGGTCTACCATTTTTGAACAATTGGTTCCGTGAAAATGACTCGTTCAACGAAGAGAACTAATTTTTCAATCAAGTGAGCTGATGGAATTGCTCCTTTTGAATGTATTTCTGTGCATAAGGGACAATAAACAAATGCCAAGGAATTAATTTGGATGAGTTCTAACTTAATCAAGAACAAAAAGTGGTGGCCGACAATATGCAAGAGAATGGTGGGAGACATCTTGTAATGACAAATGAAGATTGCAATGGGCGCCCAACGTGGGGCCAGACATTTCCTAGGTTCAGGCTTATTAATTTCAGGTTCCTTGAATGAGTGGTAGACAGCCTAGACAGCCTAGTTTTGGGTAGCATTTGGCGGAACCAATTTGTAATGACAAATGGAGATTGCGATGGTCGAAAGACTATCCTGAGTAACCGCAGACGCCCAAGAGGGATAGTCTTTTGACAATCGCAATCTCCATTTGTCATTTGAAATGCGAAAATGTTCTTGGCGTATGGACGGCGTCAGGACGTAAATAAATTAGTCCGAGTAAAATAAATACGTGTCTGCACGATAAATATTGCAACCCTAACTGAAAAGTCCGAGGAATTCACAAGAAAGCCCATTAATATCTGTGCCCTACAAGAAACTCGAAGGTCTGGTGCCAAAAGCTGCGACAGAGAACGCGAACACGGTGTGTGTGTGACAAAGCCTCTGAGCACTCAGAACCTAGTGGCCCATTGTACTCGAAAATGTTCCGTGGCCTCCGTTTCCTCATTACAGGATGGATACGTACCATCGGAGAATTCTTATTCTGAACATATGCCCAGCTAGTGAATTATGTCCAGTCAGAATACTCACGAAACTTCTGAAAGTCTTCTTTCTTTTCGACAAGATAAAGTTTGCAGAGTGTTTGTTTGTCTCTGACAGGAAAAGCCTTGTGTGTTTAGCAGCACTAAGGCTCAGCCAGCTGTCATTATAGGAAGCTTGTTCCCAGTTTTTGACAGGAGCATTAACCAATGCTACTGACAATTGCTGGTTCCGGTCCGGGTATAAACCCTCTTTTGCTAAAGCATTCGAGATTTCATTTTTCTCTACACCCCAATGAACGGGTACCCAGAGTATTTTCTCCGTATTGAATCTTGAAACAGAGTTCAATCCATTTGTGCATTCCTAAATAATTTTTGAAGCGACCGAAGGCCACTCGCCAATCATCCTGGTTACCAACCTTAGGACACTTCAGCCTGAAAGAGTGTTGTATATTGTCCCAAGGGAAAACCTACTTCTCGCTTTTATACAAGAGGTAGCCTCCTGCTCCAGAACCCTGTTCTGTCTTTGAGCCATCGGCAAAGAAGGCATCAGTACATCAGTACATGCATCTGACAAGCATTCTTCTGGTTCATCCCAGTTTTCTCTCCGTTTCAAGATAACTTCATATCTTCTACTCAACAAATGTATGGGGATCCGAAAATCAGAAGGCATTGTGGAACTGGATTCAGTTCTCCCAATAACTCTTCCAATGCTCTCCCCTGTCCATTGTTTCCCCATAGTTCTAATCGAATAAGTCTATGAGCTGCTCTCATTGCAGTGCTCTGAATTAACAAATCCAAGTTAATTGAGTGATGCATTCAGAGGTGCACCGGATATCGTGCTCATTGCACCGGTGAACCGGTGAAACTTTTCTATTTCACCTTAACTCACCACACTATGGATGTATAAGCAAACATCGGCCTAATGATAGCAACATATATCCACATCACGACCTGGCCCCATGTACCCATGTGGAGGCGAAGGTCCGCGAATACAACGAATACATGTTTGCCCCAAAGAAGCTTCCCCAGATATATCACTTCTTCATCAATTTTCCCCATTTTTCGACCCCACATCCTATGCACCACCTTCCGGCCCATCTCGACCTCTCAACTGGTGATCACGAATTAAGCTTAAGACTTGAAGGGTTGTATCCCTCATAACTGGAAGGCGAAGATCATTCTGTTTCCTCCTGTTTGTAAATAATGTGGTTTTATTTGGATTTACTGAAAGTCCATACCTGAGGCATCAATTGTCTATCAAAATAACGGCGCATTGTGTATTTCTACACACCGTTTCGAGGTCTTCATCCAACAGTCAACACGGGCACGTCATCCGCGTAAGCTTGAGGGTATATTGGCGGATTTTGCAGTTCAGCTAGTGGTGAGTCAATCCACATACTCCACAGAAGTGGCGATAGCACACCTCCTTGAGGACAGCCTTTTGTCGCTTCCGTTGTTAGGTAGCGATCAGCCCCCACTTCAGCACAGAACAGTCTCTGCGTTAGCATAGCGTAGATCCACTTTATTAGTGTTTCGTCAACACCGTGTTCTCTGGCAGCATCATAGAACTTCTGGAAGGGCGAAGGGCGTCAAACGCCCTTCAATGTCCATGAACACCCCCATGGCATAATCGCCTTTCAGAGTTTGTTTTCTATCTTTGAAACCAAAGAGTGAAGAGTAGACTCACAGGACTCTCCACGTTGGTAAGCTTATTGGTTTTCATTTGGTGGGTGCGAGCTTAGCGCCTTCTCTAGGATGTGACTCTCAACCAATCTCTCCAGACATTTCCGCGAAAATGATGTTAAGCTGATTTGGATGAAGTTCTTTGTATTAGCATAGTCATCTTTGCCAGGATTAGGTATGGAAACCAACTTTTCTGCCAAGAGAAAGGCATGTAGCCCAAAGCAAAACATCCATTAAAAACATTTCTTCGAAGTCTTTCCAAGCGCTCTACACTCTCCTGTAGCATCCATGTCAGGTGCTTTGAAGTTTTCAAATGATAGTACAGCAGCTCTCGCTTTTTCATTGGTAACAACCGCTCTCACGTTGCCCCAATTCCCTTTGCAACACCTTCGTGTTGGAAGGTTGGGAGAAACCGCCAATTCTCTCCTTCCCACTTGTAAGAACTGTTCTCCCAGGTGGTATATTTCCAAGAGAGTCTGTATAGACGCAAGTCTGGAGTCCACAAAAGTTCCATCCGGCTTCCTTAGAGTGTTCAACCAGGCCGACTTATCCTTATTAAGGAATCTATACAGTCTGGAAGTCTCCCTTTCACCTCCCAGTTCCTCGCAGTATGCTCTAAAAGAGTCTCGTTTCAAACGTTCTACGAGCCTCTTATATTCATGCTGTGTGTTCCGGAAACGGTTAACCAGTCTTCTTCCTTATTGCTTTTGCAAGCACGATCTCTCGTCTGGTCGATTTCCTGAATCTTTGCAGTTCTCGGTTCCACCAAGGAATCGTTTTTCAACGTTGGCTGGGGAAATAGGACACGCCTGTTCAAAGTCTTCTAAAAGTGAGCGATTCAGAGTTTCCAATTGATCTTCTATCGTCTAAGGAGTCCTTAGTCTCCTAGGAAACTTCACTTTGTCGGCAAGAAGTTCATCGAACTTTTTCCAATTCATTTTCGGGGGATACAAAGAATCATAGGCTAAGGAGGCAAATTGGCCGGAACAAGGTCCTGAGAAGAGAATTGTCGAAACATGATTGCCTCTAACAGTTTTGATCAGAACGCAGGCCCTCGGTCTCCAGGATCTTTGATCGAAGAAGATCCTAGTCCCCTTGACGGATCCAATACCACAGATTTTGTTGAAACGAACCCATGGCTCTTGAACCAGAAATATAAACGGACAGTCCTGTAACTTTGCCAGCCTTGCTGCAGTAGATAGGAAGAGGCTTTGGCATGCTGCAGTTTGATTAAGCCATAAGTGTAGCCTAATGTGAAAACCGCCGCTAATCGAAAAAAAACCTGCTGCGTTCAATGTGGATCTCACCGAGGTTGCCATCTTGTCCTCACCTTCCGCCGAAAGTTCCACTTTCTTACTTACGATTTCCCTGGATATCGCCACACTTGGTGGTGTAGCTAAGTCCATGTCCTCATTTCCAAGTAACTTCGCCTTCTTTCGCAGTGCCTTCCATTGTCGTCGGCTAGGAGTCCTTCCAGGTTCACGGTGTCCGAGTTGCATGGATCTGTTTCCACATATCCGAATTAGACCAGTTGCGTCCATATTACGAGCTTCCCTCTCTACCGCTTTTCCTGGTAGAGGCAGAGGAGAAGGTTCTGACAGGCAAGCCTTTAGTCTCTTCTTCTTTGTGGCGAAATTTTCCTTCTGCTGAGCCTTCTTCCTTCGTTTTTTGGAAGAATTAGGCAACAGTGTCATCGGCAGGCCGACCATGATCAGCTTTCCAGTTCCTCTCATTAAGGGAGTTGCTGTTCTGTCTTTTCTGGCGCACTGCGCCGTAGATACCGTCTGTAGGTTTTCCACTGAAATGGAGAGTCTGTCTTCCACAGATTTCTTCGTTGGGGAACATGAATCTGGTGAGGCCTCCAAAATCCATGCCTCGACCGCGACTTGGTTTCTCAAAGTCGAGGATGGATTCAAAGTACGTGACTTCTTACCATTTGGGGAGTTACAATCTTTTGTTTCAATCTTCATGTGTTTCTGGACACCCTTAATGTAGTATTAAACTACCTCAGGCTCCCCCAACAGGGTAAGGTGGTGTCCGAGGGGGAGTATGCGAACACTGTAAAAACACATATACAATGCGGTGTTGGCATTGTCATTTCCGTCATGTCTTTAATGAATTCGAACGCCTGTGCGGAGTTGCCAAATCTCCCATCAGGCGCGTCCCTTCGTGCGGATAAGGGAATGCTCGGCGAATGTGTCATGGGCATGCATATGCACGCATCCGGAGATGTGCGTGTATGGGCATGCTTATGCGCAGGCCGGGTAGGTGGGAAGTAAACGCCCACCCGTGGATAAAAATTGGCTATGGGAAGGACACCCAGAAATTAAACCAAATATGGAAGAGGAGAAAAGTATTTTTTTTACGGTGCAGGGCTTCGGAAACCCAGTGCCGGCGGTTTTTGGGAGTGAGCAAGCGGGCTCCCGGCCGTCGATATCCAACGACCGCAGTGCCTCAGTAGTGGGAAACTTGGCTACTGTGGCATCTAATGCTACAAGAGATAATGGTGGAGTGGAAATTAGGTCCACACCGGATCCCTTTAGGAGGAGTTCGAAGCTTGGGAGATTACCACCGAGAACAATGGTTCTTTTTGGTAGTCGAGATTCGTCGCGGGACTCTGAAAGAAATACGAATAGTCCCTTAATCGAGATCATTCCTTGTGGCGCAAGGCGCGAAAGCAAACGGGAACATACCGGAATGGCGTTCGTTACACTTGGGGAACGAATAAATGAACTGTGTGAGTTCATCAAGGAGAGGCGGAATTTCCATCAAAATATTCGAGCCTTGATAAGAGGCATTAAATTGTCTTATATCAGGGCACTCGAAGAAAAGATTTCCCAAGCGTCAGTTGGCAAGGTCACAAGGGAAACGCAGGTGGCGCCTCCCCGTGATAAAGCAGGCGGGAAGACAGGAAAACGGGCTAGACACGGTACCAGCGAGCCTCTTGGACCACAGCAATTCCCGAAGAAGAAAAAAGCCTCTTCACCAAAGAAGGCGGAGTCGGCGAGAGTACCCGCGAAAGTCGGTAATCTCACGATTGCAGCCACAACACCTACAAAAGTGGAAGAAACCAACGCCCGGAGGCCCGAACAATGGACTAAGGTGAGCAACAAGAGGAAAAAGGACAAAAAGAAGCTCCGCCCGGAAATAGTAATTATTTCCAAGAAGGGAAATATGTCCTATGCCGACATCCTCCGAAAGGTGAAGTCAGACCCGGAATTGAAGGATTTGGGGGATAGTGTGAGCCGTATCAGGCGAACACAGAGAGGGGATCTGATGCTGGAGTTAAGTAAGTCCGCCGACAGGTCGGCTGATAACTTCCGCGGGAAGATGGAAAGTGTACTTGGAGAGGAAGCTGAGGTAAGAGCTCGGAAACAGGAGATAGTGGTTGAGTGCAAGGACCTAGAAGAGGGCCACCTCATCAAAGATTGCACCGGAGATCCACGGTGTATGTTATGTAGTGGGAAAGAGGGCGTGGACGGCCGGCATATTGCGGGAAGCAGCAGATGTCTGGTATATAGGAGGGAGCTGAACCGCACAGGAAAATGAGATTGATACAAATCAATCTCAATCACTGTGAGGCAGCTCAGGACCTGCTCTCGCAAACCATTCGAGAGTCGAATGTCGATGTCGCGGTTATTTGCGAGCCATACAGAAACTACGGCGGTGCGACTTGGGCGGTGGATGCGTCTGGCAACGTCGCAATCTGGGCGTGCGGAAGACAGGCCATTCAGGAAGTTATGCCCCCCCGCCCCCGGTTTTATAAGGTCGAAGGTCAACGGTGTCCATATTTACAGCTGCTACGCTCGTCCTAGTGCAACCTTAGCACAATATGAGGAGATGTTAGACAGTCAGGTGTTGGATGCTAGAGACCGCAGCCCTAAAATCATTGCGGGCGATTTCAATGCGTGGGCCCTGGCCCTGGCGTTGTTAGCACTTCACTGGTGAGGGGGATGGCTTGGCAAGTGAGTGAGCACTACACCCACAGTGACCGCCAGGCCATCTTCCTCCACATTGGGAACCGGGGAAGCAGTCAACGACGCTCTGGAGGTGGAAAGGCTAAGGCGGTTGCTGGTCCATCGGAGCTTTCGACGAGGAGACATTCCTGGCCACATTGGAGGGAGCCCATGATCCGGATGGAACAGCGGTGGAAAGGGTCACACAGCTGTCTCAGCGTGTAACCCAAGCATGCGACGCTACGATGCCACGACGACGTTTGCACCACGGCAAGAGGCCAAACTACTGGTGGAACACGGAGATCGCTGCCTTGAGATCCTCTTGTCTCCGAGCGAGGAGACTTTCCCACAGGACAAGAGGAAGGCCGGAGCACCAGGAGCGTGAGGAGGAATACAGGGATCTGCGAAGCAACCTTAAGAAGGCCATTCGGAGAAGCAAGCGGGAATGCTACCAGAAGCTCTGCATGGAGGCTAATACGAATCCGTGGGGTACAGCCTACCAAGTTGTAATGAAGAAGATCCGCGGGCGAAAATCACCTCAGGTGACATGCCCACGGCTCTTGTTGCAAATAATTACAACTCTTTTCCCGCAGCAGGAGCAGGACGAAAGAGAACCCCAACTGGCAGCTCAGCAGGACGTCTTCTCGATCCCTGATGTTACCGAAGAGGAACTTTGGGAAATCTGCAGACGTATTGGGGACAGCAAGGCTCCGGGATTGGACGGAATTCCGAACAGGGCTCTGAAGGTGGCAGTCAAGGCCAGACCAAGGTGGTTCGCAAGCACATTCGAATCGTGCATGGCGGAAGGAGTGTTTCCCGCCCAGTGGAAGAGGCAGAAACTGGTCTTGCTACCGAAGCCTCGAAAACCACCCGGCGTGCCCTCTTCATATCGCCCTATTTGTCTCTTAGACACCATGGGGAAGATGTTGGAGAGGGTGATATACAACAGGCTGCTCCCGTTCATCGAGCTTGCGGGTGGTCTTTCAGAACGGCAATATGGGTTTCGGCGAGCCCGTTCTACGGTCGATGCAGTAGCAAAGGTCGTGGAATTGGCTCGAAATGCAATGGCCATGGGCAAATGCTGTGCTCTGGTGACGCTGGACGTCAAAAATGCTTTTAACTCAGCCAACTGGGGCTGGATTAAGGGCGCTTTGGCCAAACTGGGTGTTCCTAGCTACTTGCCTCGGCTCATCGAGAGTTACTTTTCGGACAGACTTCTCTGGTACGAGACGGACGATGGGCCGATGGAGTACATTGTGACAGCAGGTGTGCCTCAAGGTTCTGTATTGGGACCGCTGCTGTGGAACATAATTTACGACGGAGTGCTTGGCCTTCGCGTGCCGGAGGAGACAACACTGATTGGTTTTGCGGACGACTTGGCGGTAGTTGCAATTGCAAAGCATCCCGAGGACGTGGAGCTTTATGCAAATGAAGCCATTCATACCATCAAGTCATGGTTACGAATGGTCAAGCTGGACCTGGCGGACGAAAAGACGGAGGCGGTCCTCATAACCAACCGTAGGAAGAACAACACGGTTACCATCCGGGTTGGTAATCGTGAGGTCGTCTCAAAATCGGTTGTCAAATACCTGGGGGTGATGATCGATGCCAAGCTGAGTTTCAAGGGACACTTGGATTATGCCCGAGAAAAGGCAGCAAATGCCAGCTCATCCCTTGCAAGGATGATGCCTAACGTGGGAGGGCCGAAGTATAGTCGCAGGCTACTCATCGCGGGAGTGGTGAGGTCGATCCTGCTATACGCGGCCCCTGTCTGGGCGGGAGCGTTGAACCACGCGGTCAACCGGAGGAAGATATGTTCGGCATACCGGCCAATTGCGCTAAGGGTGTGCAGCGCATTTAGGACGGCGTCGACGGAGGCAGTGTGTGTTATCGCAGAAATGATCCCTATAGATCTTCTAGCGAGCGAGGCACACTGGCTCTACGAAAAACGGAAGGCAAATCCAGCCGAGGTGAATGCGGATTTCCGAAAAGCCATCAGGAGAGAGTTGTGTGGCAAGTGGCAACAACGATGGGATAACTCCGACAAGGGCCGGTGGACCCATACATTGATCCCGTGTATCGAGAAATGGGTCAACCGAAAGCACGGAGAATTGAATTACCACCTGACACAGTTTCTTACGGGACACGGTGGCTATAGGAAGTATTTGCATCGTTTCGATTTGGACGAGTCTCCCAACTGTCCTGAATGCGGTGCTACACTCGAGGACCCGGAGCACGTTATGTTCTATTGTCCCAGATTTCTACAGCAGAAAAGGAGGTTGAACAGCATCTTTGGGGCGGACATCGAGCCCTTCAACCTGGTGGAAGAGATGTTGAAGTCGGAGGAAAACTGGATGGCGGTAAATGAGGCAGTAGCCGTGGTGCAGACAAAACTCCTGGAGTTGGATCGAGCTCGGAAGGCGGCGCGACGGAGACGTGACATGGACGAGCTGGCGGTCCCGCGGGGAGGGGCGGAAAAGTGGGGGTGGTTTTAGTGGGTGTGAATCCCACACACTGCTGCAACCTGGCGCAGCAGCGTCTTTCTAAGATTTCCACCTCCATCCATAAAAAAAAAAAAAATGATTTCGAACGATTTGATGACCGGCTGATGGTCCATTTGCCATTACAAACAGGGCCCCACGTTGGGCGCCATTTCTAATAATTAATTTTAATTAGAGATGGTCAAAAGACCATCCTGAATTTAGCAGCTCCACGGTCCGGAGGTGACTCGCCTACCGCCTACCGTGAGGATTCGAAATGCTCAAAGGACCAACCAAGCCTGTGTTAACTGAACACTTCGAAGGAGCTTCAAAATTTGCGAACGAACCTTCACGGTCGATTTCGCCATCTTTTTTGGGTTTCTGGGATGGCTCTCCCCTCTTGGTCGTCTCCGGCCACTCAGGATGGTCTTTTAAATATCTCTAACTCAAATTAGTCATCTTCGAAACTGTTAGAGTCCATGATACTTTGTGGTCAACAATTTATTGATCCCTAGAAATATTCATCCAATCCATCATCATGAATTGAAAATCCAGCAAAAAGTTGGAACTTCTTGTGCGGAATGCAATATGTTTCCAATCTGTCTTGCGTCGAGGCCATATTTCAATGGTAGAGTCGCTGGAGAAATTAGTCTACAAACTGACAAAGATGCTAAGAAATGTTTTCGCCCCAAAAGCGACAAGTCCAACCGAGAGAAAAAAAAAGGCCTAGACGAAGTAAATGAATCTTGAATTCCCGACATTGACTTAAACAACTCAATTAGGATGCAATTAACACAGCCAGTGACCACTTGACCACCATAGGCATAAAATCGACTACTAATTCCTCCATGTGGACGAATTGCGTTTGCGAAGAAGTTCGGCGTTTTCTTTTGAGCTCAAGTAGCTGCTCCGTGAACAGGGCTAAGATTACAAGGCCGATATATCATAGTGTGGCGGCGGTAGGGGCCGAATGGACACATGTTCCTATGGCAAACTATTTAAGATCGCTGCGAGCCGGTGAAGAGCTGGAGCTTATTGGAGTCGTGTATCTACTGGTGTTCGAGTAATTAATAAAATGTGTCCGATACCTTGAACATTTATCATAACGAATGATATTCATGTCTGCTCCAAGGAAAATATTTGTTCTGTCTCGGGGGGTTATCCAGTTGGAAATTGGCTAGTCGGGAATTTATGCTCACAGCAAAAACTACGGATTGTGTCTTGAAGATATTGGAGCCTGAACGTTGCTGATGGGTTCGCCTGGGTTGCTTCCAAGCTCAAGTTTGCGTCCTTGAAATGTGGCACCAACGTACTGCAATTAAGCGTGCTCCGAACTAAGGTTGAGGACGTGCTAGTACGGGAAGTACTCGATCTTGAACATTTCCGCAGAATATAAAATCTTATCACCTTTTAGTCATGTATCTCAAAGAGCTGACTATTGGATTTACTCAAACCAAGCCCCGCACCTAAGTAAGACCACGACACACCTAAAGCACAACAGGCCTAGAGCACCATTGTGAAATCACTTCCCATTCACCGGACGGACAATAATCCCCAACGAGCTCCACCGGTCATCCCGCTCACAATATACATAATCAATGAAGAGGTTTCCAAAAATTGTTCATCTCCGAAGAAATTGAATCTGACCATTGTACATCACAAAGATCCAACACGACAATGGCCAAACTTTCAAAACATTGTACAATCGAAACCATGGAAAAATCCCTGCTGATATGAAATGGTGGAGAAAGAAAAACCAGAAAAAAATCGAGTACCCAACGCGGCATGAATGAGCGCCAATCACCCAATCGCTGGTTGTTGTACTCAACGAAAAGCTGGTAGCATCGGAAATTTGTGCAAGCTCCACCATTGAAAGTGCCGCATGTACCGCCTCAACAATTGCTGAAAGCGATAAGCCCCAGCGGATTACCGCGGATTGATCTAATTTTCTTTGTGATTGAGACGGAACAATGGCGTCTGGCGTCTTCACCGAGATTTCAGTCTTTTTAAGGTGGGCTTGGAGAGGCGTTCCATTTGAGTGACGGTCAATCGCGAATATCTAGGTCTGAAAACACATTCTATTGGAAAATTCTTTTCGAGAAGAGTCTTGGCAGGTTTCGAAACTTTGGGGATGAGGAGTATCTTGTATCCTTCCTTTACCATCTTAACACAAGGACAAGGTCCTAAACTATTCCCCTCTCAAATGAGAGAACTTTTCTCAGCTCTATGGAATATTCCTCAGGACCGAAGCAGAGACTCTGGAATTTTCCCTAGGTGACCAACAGAGCTATGCCATTTGGTGAATTCGTCGTTGGAATAATTGGAAGCTCAGTACAAACTCCTTTATGTCGACAGGTTGACGACAACTTCGTTTGCCTACAACACTTGATAACTTTCCACCGCACCTGCCACGCAAATTTCGTTGCATGATGGACAGCAATGATCATTGTCTATTTCCAAAACAAGTCTACTCACATCTTCCTGCTGGTAGCCCCGGAGTACCAAAAGTCAGCCTGGTGAAGAACTAGCATGAGTAAGGCCAGATGTCCAGCAGGACATGGAGTTATGATTTGGCAAACATTTCGGAATAGGTTGCATGTGAGTTGACAGCTTTGGAATTCTGTTACCACATTTCACCAGCCTGAAAGCCGTACAGGCAGATGTTGCCCCAGACTCCACCCCGATAACAATCCTGGAATGGCTGCAAGTAAGTTCAAAGCTGTGACACCATTAAGTCGGCAGTGCAGGCTCGTTTGACGTGGACTCCTGACTACCGCTTGATCCCGGCTCAAGACACAAACTCCCATAAGGACTTATGTCAACCCACGCTTGACCTCCGTGCTCACATAGAGAACCAGTTTCTAGCAAAGATACAGGAGCCACAGCTGGAACCTACATTTCAATGACAAAAACGACACCATCAATAGCTATAGCAACAATGTCAATAGGATAAGCAACAATAAAACTGTAAATAGCCAACATTTTTGGAGGGGGCGACAACACACCTCGTTTACCACTTCTGGCAACTAAAAAGGGCAAAGTTTCGACGGTCACTTACTAAAAAGTTTTCATCACCACTATCGTAGTGGAAAACAGGGCTAAAAGTGAGAGGGAATGAGGTACCGTAGAAGGTAATATTTCTTGAAGGTAAAAAAAGAGGGACGTTATCGAATTCTAGGTAGGTAGGTAGGTATCATTGGCCCCTCCGAGGAGCCCAATTAGCGTTTTGGTGCGCCGTTTTGATGCCATAAACTCCTAAGACCGTGACTGTTGTTATGGGAACAGGGAGGCCGAGTCGAGCCGGCTCGGATCTTCAGAGCCAGCCCGTACCATTCACGCAGGAAAGCCGCTCTACCACCCTACAGCTAGAAATCTCCCTGAGGTCCCCAAAGAATGGTTTACCCAGAGTCCGCAGCCTGACTCTAGCCAGAGCTGGGCAGTCGCAGAGAAAGTGGATGAGGGTTTCCCTTCCTTCTCCGCAGCTTCGGCAATGCGAGTTGTAGGTTATGCCGAGCCTAGCGGCATGGTCCCCTATAGGCCAGTGCCCTGTGCAGACTGGAGTAATCTTGAATGCATTTGCACACGTCTGACACAGGAGCTCTCGTGATCGGGCTATGTTATAAGCGGGCCAAATTCTCCTTGACTTGGTACAGCTTGTAAGCCTTCGCCATCTCAGGCCCGCGGCTGCTAGGTAGTGCGAGTAGACTCGGCCCCTGACAGCCGCCAGCGGAACACTGGCTGTATTCGCCGAGGGACTGCCAAGAGCAGAGCCTTGCCTGGCCAATCCGTCAGCCCGCTCATTCCCCTCTATGTTCCTATGCCCGGGAACCCAGAGCAGAGTGACCTTGAGCGTGCCAACCAGATGGTTGATGGTTGATGGTCTCTGCACTGCCCCACCAACCGGGAAGATGTCGTCGTTGAGTACAAGACCTTGATGGCCGCTTGGCTGTCGGTCAGAATGGCTATGTTACGCTTGGGGCTCGAATCACGCTCCAGCCATCGACAGACTTCCACTATCGCCAGTATTTCCGCCTGGAATACACTCGCGAAACCTGGGAGACCATACGACTTGGATACACCGTGTGTATTCGAGAAAACCCCCGCGCCGACTCCATAGGCCATCTTTGATCCGTCCGTAAAGAATACCGTGTCATAGTCTTGAAACACGCCGCCGGTCTTCCACTTTGCACTGGTTGGAAGGTCCACACCAAAGTTTCTCGTGAAGTTCAGCTTGCGTGTGACATAGTCCGTGGGGGATGCCCAGATTTCTCGAGGTATTTCATCTAGGATGTTGCTGTCGCCATAGGACTTCGCTGTCCAGCATCTGTATTCACGTAGTCTGACAGCACTGCACGCTGCAACATATTTGATGTGGAGGTCTAGGGGGAGGAGATGCAGGAGTACATTGACAGCATCTGCCGGGCAGGACTGCGGAGCCCCCGTAGCACCTGCACACGCGGTTCTTTGAATCCTATTAAGCTTCGTTCTATTGTATTTCTTCTTCAAAGCCTGCCACCATACAATAGAGTCGTACGTTAGGATCGGACGCACCACAGCGGTGTACATCCAGAGAACCATCCTCGGCCGGAGACCCCATTTCTTTGCAAAGGTTCTCTTACAGGCATAGAAGGCTATACAGGCCTTCTTAACCCTCAGTTCTATGTTTAACCTCCAATTTAGCTTAGGATCCAGGATTACACCCAGATACTTTACATTAGAGGAAAGAACCAATCTTTGTTCACTCAACCGTGGTAGATGGAATTCAGGTATCCTTTTCTTGGTGTTGAATACCATCAGTTGCGTTTTGGTTGGGTTTATGCTGAGTCCGCATCTTGCGGCCCACAGGCACACCTTTCGAAACGCTCCTTTCAAAATATCGCTCATAATGGACAGAAGCATCCCTGATACTAATATCACCAAGTCGTCGGCATACGCCACCACCTTCACCCCGCTGCTGTCCAATGTACATAAAATTTTGTTCCTTACTATTAACCAGAGCACCGGCGAGATAGCGCCACCCTGGGACGTGCCTCTGTTTACAGCTCTGGTCAAGTGGTTGCTTCCCAGATCCGACTGGATGCTGGTACTCAGCATGGTTTAACCCAATGCGTGAGATACTCCTCCAATCCAATACCGGTCAAGGCTTCCTTGATCGCATTGGTACGGACGTTGTTAAATGCTCCCTCTATATCCAAGAAGGCAGCAAGGGTATACTGCTTGTACTGCAGCGACCGCTCAACCGTGCCATTTACCTCGTGGAGAGCGGTTTCTGTGGATTTTGCTTTGAGGTAGGCATGCTGGGACTTAGAGAAAAGCGTTCTCTCCATAAGCATCCTTAAGTGAATGTCCAGGACGCGTTCTAGGGTCTTTAGCACGAAAGAGGTTAGGCTGATTGGTCGAAAGTCCTTCGCGGACTCATGACCGCGCCTGCCCGCTTTCGGTATGAAAACCAGTCGTGCGCGCCTCCAGGACTGCGGTATGTGTCCTAAAGTGATGCAGCTCCGGTAAATCTCAACAAGCCACGGCACAACCCTTTCCTGCTGCTTCTGTAGCATGACTGGCATTATGCCATCTGGGCCTGGAGACTTGTATGCGGAGAAACTGTTTATAGCCCAGCCGATCCTATCCTCGGTAATTACCGATTTGATATTCTCACACAGCTGGAGTTGCCGTAAACCCTCCAAGCGAGGTTCTGACTCACAGTCCTCCTCGCTGGAGGGAAAGTGCGTTTGAACCAGCAACTCCAAGGTTTCGATAGAAGATTCCGTCCAGGAGCTTTCCGACTTTTTAAGGAAGGATGGGCTCTTATGTTCCTTGAACAGAATCTTACTGAGCCTGGCGGATTCACTAGTGCTTTCGATGTTCTGACAATAGTCCAGCCAAGACCGCCTCTTGGCGGTCCTGATGGCCGACTTGTACTTCTTCAGGCAGTCCTTGTATGGCTACCAGTATTTTTGCTTGTAATAAATGTTGAAGATTTCTCTGGTCAGCTTCCCGAGACTAAAGAGATCTTCATTCCACCACGGTGGCAGGGTCTTTTCGTATCGAATTCTAAGTCGGAAGAAGTTCGCTGAGAAAAAATGGCATACTCCGAGCTGCGTCGAAAACTAGACGCAAAAAACAAGGGTAATTGCTCTTCAAAAAGTTCAACTAGTTCTAAAAAAAATGAAGAACTCCTTGACCTTATCACACAGCCACTCCTGGAAGATCACTGGAGGAAAACTAAACAAAACGCAAACTGTTAACGTGGCCCCCAGCTGCGCAAAATGCTATGTCCTCATCCCGTCAAAGGAGGATCAGATAATCGGTAGAGATAGACAAGGAAAAAACAGCCCAAATCTGCGCTAATACTCTGCAAGAAGATTTCGCGAGGTGGTAATCAAACAAACAGAGGAAGGCCGAAAAAAGCCAAATATAAACGAACAATAAAGTAAGTTGAATACCGACGGCAGGGACTTCTCTGTAGCAAAGTCGAGGTCGATTACGAGGACAACAACAGTGATGAAAAGGCACGGAGACCTTTTCATCAAGCAGACATTTTTCGAGAAATTTGCAACAATGCCAAACCGGAAGACGTTAGGGTAGACGTCAAATATAACCGGCGGATTCAAAACACATAGTATACCTCCCGAGTTTGAACGACGATTGACATGAAAACCAATGCTTTCCAGCGCAAAACCCACTTGCACTCTTGAGATAACCAATCTGCACTTTTTCGCAAGTAAAGAAGGGGTGGAGGAAGCAGTAGAAATGGATTACCTAGGAATGAGCAGCCTCAAGGTAGGAGTTACATCTGACAGCTCCAGAGGCCAGGTTTTCAAAGTCAACCACCATCATCCATATCTTGCAATCAAACATGCATAGGAGTTCAATGGAACTTATTGTTCTTTTGCGAGCAGTACCGAGATAGGAGTTCACCATTATCACTGCTGTCATTTGGCGGAGAGATAGAGTATCCTTCCGACCGCCGAGTAGTTAGTTTCATTTGGGTTCGTTGTGCGGAAGCTACTTTTTTCGGAGTTACCACTCATTTAGTTAGTCTATGTCGTCGTTCCTCATGAACAACCACCTCCTTTTACTCTTCTTCCACGCGCTTGTATATAACGCCACGCTCCTTAGCAAGAAAGGCAACGGGGATCACTCCTGCGATCACTATCATGGCCGCAAAGCTCTCTGTCTCTGTACTTGTACAAGACACTTATGTTATACCTCCTTACAAACAGTGTCATCCTATACCTCTGCGCCGCAAAACAGAACAGACTGCGATGAACCCATCAGAAAACGTCGCCTGCAAATTTTCGACCCCCCATATTTACCATTAGCAGACTTAAGGCCGAAACTTCAGTTGTAGTCCAATCCTCAGCTGCTTTAATTCGCTAAAAAGTTCATCTTTGAGTCAAGAGTCAGTCGAAGATACTTTACCGTTGTTTTTGACTTGATTATCGATTCGCCGTTCGATATGAGATGCAGGGTCGGAATTCTCTTTGCAAGCCTGAAACCTTGAGGAGTCATTCATCCGCTTACCCGTCGGATCAATATGCCAAGTCTGCTTTGCGCTTGTTTAGTAATGCATCCAGCAACAAACGCCGCGACATCATCTGCATAACCTACCAGGCGTGACTCTTCTAGCATGTCGAGTCCAAGCAGAGTATCATAGAAACGTTCCAGAGGTCCGGCCCTAGGATTAATCCCTGCGCTACCCCCGATTTGGCCTCCATCTTTCTCTGATGCTCTAGCGTCTCACTTAAATGACTTTCCTTCTTACAGAGTTAAAGGCATTTCTGACGTCAAGCGCCCCGAGGAGTCCCACCCGTCGAGATAAGCGACGCTCTAAACCCAAACAGCTGTGACGATAAGCAGTACGGCAGTACGGATCGCTTCAGCGAATCTACTTCTAATGAGTTTTTCGGGCACATTGGCAGCAATGTCAAGCATACAAAGTGGACGGTATGAAGACGGCAAATCTAATCACCTTTCCCTTTGCTGATCAGCGCAAGCCTCACTACCTTCCAACGAGAAGGGAAAATGCCCTCTTTCAGGCAAGCGTTGAATCCGCTGAGCAGAAGGTCTGGCCTATGTTGCAGGACCAATTTGCGTATCTCTGCTGGGATGCCATCGCTTCCTGGCACCTTCTTGGTTTTCATAGGAAGGACTACCTTTGTCAACTCTTTTACAGGGAAAAGTGGGCAGTCCTCAGCACTCTCTGCATTGCCGTCACCATCCCGTACGGCGTGCGCAAGGAATAATGCATATACAATGCGGTCCATCTGTTCAGCCTTAAGTGAACAAGGTTTTCGCAACGCCCCGATTTTTTGGGTCACCAGTTTGTAGCCGAGTCCACACGGGTTTCCATTCACCTCGCCGACCAGATCCTGCCAGCAGCGAGCTTTCTTCCTGTTTGCTATGCTACGGACTCTCCTTTTGACCGATCCGTACTCTGTGATTATGGTACATGCCTCCTCCCGATCGTTAAGAGATTGTGTCATGCGACGGACTTTGTGGCACTCCTCCGGAGCTCTGTAATTTTCACCGTCCAGGAATACATAGAAGGTTTGACACATCTCGATTCCCTCGTGGGCATTGAAGTTTTTCAGGCCGTCGTTATCACGTTTACAACTGAATTTAGAATAGTGTCAGCTGCAGTGCTATCACCCCCAGGAGTCTCCACCTGTTCCAAGAGTCTCAGTACTCCTCCCCGTGTTCACCTTTACGACGTTCCACGCACAGAAAGAGCGCTGGGATGGAGTACACCGAGAATTTGTGTCAACTACTTCGAAGGCAATACATTGATGGTGGCTTGCCCGCAGCCTGGATGCCGGAAAGTTAGGGTGGATTCCGTGTTTAAAACTGCAGGTCATGTTCTCGCCGCTATTTCGAGAATTCTTTTTTCTAAGGAGTCTGGGTGAGGCATGCACCATTCAAGCGCCCTCACATTGAAGTCATCCCCGACCAGGATCCGCACCTCTGTGCCAATGATAGCGTTCTCCAGATAATGAAGCCTGCGTCGAAAGTTCGGCTTCGTCTCGTTCGGCGTTAGAAAGTCCGGTCACGAACATTAAGGTGGGTGCCGCCCCGAACCCAGATGGCAACGATACCTGATATGTCGGAGTGCCATGAAGCCCCCTGGTTTCGGTACTGTTCACTGACGAGCACTACATCAGCTTTGACCTCCGCAGCGAACTGCGCTGGCAATTCTTGAGCGGTTGCACTCCAGTGCATATTGATTTGTTGGATGCGGATCATGTTGATCGCATCCTAGCTCCTTCCAATTCTGCTCTGATGACTGGAGGTCACCCGGAGCCAGGAGTGTATGCTAAGCTTTCACCAGAGCGCCACGATTTCTTTGCAGGTATTCGCCTTATGACCTGCTTGACCGCATCCTGTCAGATTCCTAGCAGGTTGCAGATGTGTGCCCATAATCCAAACATCTTTAACATTTGTTTGGGGCGCCCCGGATTCGTATCCTTTATATAACCCAACCAATTCTGATTTTCCCGCTGTTGAGAAGCGTTCTCGTGTATTACAACGAGTTTTTATCCCTGGGAGTTCGCAAAAGTGATACCAATTCGGACATTTGTTACCTCCGGACATTCGCGCTTGCTGGCCTCTTCTACCTGGTTCTTTTCCGTCAGGCAGTCAAGGTCTCGAATTTCCAGAGAGCATGTGGGTTCTAGGCTAGAAGCCGAAGCCTCCACCCTCAGTAACCCCTTTACCGCTTCACAGAATGTACCTTTATCTGTTGTCCTGTGGGCCTAATTCGACGGGGACTCCACCATCCTTCGTTTTCCGAATGGAAGACACTTCCGCTCCGCTATCTTTGGGTTTGATCCATATAACGGATTTCGCTGAAGACTTCCGCAAAGGTCATGCTTTCCGTCGACTTACAAAGTAGAGCTGGTGGTCTAGTCTTTCCTCGTTTCCCTGCCTGGTTCTCCATGGTTTGTACCCGCTTTAATTTAGGCAGAGATTTTCCAGATAGCGCGCGTGTTGTAGTTTCTTGTCTCTCTTCGCCTTCTTCTTTTGAATCCTGAGGAGTATCTGAGTGAAGCCTCCTTCAGATGCCCCTGCTGCTTTCATTTTTTCCACAGTTCGCTCTGCAACGGGCTATCTGCTATCCATTTGGAGTTTGCAGTGTTTTCAGCAGGAGGCACCGTTGTTTCTGCTTTTCTCTCATTTTCTGTTACACTTCATGTTTCCCTGTAATACAAAATTCTGCCCAAAAGCTTATCCAGCTCCATCAGCTCAGTTTTAACGCTTTTTCTGACGTTGAACGTTGCAGACAGCATGCGCTTCACAACTACCACGCATTTGTTGATAAGCTTTTCCTCTCTGGCTTTCGCAAGGGTGGTCGGCAGCGCTCCCACTTGGCTTATATTCGAAGCCATCTGGTCTGTTTTAGTAGTTTCCACTGTGCTTCTTGACGCGAAAAAAAAGATTACACGGTACGGTCTAGGTTGCTGTTTGCGCCGCAGGTATCTGCGAGCCTTCTTCTCGGTTTGCTCACCCCGATATCTCGTTCGATTCAGCCCTTGTGTCCTTCACTGGGCGCTGGGACAAGCGTCACACTTTGCTGTGTTCAAACGCAGGCAACTCTTTTTTCATTCTCACCATGGCCTCATTTATATTTTCTTTATTCGCCATTTAAGTTTTTACCAGCGCAACGAGTGGGCTACAAAAGTAAGGAATAGGTATACTCTCAGGGACATAACCTCAACACCAGTTCCCTGAGGCCCAATGTTCGCTTACTTGATCCTGGAAGACACGGACGAATCACTGCTCGCTAGAGGCAACGCGGTCTATTAATATAATCCACACTACCCGATTAGGGTCCCGCCGAGCTAGGCCAACATCACCCTAAGTCAACAAGGAATTTTCCACGGCTCCGGCGACTGCCAGTGTGTCCCAGGGTGTATCGGTCATTTGCAATTCGCTCTTCACCAAGAAAAATTCTCGAGGTTACTACCTAGGACGCAGGTATTATGCCAGCGAAGGGCTCAGGGGCCAGAATTGCTTGCTCTGGCATCTCGGGGGTGCCACCCTCCCTATCGTAAGCCGAAGGCCACTGAGGACAGCAGTCTTTTGTGTTCTGTGTTAGCGTTTTCTTAAGGAATCTTCTGTTTGTATTATGAGCGGAACGGCGGTTAAGTGGTAGAAGCATTTCGTTGCTGTTCTGCACATCGGGCTGATTCCAGTCAAGCCATTGCGTGGTGCCATACTCATCTACTCAATGAGAGCGATCAGACCCCAATCTGCAAAAGACTCTTCTGTGTGTGGTAGTTATCTAGTACCATAGAAACCATAGGGGCATACGTTCGAAGAGTATTCCAAAAGGATGCGTTTTCTACCCTCCCACCGATGTAGCAGCATATACCTGTACCGCGGTGCTAGTCATGGTGGGGTTTTGATTGTGGCCTCGAAAGCAATCCTTGTCCGAAGAGACACACGTTAAACCTTCCAGGACCTTCATGTGCGCTGGTTACTTGCCTGCTCTTGTTATGTTCACAAGTGATTCTTGACTTTCTCTTCGGGCCAACTTCTAGCTTGTCATTGGTACTAAGGCTGGACTAGAACAACTATGACATATGCAGGGAAACTGACCCACTGACACTAACCCGAATGACAGGTCAAAGCAATGCAAGAGATGCAGAGTGGAAGGCCGTGTCAGCAAGGACTGCGGAGCTGACCCAAATTGTCTACTGTGCAAAGGAAAGGAGGGTGTGGACCATAGCCACATTGCGAATGCCCGGAATACAGGAGAGCCCTTAGCGCGAATTGCAGATGAGGTTTATACAAATCAACCTCAACCACTGCGAGGCGGCGCAGGATCTACTCGCGCAAACCATTCGCGAGAAAAACATCGATGTGGCCATACTAAGTGAACCATACCGAAACCGCGGTGGTAGCGTTTGGGTCAAAGACCAAACGGGCCAAGCAGCGCTGTGGACTTGTGGAGAACAAGCCTTCGAGGAAATAATGGAGCACCCGGAGGAGGGCTCATCGTATGAGCGGATGCTTGCTGCTCTTGTTTTGGGTGCAAGAGGACGTTGGCCGATCATAATAGGGGGCGATTTCAATGCGTGGGCTCTTGAATGAGGCAGCCGGATAAATAATGTGAGGGGACGTGTCCTCCTCGAAGCATTCGCGAAGCTGGACGTGGTACTGGCGAATGTTGGGTCTTCGTACACTTTCCGGGGAAGGGGCCTGGGGTCTATAGTGGACCTGACATACGTGAGTGCCACTTTAGTCAGTAGAATTTGCTTGGCATGTCAGTGAGGACTATACTCACAGTGACCACCAGGCAATCTGCATAGAGATCAAGGGCGGATCGTGCTCGAAAAAGAATTTTCGCAGAATGCCGGGTGGTATGCTTGGCTGGACAGTGAAAGCTTTCGAGGGGGACACGTTTTCAGCGGTGCTCAAATCCGACGTACCCCTGAATGGTACGACTGGAGAGAAAGCCACCCAGATCACTCGATGGGTGACGGAAGCATGCGATGTTACTATGCCCAGAAGGCGATTGCTCCCCAGTAGGCAACCCAACTACTGGTTGAACAACGAAATCGCAAGTTTGCGAGCCGCATGTTTTCGAGCAAGGAGGCTTTGCCAGAGGCTCAGGGGAAAACCCGGTGGCGACGGTCGAGAGGAGGCATACAAGCTTTTGCGTTGCCGCCTAAAGGAAGCCGTTCGGAGGAGCAAAAAGAACTCCTTCAAACTGCTGTGTGACCATGCCGACATAAACCCTTAGGGCGAGGCTTACAGAGTGATGATGAAAAGGCTGTGGAAATCACCCCAGGTGACCTGTCCGCGCCTCCTGAAACAGATTGTTACCACTCTGTTCCCTTACCACGAAAATAGGGGAAGGCAAATTTTTGTCCAGCTAAATGACGGCATAATACCGCCTGTAACTGTGGAGGAGCTGCGGGAAATATGTGGTAGGTTCGGTGACAACAAGGCCCCAGGTTTGGATGGCATCCCCAACCAAGCTTTGAAACTGGCAGTGAAGACTAGGCCCGACCTTTCCGCCAACACCTTCGAGACGTGCCTAAAAGAGGGAATATTCCCTGCCCAGTGGAAAAAGCAAAAGTTGGTGTTGCTTCCGAAGCCTGGCAAGCCACCTGGAAACCCAGCGTCTTATCGTCCTATCTGCCTGTTGGATACAATGGGGAATATGATGGAGAGAGTCATCTACAACAGACTCCAGCCCATCGTCGAAGCCAGTAATGGTTTGTCGGAACGCCAGTTTGGTTTCCGACGCGCCCACTCTACGGTGGACGCAATTGGCATGGTGGTAAACCTGGCAAAAGGTGGACTGATTTCTGGCGGCTGCTGTGCTGTGGTGGCCTTGGATGTGAAAAACGCATTCAATTCGGCCAACTGGAATAGAATTGAAGGGGCGTTGGCTGACATAGGTGTCCCCGGATACTTAGCGAATTTGGTGGAAAACTACCTCTCAGAGAGGACTCTCTGGTACAGGGCGGATGAGGGCCCCGAAGAGTACATTGTCACGGCCGGGGTACCACAGGGATCGGTACTTGGTCCCCTGTTGTTGAATATAATGTATTGTCGGCTTTGCTGATGACCTAGCTGTGGTTGTTGCAGCAAAACACCCAGAAGATGTGGAGGTTTACGCAACGGTAACAGTGAGAGCGGTAAAGTCCTGGCTAGAAAAGGCCGGGCTGACCTTGGCGGACGCGAAAACGGAAGCGGTCTTAATAACGAAACGCAGGAAAAATAACACTGTAAAAGTGGAGGTCGGTGGACATACGGTTGTATCAAAGCCGGCTATCAAATACCTGGGGGTAATAATTGACACCAAATTGAGTTTTAGGGAACACCTGGAGTATTCATGCCAAAAGGCAGGCAAAAATGTTGCCAAATATTGGTGGACCGAAACATTGCCGGAGATTGGTGCTAGCCGGAGTGGTGCGCCCCATCCTGCTCAACTCGTCGCCTGCGTGGACAGAGGCGCTTGCAAACTCTCAGAGGCGGATGCAGGTGTACTCGGTTTGGGCTTTGAGGGTGCTTTTAGAATCACATCAGATGAGGCAGTATTGGTGGTGGCAGGCATGATCCCGATTGACATTCTGGCCAAAGAAATGAGTGTCCTGTATAATGCAAGACATACATATGGAGGGCATGCACAGCGTAGAAATGCGGCAAGGTCAGAGTCGCTTGATCTCTGGCAACGCAGATGGGATGAGTCTACGAAAGGTCGGTGGACGCACAGGCTCATTCCCAACATTAGGATGTGGCTTGAGCGAAAACATGGGGAGACCAACTACCACATTACCCAGTTCCTCACGGGACACGGTGGTTGCTACAGGCAGTATCTGCACCGCTTTGGGTTGGATGATTCTCCGAACTGTCCCAGATGCGATGTCATACCGGAGGATCCAGAGCATCTGATGTTTCACTGCCCACGATTTGCGATGGAAAGAAGGAGCTTAAACCAGGTGCTGGGCAGGAGGGGGACCCCGGAGAGCTTGGTTACTGAGATGCTGGAGTCCGAGGAGAAGTGGCTTTCAGTTGGCTTTCGAAGGACTGTCAAGATCAAGTATCCAAGAAAACTGCTTATGAGAGTTGAGTCGGAACTTCGTCCCACGAAATGATTGCATTTTTCTAGTCAGAGAATAGGAAGACTGTCCGACTTGTGCAGCAGATTTTAGTCTGCGTCTTGGCGTGGTATTTATTTTGATCTCTAAAACTCATTTCTCTGGTTTGCCATGAATTATATTTGAAAGCCAGTCAAATGACGAAACGCCAGCGAATGCACATTTGTATGTTTCCTCACAAATCTGTGCAGCCAGTGTGCAGACTGCATTCAATACGCCTCGTAAATCACGGACAAGGCGCGGCAATAGGAGTTAATAAAACATGGACTAGTCGAATCAAAGCTTGTAAATTATTGCCAAACGTTAATGTCCAACCTGAACACTATGTGTTGGCTCTGGAACCGAAATGCAGCCCAGCTAAGGAAGCAAGCGCGCAGGACAGCACAGGACCGCCGTGGTAACCTTGTGGAATGCATGGCGTCCCTCTTTGCGCCGGCACGCACTCCGATGGGGCGACCCGGTGTTGTTTTTTCGACCGTTCGCAGACATTGGTACATGCACGCGCATTTTAAATACAACTTGTACCTACAAAACGCTTAACTAATAATAAAGTGCTTAGTGATGTGGGTCGTAAATCAGACACGCTGCTGTGAAAATATCACATCAACAGTTTTTCAGGCTTTGAGTGCTGCGCGCTCGGAAAAATGGCGCAGCGATGAAAGATCGGCTCCGGTCACTGTTGCGGTCACTGTCATGTTTAGAAGCCAACCGTCAGTTAGTCAGTTCGTGCTAATTTTCTTACATGCGCTCGGCTAATCTTGGAACAGCACGCAACAGAGTAATTGAAGCGAAAACGTCATTTTGTGACTTGTTACTAGATGCAACATAGTCAGGCACCTCGGCTCCCCATGAAAGCGCAATCTGCATTCCAGACTAAAGAACAATCTTGCTCCGCGCAAGGGTGTGCACAGAGAACGTTAGAGAGCCACACTTAGCACCCGGCCTCCTCCAAATAGATTCTTTCCATGCCTGCAACGTGTCGGAGTCATCTCCAATTTGGGTGCACCTCCATAGGAAAAATAGTTTACAATGCAATTGTTATGTGCTCTAGCTCTTTGCTAGGAAAACCTTCCACAACGGTAAACTATACGTGGTTGGAGGATGAAACGCATGAACAGCACTTCACAATGTCTTGATCTGGAGCAAGAATCCAGTGGGAGCGCGCTGCATAGGAGCTCCTGAATGCGGTCAAGACAATGGACCTGGCACTTGAAAGCAAATATGAATGTTCTTAGACCGAAGTTGGGACGTTAGAGCCATACCGCATCTCATCAGAACGCCGACAGATTAAGATGCAATGGGGTTCATGTAGACTTCCGTTTGAATACAAAGCCCATCCGTTATTTCACACCTCATTGTGCGAAAATTCAATAGAATGTTCCCTGACATATCTGCAGACCCACGTCGTGCTGTTTTCTGAATAAAATGTGGAAAAAGAGTAGCAAAAATATTCTGAAGAATAAACATGGTCTGCACTTGACGGTTAATTGTCTTTTTTCGGGAGCGTTGATATATGAGACACTGGAGGCGTCCATCAAAAGTATTTGATCGTCATAGCCATGGCTCTACGTGGACACGTTATATGTCTCCTTTATCATTCACGTTATAATGCGAAATAATTTAAACTCTGACTCTGGTAAAAACCGTCGGTTATCGCCAGGGGCTCTAACCAAAAAAAAAGCTATAACTTCCTAAAAGACCAATCACACTAGACCCCAAGATCTTTGAAATTATCCGATCCTATTATGAGCACATTTTCTCACCAATAAAATGCAGGCTCTCTGTCAATTCTTCTACGTCGGGTTAAACCACTCACGGTCTCTTCAACCCCAACCCCGTAGGACCACTATTTAGGTATTAATTCGCTGGGCAGGTTTTCCTTTAGGCATTCGTCCTTCTGCTCCTTTCGGCTTTCTGCCTTTTCTCCTGTTTCAGCAACTCTTCCTGTATTTTCACGATTGCATAGGCCGCCGAAAACCAGTTCCCCTTCGAACTCAACATCTCCGCAAATAAGTTTTTCCTTCCTTAAAAAGTCGGACGGCTCCTGAACGGAATCTTCTAGCGAAACCTTGGAGTTGCTGGTTCAAACGCACTTTCCCTCCAGCGTGAGTCAGAACCTTGCTTGGAGGGTTTGCGGCAACCCCAGCTGTGCGAGACTATCAAATCGGTAATTACCGGGGATAGGATCGGCTGGGCTGTAAACAGCTTCTCCGCATACAAATCTCCAGGCCCAGATGGCATAATGCTAGTCATGCTACAGAAGCAGCAGGAAAGGGTTGTGTCGTGGCTTGTTGAGATTTACCGGAGCTGCATCACTTTAGGACACGTACCGCAGTCCTGGATGCGCGCACGAGTGGTTTTCATACCGAAAGCGGGCAGGCGCGGTCATGAGTCCGCGAAGGACTTTCGACTAATCAGTCTGACCTCTTTCGTGCTGAAGACCCTAGAACGCGTCCTGGACATTCACTTAAGGACGATTATGGAGGGAACGCCTTTCTCTAAGTCTAAGCATGCCTACCTCAAAGGAAAATCCACAGAAACCGCCATCCACGAGGTAATTGGCACGGTTGAGCGGTCGCTGCAGTACAAGCAGTATACCCTTGCTGCCTTCTTGGAAATAGAAGGAGCTTTCAACAACGTCAGTACCAACGCCATCAAGGAAGCCTTGACCGGCATTGGATTGGAGGGATATCTCACGCATTGGATTAGATCCATGCTAAGTACCAGGATAATCCAGTCCGATCTGCGAGGCAACCACTTGACCAGAGCTGTGAACAGAGGCACGCCCCAGGGTGGTGCCATCTCACCCGTGCTCTGATTAATAGTAATGGACAAAATTTTACGTACATTAGACAGCAGCGGGGTGAAGGTGGTGGCGTATGCCGACGACTTGGTGAATTAGTATCAGGGATGTTTCTGTCCATTATGAGCGACATCATGGAAGGAGCGTTGGGAAAGGTGTGCCTGTGGGCCGCAAGATGCGGACTCAGCATAAATCCAACCAAAACGCAACTGATGCTATTCACCACCAAGACAAGGATACCTGAATTCCACCCACCACGGTTGAATGAACAAAGATTGGTTCTTTCCTCTAATGTAAAGTATCTGGGTGTAATCCTGGATCCTAAGCTAAATTGGAGGTTGAACATAGAACTGAGGGTTAAGAAGGCCTGTATAGCCTTCTATGCCTGTAAAAGAACCTTTGCAAAGAAATGGGGTCTCCGACCGAGGATGGTTCTCTGGATGTAGACCGCTGTAGTGCGTCCGATCCTGACGTACGGATCTATTGTATGGTGGCAGGCTTTGAAAAAGAAATACAATAGAACGAAGCTTAATAGGATTCAAAGAACCGCGTGTGCAGGTACTACGGGGGCTCTGAAGTCCTGCCCGGCAGATGCTCTCAATCTACTCCTGCATCCTCCCCTAGACCTCCACATCAAATATGTTGCAGCGTGCAGTGCCGTCAGACTACGTGAGTCCGGATGCTGGAGAGCGAAGTCCTACGGCCACAGCAACATCCTAGATGAAATATCTCGAGAAATCTGGGCATCCCCACGGACTATGTCACACGCAAGCTGAACTTCCCGAGAAACTTTGCTGTGGACCTTCCAACCAGGGCAAAGTGGAAGACCGGCGGCGTGTTGCAAGACTATGACACAGTATTCTTTACGGACGGATCAAAGATGGCCTATGGAGTCGACGCGGGGGTTTTCTCGAATACACACGGTGTATCCAAGTCGTATGGTCTCCCAGGTTTCGCCAGTGTATTCCTGGACGACAGCCAAGCGGGCATCAAAGCCTTGTACTCAACGACGACATCTTCCCGGCTGGTGGGGCAGTGCAGAGACCCGCTCAACCATCTGGGCGGCACGCTCAAGGTCACTCTCCTCTGGTTTCCCGGGCATAGGAACATAGAGGGGAATGAGCAGGCTGACGGCTCTGAAGATCCGAGCCGGCTGGACTCTCCCTCCCTGGTCCCATAAAAATAGTCACGGTCTTAGGAGTTTATGGCATCAAAACGGCGCACCAAAGCGCTAATTGGCTCCTCGGAGCGGCCAGTGATACCTACCTAGCTACCCAGATTTCTTCCCTCCATTGTGAACCTTTCCACTGCATCTAGGACAATGTGGTAAATCATCCAACCTTAAGACGTGCGGTGTAACGTGATTAGCTGCTTAATATGGTAGCCACACCCTAATGTTAGGAAGGAGCCTGTGCATTGATTCGTTCCATCTGCGTTGCCAGAGATCATTCGACGCTGAACTTGCCGCATTCCGCAGTTCTGGGTGCCCCTGCATGCATCTTGCATAGTGCAGCGCACCCATCTCTTTCGCGTGATTCTAAAAGCACTACGAACCCTCTAAGCCATCAACCGATAAACTGAATTCATCTGCTCTCTTCTTTAAGTGTTTACGAGCGCCTCTACCCACAGGGGTAACGAGTAAAGCTGGATGGACCGTTCCACTCTAGCTAGATGCAACCGCCGACAGTGTTTCGACTTACTAATATTCGGAAAGATTTTTGCAAGTACCGCAGTAGCACCGGTTCCCTTTATGTGTTCCCAAAATTTCAGTTTGGTGTCAGTTAACACCTTTAGACCCGCTCTGATACAACCGTGTACTCACCGACTTCCACTTTCACAGTGTTTTTTTTCCTGCTGTTCGTTATTAAGACCCCTTCCGTTTTCGCGTCCACCAGCGGTCAAACCTGGTCTTTCCAGCCAGGACTTTACTGATCTCACTGTTTCTGTTGCATCGACCTCCACATCCTGGTTATTTTGTTGCTATAACCTAAGCTATATCACCTGCAAAGGCAACGATTGTAGTACCCCCTGGACCAGAACAGCAAGCACCACATTATACATGGTATTCCACAACAGGGGACCCAGTATCGATCCCTGTGTTACCCCGGCTGTGGCAATGTACTCTTTGGGGCCATCATCCATCATTTTGACCCAAATTCGCTAGATACCCGGGAACATTTACGCCAGCCAACGACCCCTAATTATATTCCTGTTGGCAGAGTTCACTGAGTTTTTGACAATGCCAATACGGCACAATAGCTGCCGGTAAGTAGTTCACCTTTTGCGAGATTCACGCTTATTGCATCTACTGTAAAGTGGTGACGTCGGAAACCAAACGATGTGTAGGAGGCTATTGTTGATGACCTTCTCCATCATCCTTCCCATTGTATCCAACAGGTAGATCGGGTGATATGATGCTAAGTACCCTTGTTAGGTTTGGGAAGCAATTCCCACTTTTGATTTCTCCACTGGACAGGAAATATTTCTTCTTTTAGGCATGCCTCGATCAAGTTAGCAAAAAGGTCGGGTCTATCTTGACTGCAGTTTCAAAACTCTGCTAGGGATGTCATGCAATCCTGGGGCCTTGTTCTTGCCGAACCTTCTATATAGTTCCCGCAGCTCTTCGAGAGCTACTCGAGGTATTATACCCTCATTGGACAGGACAACCATTTACTTTTCGTTATTTTCGTGGTGAGGAAACAGAATAGTAGCAATCTCTTTCGGGAGGCGCGAACAAGTGACCCGGGTGATTTTCGCATCCTTTTCGTTACCACTTTGTAGGTCTCATCTCAAGAGGTCGGTAACATAGCTTTTTGAAGCAATTCTTTTTACTCCTCGGAATGGCTTCATTTAAGCGACCGTGCCTGTGGGTCCATCCTCGACCGTTGATACGGAGCTTTCCCCAAAGTCTGCTTGCCGGGAAACATACGACTCTCAAACTAGCGATTTCATTGTCCAATCAGCAGTTGAGTTGCCTGGTGGAGAGCAATCGCCTTCTGGGCATAGTAGCATCGCAAGCTTCTTTCTATGTGTGCCGTCCAGCCGAGCAAACAACAGACATTCTTCGAAATCTCTTTTTTGAGTTCGCTTCGGTGGCCGGGATGAATGTAGTCCTCACTGACTTGTCAGGTGACTCTACTGGCTAAGGTGGTACTTACGTGCGTCACATCCACATAGACCCCAGGTCACTTCCCCTGAAAGTGTATGAAGCTCCAATGTTTACCATGTCTAGCTCCGCGAATGTTTCGAGTAGGGTGCGTCCTCTCACATTCGTTACCGGCTGCCCCTTTCAAGAGTCTACACATTACAATCGGATGCTATACTGGTAGGCTAACATCCTGTGTCATCCAAAACTAGAGTGCTCAGCATCTGCTTATAATCGGCAAGTGTAGCGGTGGGTGGAGCATGGCAGCTATAGGTGTGAACTCCTTTCACTTGCGCTCTGATAAAGCATGCCTCCGGATGATTCATTACTTATTTGGACTGGTACACGACTTTACGATATGACCAAAGCCAAGCCAGCGCTTTGATGCCACCTGCTCTCTAAGCCGAGACATAACCCAACATACTGTTATCGTCCTTGCTGCTAATAGTTTAAGTGCTGCCTCTACAGGTAAGCTGTTGGTGGCAGTTTGTATTCCCTCCTAGATTTACCTTAGTGTTTTCTCAGCTGATTCTTGAAGTCCGATAAGATCGAACCTCTTCCTGATGGTCTCATCATATCTTTATAGATTATAGTGATCTCCAGCTTCCTAGCCCTTATGTCGGCCGCCTGCCCTAATAGCCTTCTAATTTAGCTCAAGAATTTAGTTGCGGTTACAGCCCTGCCTTTCTTGAGCTCCAGCATGAGGTCTCCTTTCTAGGATCGTCTAATGCGACTGTTATTGTCCCTCAAATCGGTAAGATTAGCGGTCTGCTTTCGCTCTCTCCCTTCTGTTCATTTCAGGATGATAATTACCTCCGGTCTTATCTTCTTCCTTCGACCCGATTCGATTCATTTTCTTTTCCCGAAGTCACGCCTGTGACAGTTTCAGCGACAGCTTCAGACGTCGTCCTTACGTGATCCCTTTTTCTTTTCTCCGGTTTCTCCCCTTTAGTGTTTTGAACAGGCGTTACTTGTGTCACCTGGTTTCCTTTTTCCCTACGGAGACTATAGACCGAGGGCACAGTTTCAAACTAAAGGCTTACAGGCTACCACCCCCCCCCCCCCCCCTTCCTCTTATTCATTCAATTGCGGTGAGGATGTAGCTCCCAAGTGTGTGCAAACAATTGTTGCAGGATCGAAGGTTGCAGAACTATTGAAAGAGCACCACGAAGGAATCCCGGATGGACATCTTGAGGTGAACAGAACGTTAGCTAGGGTCATGAAAGGTACTATTAGATCCAATTTTGTGAGGGCGTGGGAGACTGGTGCCATAAGTGCACCATTTGTGCTTCAAGCTAAAATCCATAAAGCTGATCAAGAGGTGGAATACAACAGCAGAACGTTTGAGCACAGTTTGAAAGAATAACTGTCGATATTGCTGGATCGTTTCCGCAATCTGAAAAAGGCAACAAGTACGTGCTGGTAGTCATGGATTACTCCAGCAAATGGAGGAAGCTTACAGCATTTCAAATCAGGAGGCTACCACAATTGCCGCCCAGTTGATTACAAATTGGATTACCAGATGTGGAGTTCCTCGGGATTTGCATCCCGACCAAGGAAGAAACTTTGAATTTGATATCTCCAAACAGATGCACAAAGCATTGGGGATTCATAAAACCTGGACCACAGTATTGCACTCACAATCGGATAGAATGTTCGAACGGTTCAACTGGACTTTGAATGCGAATCTATCTAAATTAGTTAACGAAGGACTGCAAGACTGGGACCAGTACATACCACTCCCCTGGATGGCCTGCAGGACTTCGATGCCTGCAACAACATTCGGATTCCTGACCTAACTTGACCAAACTTTCTCCAGTCAATCATCTCTGAAGGATTTGGAAAACTTTGCAGCGAGATCTAAATTGAAAAGTATTCAACTGGGACCTACTCTCCAGTTCTCCAACGTAAGAATCTCATTCTCAGTTAGTAGGGTAATATCCGGTTTCGTAAAACAGAACACTTTCACCTATGTGTTCCTCACTCTGAACCGCACTTTATAGATGTCCTTTTGCAGCGGCATCAGGGCCTCTCTGTTTGTCTGGCATTCCTTTTCCAGAAATCCATGGGAATTCTGTGGTTTTGAATGCGCAGTGGTTGAACGAGCTTTTTCTTATCCATGCGGATCTTCGGAAACCGAATTCGGTCTGCTGGAAATTTCGTCGTAGAAAATGAGAGTCCAAGAGGTGTTCAGCCTGGCCTCAACACTGGTCTGCACCTCCGTCGCTAGTTTGCTGGATTGCGGATGAGGTTGCTGATTGTGCAAGCTCTTGCTCACTTTGCTCCGCTTGTGTTTGTTGTTCGACCTCACTTTGAGATCGATTGCGTTTCAAGGCGGTGGGCTTTGCCTTCTGGTCGGCTGCCAGGTGTCTGCTGTTATATTCCCCAACAACTGCCTGGTATTTAACGAGATCCTCTTCATCTTGCTCGTAGACAGTACCGGCCTCATTATTTTTAGTGATCTTGCTGCGAATATCATTGGCCTTCAGGTACTGGCGCTTGAGCAGGACTCCAATGGACTTTCGCATTTTTCGCCGGTTTGCAGTGACAGACGTTCTTATCTGTCTTTACTTTTGAGGGATGCCCTAACATCGGCGGTTTCGGCTTAGATGTACTATGCCTGGAACTAGCTACCTTAAGCGTTAGTGGATTACAGCTTGCGTCCATCTGGTGCCGCGCTCCGGGAGATCTCTGCTGTTGGTTTCAACACAGCAATGCTATGGCTGGAAATGATTGTACTGCTCTCTACGGCTACTGTATCCTGGCTGGACACCAGCAGCTCGTCCTCCGATGATGCGCCAGGCGTCATTACCTATTCTCTCTCATCGGGGTATGCTGTTCCACCTTGGCTTGAGACACTATTAGCACCTTCGTCAGTGCAGGGAGGACGATCCCCGGGCTGTTGTTTTGGCTGGCTTATTTTTTGTTGATGATGTTGGGAGTCCTGAGTCCGCACCCACTTGATGACGGACCGGACCATGATATTGACATTGACAGTCTTCAATTTTCAAAGAAGCAACAACTTCGACTTATTATAAATTTGTTAGTAATAGTGCGATTTCCATCAAACTTGGTATGGTCATGCTCTACATTATAGCCTACATCAGTGCAAAATTTCATGCCACTAGGATGAATTTAAGGGGGGGTTTTCAGCCAATTACAAAAAATTATTAACTTTCTTTGAATAGATATCGGTATGAAAGGTATTTCGGAGCCAAGGCACCATATAGTGGCAGCCTCCTAATTTTTTTCAGATTTTTCGGCTTGGTAGTTTCTGAGAATGGCCCCCTTAAAGAAACGATCAATTTCAACCCCCCGAACTCCCCACGTTTCCAAGAAATGTCAAAACTAAGACCGGCTTCGAAAAGTACTAATCGAGACCTTTAATTTGATACCCCACATGAATATATTTTATGAAAAAAACTTTTACACCCCCCTTTTACATGTATGGGGACCCCGCCCCTTAAATTGAACGTAAAAGGATGTAACTCACTGTATGTATGAGCGTTCACAGTTCCTACTTTTCTACCAAATTTGGTGTCAATCGCTATAACCGTCTTCGAGAAAAATGCATGTGACGGACAGACAGACAGACAGATGGACCGACAGATAGACAGGCAGCTCAAGAGCTGCTTTCTCAAAGCGTGGTGGAACATGAAATTAACGTTACCATTGTATGCGAATATTACAAACACTTCCACAGTGGTGTCTTTGTATCAGACAGAAGCAGCAAAGCGGCAATCTGGACTTGCGGAAACCGAGCGATCGAAAATACGAGCAATAGGATAGAAGACGGATTCACACGAGCTCAGGTAAGCGGCATTCACGTATTCAGCTGCTACGCTGCGCCGAGCCTCACGCTAGATGAATTCGCATTGATGTTGGAAAAATTAGCTTCCGAAACAAGCTGCCACAACCTGTCCCCCCCCCCCCCCCCCCCATTTTAACGCTTGGGCCGAAGATTGGGGAAGTCGCGAAACAAATGCTAGAGGCCGCATATTGCTCGAAATATCTTCACCTTTGAAGGTTGTTCTGGCAAATACTGGCGGCGTCAATACTTTTCGGAGACGGGATATGGGATCGGCAATAGACCTCACCTTTGTTAGCGATTTATTATCTAAGGATCTCCAATGGGATATGAGCGAGGAATATACGACCATCAGGCTATCATCTTGCAGATGGTGTGTACGACAGGAGCAAAGCGAATCAAGAACACTGCAATACGGGTTGGACCTCCAAAAAACTTGATGAAGAAATGTTCGAGGAAATACTTCTGTAGGAAGCCATGCCGGTGGGAAATGCACGAGAAAAGGTGGCGCAGGTCCTTGAAAAGTTACAAAAAGCTTGTGACGCTTCCATGCCTCGCCGCACGGTACTCAAAAAACGAACGCCCAACTTCTGGTGGAATGCCGAAATCGAAGAACTTCGTCAAGTTTGCCTTAAAGCCAGAAGACACAGCCAACGTAGCAGAAACCGATCTGAGTCTGAAGAGTTGCACATCCAATATAAGAAGGCGAGGAAAGCATTGCAAGCAGCCATCTCTAGAAGTAAAAGTGAACACTTCAAGAGGTTATGCAAGGAAGCGGACTTCGACCCATTGGGAGGTGCATACAAGGCAGTTATGGCAATAATCAAGGGAAAGCGCTCACCGCCGATCACCAACTCTGATTTGCTGCGGGGAATCATTAGCACTCTCTTCCCATACGTTTCAAGTGAGTCGAACCTACCCACTGTCCAGGTAGATCCCGGTGAAATTCCCGAGGTAATCACGAAAGAAGTCCTGGAAGCCGCGAAGAAGATTGCCGAAAATAAAGCCCCAGGTTTAGACGGCATTCCGAATAAAGCACTGACAGTGGTCGTCAAGACAGTTTCAAGGTGGTTCTCTGAAACATTTACCACGTGCCTCAAAGATGGGATTTTCCCGGAAGAGTGGCGGAAACAGAAGCTTGTGCTAATCCCGAAGCCAAACAAGCCTTTGGGTGATCCTTCGTTTTATAGACCTATATGCCTGCTAAACGGCATTGGGAAACTTTTCGAACGGGTCATTTTCAATACGCTTGTACCAATCACAGAAAGGGAGGGTGGTCTCTCAGACAGGCAGTTCGGATCCCGAAAGGCAAGATCTACTATCAATGCCATCAGCACGGTGACGGAAGTTGCGGAAAAAGCAATGGAGGCCAATAAATCTTGCGCGGTAGTTACTCTCGATGTGAAGAATGCCTTTAATACCGCAAAATGGAACAAAATAATTCCGGCTTTAACCAAATTGGGCGCTCCTAAATATCTGGTGCACATAGTCATGGAATTTCTCCGGGAGAGGGTATTGTGTTACGATTCGGACGCTGGACCTAAAACGTATACAACAACCTGCGGGGTTCCACAAGGATCAGTCCTCGGTCCTCTCCTGTGGATAATAATGTATGACGGAATTTTGAAGTTGCAACTACCCAAAGGAGTGACAATCATTGGCTTCGCAGACGATATCGGAGTAACTATCGTCGCACAAGACATTGATGAGATCGAGGTACTCACAAACGAGGCAATTTTTGAAATCAGGTCTTGGCTGGAGGAAGCTGTTCTGACACTCGCGGAGCATAAAACCGAGGTAGTTTTGATTACAAAGCAAAGGAAGCAGACGTCGATAAAGATCAGGATTGGAGAACACATAATACAGTCGCAGGAGTCGAGGAGTTATGGTTGACCAAAGACTGAAATTCAAGTCTCATCATGAAAATTTAGCAACCAAGGCCTCTGGAGTGGCTATATTGTTGGCAAGAATGTTGCCAAATATAGGTGGTCCTAGGTAAAGCCGTCGGCTCCTGATCTCGAGAGTTGTTAACTCCATCTTGCTTTATGCAGCTCCAGTCTGGGCATCGTCTTTGAAGGTGGAAGCAAACAGAAGAAAAATCGCAGCCCCATACCGATTGAGCGCATTACATACGTCATGCGCTTAACGTACAACTTCAGATGAAGCAGCTTGTGTGATAGCCGGCATGATCCCCATCGACATCTTGGCGAATGAGGATCGACGCCTCTATGACCCATCATATGCAATCGGTGAGTCTTATACCAATCGTCGGCAATTGGCACGAAGTGATTCTATTTTGGAATGGCAGAAAAGGTGGGATGATTCACCTAAAGGACGCTGGACACACAGGATTATTCCAGATGCCTCTAAATGGATCAAGCGAAGGCACGATGAGGTTAGTTACCACCTAACTCAATTCCTAAGCGGACACAGAGGGTACCGTGCATACCTTTATCGCTTCGGGCGTGACGACTCCCCGAATTGCCCAACATGCGTGATGATTCCGGAAGATGCGGAGCATGCTGTTTTTAACTCCCCGCGGTTCGGAAATTGACGCCGAGGCACGGTTGACACCCGAGAATATCGTGGACTACATGCTAGCCTCTGAAACATCTTGGAGGGCGGTGGAAAAATTAATGAAGGCGATCCACAATCTGCTGAGGAGGGAGGAGCTTCGGAGGAAAGTTACAAATAACGACAGAAGCCGCAGTTCATAACTGATCCTGCCCCGCGATGTAATACCGAAATGGCAGTCCCGCGGGGTAAGCGAAGGAGAAGGAGGTGGTTTTAGTGAGTAAAAGTCTCACATAACCGTATGGCAGGAGCCGGCGGTAGGCTTTGAACCTTTCCACGTTCTAACGTACAAAAAAAAAACAGGCAGACAGACAGACGGTAAACCGATTTTAATAAGGTTTACGCAAAACCTTAAAAATGAAGGCGGCGATAGCGAATTTTTCAGCTTTGCCGACTAGATAAAACAAAAGACTTAAGCGAGCAACTCGAAAGAATTTCAATCAGAGTATTGTTCCTCTAAAATCAGTTTGGAAATGCGATATGGGCAATTAGTAGGTGCAAGGCTGAAATTATTAAATTAATTAAATATTCGGAAGCCTTCACGGACTAGATGGATTCATATATCTATCGGTTTTCGTTGGGTAACACCAACATCCAAAGAGTGTGTCCATGAGACAATCAATTCCATTCAAACTCAATAAGCGACCATTTCAAAACTGTGATTCAGGTCTGAGTTCCAATTAATTGTGAGCACACTCGAACCGCGAACCAATTGTTTGTCAATTGTGGAAACCTCAGCTCAGTCATATTGGCCGATCAAAAAAGCGTGGGAATGAGACTCCAGCAACAATTATTGTGTCACTTTTACTCTCGCTCGTTCTAAAGAAAACACCAAATTAAAAAATAAAAGCATTCCCTTAAGCAAAAGCGATGTATAGGCTCCGTGCCAGCATTCGTGAAGGTTCCATGAAGCATGACCAGCTTATTATTAGTCATGGAATATCTATTATTGCGCCCGCACTTTCTCAAAACGGTCATGCGCTTACGCAATCCAAAATACATACTTCAACGAAACAGCTGCGCAGGAATATTGCCGCGGCACTATGCCGCCATATTATCGCAGAAAGTTGTTGGGTTCTCGCGCAATCAAAGACTTAATATCTATGACAGATTTATATTACAAAAACCCTTTTGGCCATTAGATACGGCCAGTCAAAAGATAGTCACTTGAAGAAACAGTCAAATAGCGACAAACTCAAGGTAAAAGAGTCACACGGGGGGAATCCAAATCGAGTTAGAGGTGCACGCCGGGCTCGGAAAAGATTCATTTGCATTTGATCTAGTCCGACAAAAAAAGATCAAGGAATTGGGTCAATCTATAAGAAAGGCGAAATGTTAAAAGCCCGTGCAAGCGCGGAGGTGACGGACAAGCCGAAATAAAGCTGAAGACCAATATCGTACCGGTGACGGTGGCGTTAGAAAAATCCAAAAGACCATAAGTAATGCAATTAAACGGACGACAAAATTTAATTGAAGACTGTCAAAAAGCATTAAAATGATCGTCGTCATTTGAATGGGCTTGTTTGAAACGTGGGCTATGCTAAATAAATGCAGACATTGGTGTGATGAAGCGCACTTGAGGCAGCCTAGAAAACCGGAGGGGCCCTGGACTGCGGATTGAAGAGTGAAAGTTGTTGGGATAGTAAGCACTTATGCGTTTCCTAATATCGCTCTTGAGTGGTACCTTGGAAATAATTACTCTCCAGATTGTGAATTATTGAAATAAGATAAATAATTTTCATGAAATCAGATACCTCTGAGTATAGAGGTGCAAAGATATCTTCATTGGTGATTGTTCAGGAATAAAGGACAATGGAGGGTCCTTTCCACTTACTTCGTTGGATCCAGCAAGGGAGAAACATTTTAACACCTGGGCAAGCCGAGCCCTAGGGCGAATGCATTCTGACCTTTCATCATCAACGGCGCAACAACCGGTACCCGGTCTAGGCCTGCCTTAATAAGGAACTCCAGATACCCCGGTTTTGCGCCGAGGTCCACCAATTCGATATCCCTAAAAGCTGTCTGGCGTCCTGACTTACGCCATCACTCCATCTTAGACAGGGTCTGCCTCGTCTTCTTTTCCTACCATAGATATTGCCCTTATAGACTTTTCGGGTGGGATCATCCTCATCCATACGGATTAAGTGACACGCCCACCGTAACCTATTCAGCCGGATTTTATCCACAAACGGACGGTCATGGTATCGCTCATAGATTTCGTCATTGTGTAGGCTACGGAATCGTCCATCCTCATGTAGGGGGCCAAAAATTCTTCGGAGGATTCTTCTCTCGAACGCAGACAAGAGTTCGCTATTCTTCCTGCTAAGAACTGCAGTTTCCGAGGAATACATGAGGACTGGCAAGATCATAGTTTTGTACAGTAAGAGCTTTGACCCTATGGTGAGACGTTGCGAGTGGAACAGTCTTTGTTAGCTGAAATAGGCTCTGTTGGCTGACAACCACCGTGCGCGGATTTCATCATCGTAGCTGTTATCGGTTGTGATTTTCGACCCTAGATAGGAGAAATTGTCAACGGTCTCAAAGTTGTATTCTCCTATCCTTATTCTTCTTCGTGTTTGTGTTTGACCAGTGCGGTTTGATGTTGTTGGTTGATTCGTCTTCGATGCTGACATCACCACCATACATTTTGTCTTGCCTTCATTGATGTCCAGCCCAAGATCTCGCCCCAATCAGCGCCTGCTCGATCTGGATGAAGGCAGTTTGTACGTCTCGGGTGGTTCTTCCCATGATGTCGATATCGTCAGCATAGGCCAGTAGTTGGGTGGACTTGAAGAGGATCGTACCTCTTGCATTTACCTCAGCATTACGGATCACTCTCTCGAGGGCCAGGTTAAAGAAGACGCATGATAGGGCATCCCCTTGTCGTAGACCGTTGTTGATGCCGAATGGTCTTGAGAGTGATCCTGCTGCTTTTATCTGGCCTTGCACATTGGTCAGGGTCAGCCTAGTCAGTCTTATTAATTTCGTCCGGATACCGAGTTCTCTCATGGTCGTGTACAGTTTTACCCTGGCTATGCTATCATAGGCGGCTTTAAAGTCGATGAACAGATGGTGCAACTGTTGTCCATGTTCCAACAGTTTTTCCATCGCTTGCCGCTGAGAGAAAATCTGATCTGTTGCTGATTTGCCTGGAGTGAAACCTCTTTGGTATGGGCCAATGATGTTCTGGGCGTATGGGGCTATCCGGCCTAGCCAGATAGTGGAGAATATGTTATAGATGGTACTCAGCAACGTGATACCCCTATTTTATTATTATTCTGTTAAGGGAAAGTCGCACCGCGTCCTTGAAGAACTATTGTGCCCCTTTTACTGGTTATAGTGTACCTGTTGATCATAGTGTCTCAAGCAGGCCTGTAACCGTTAGGAACTTTAGTATGTTCCCCACTTCCAGAAGTTTCAGCTTTGCATCTGGTATTAAGTGTTTTCCCAGATGTATCGACCTACTTTGCACAAGTGCCGGACACTGTCCCAGGACGTGCATAGAGGCTTCGTCCTCCTCCTCACAGAACCTGCAGGCAGTGTCCGTAGATATCCTTAGCTTCTCTAGGTGATAGTTCAGCCGACAATGACCAGTGAGAATTCCCACTATGATTCGGAGGTTCTTTTTGGTGAGGTTTAAGCAATCCCTTGTGCGCATGGGTTCGTATCCCCCAATAAGCACCCTGGACTGCTCCATCCCTGGTAGGCCTGCCCAATATAGTTCCCTCAACCGTTTCTCTTCGTTTCTTAGATTCATAGCCATGAAACCGTTTCCGATTCCACAGAAGGGTTCTGGCCCGTGTAAAGGCATCCCTGCTCCCTTCTTGGCTAGTTCATCCGTTGCCTCATTGCCTTCCAACCCAACATGGCCTGGAACCCAAAGTATCCAGACCTTGTTGGACGAGCCAAGTGTATTCAGTCTCTCAAAGCATTCCCATACCAGTTTAGAGTTCACCTGGTTGGACCTAAGTGCCTTGATCGGTGCTTGGCTATCGGTGAGAAAAGCTATATTCTGCCCCCTGTAGTTCCTTTGCAGATTAAAGGAGGCACATTTGTCTATGGCGTAAATTTCCGAATGGAATATGCTAGTGTACCTGCCCATTGGCTCAAAGTACATTTTCCTTGGACCAATGACACCGGCACCCGCTCCCTCTGCTGTGAGGGATCCGTCAGTGTACAAGTAATCAGTTGCTGGTTTAAGCCGTATGTTGCAGCCACGCTCTCCCAGTTTGCCTTGTTACTCCAACGTGTTACAAACTTCTTATCGAAGTGAAACCTCGTTGTCATGTTGTCCCTCGGTATCAGTAATTCGGGATACCGCCTAGAAAGGATATCAATCTTCCTTCGATTTAGGCAGCACCACGCCTCACTCATACTACCGGCCATCCTGAATATTGACCTCCTTGCCTGCATCTGCATGTTCAGATGGAGAGGGGTTAGTCCCAGAAGGACCTCCAGGGATGCGGTTGGGCATCTCCTCATTGCCCCACTGATACAGACGCAAGCCAGCCTTTGAAGCTTTTGTAATTCAATGGCTTGTGTGCTGAGTTCGGTTCTTTCTGTCCAGATTACCGCTCCATAGGTAATCATTGGTCTTACTATTGCAGTATTTATCACAAGTAGTATCTTCGGGCTGCAACCCCATTTTTTCCCTGCTATGGATCTGCAAGTCATCAGAGCCCTCGTGGCTTTCCGACAAGTGTTTCCGACATGTGTCGTCCAGAGTAATTTTTGGCCTAGCCTGATTCCCAAGTATTTGACCTCTATTTCTCGTTTCACCTCCATATCATGTAATGTTATGGCTTTCAGGTGATCCAGCTTACGCCTCCTAGTGAATGGTACTATGGTGGTTTTGGTTGGGTTGATCCGCAGTCCCACCTTCCTGCACCAGGCACTAGTAACCCTTAATCCAGTTTGGATTCTATCACATAGGGTATCTTCATATTTGCCCCTACAGATTAGAACAATGTCGTCCGCGTAGCCCTGGACTTGTATTCCAGTATTAGTTAACACGTCCAGGAGTTCATCCACTACCATACTCCACATCAGCGGCGATAGTACTCCACCCTGTGGACAGCCTTGAGTGGTGTTCATGATAATAGAATTTGTACCTGTTTGTACCTCTATTGGTCTGCTTTCAAGCATTTTGCTCATCCAGAGTGCTAGGGTGTTTCCCACTCCTTTGCGGCTCAGGGCATCCTGTATCTCTGTGTGCGATGTGTTGTCGAATGCTCCTTCGATATCCAAAATCGCGCACAGTGCTATCTCTTTTGTTTCTATGGCGCCCCGTAGCATCTCTGTCAGCTGATACAGAGCAGTTTCAGTTGACCTTCCCGCCCGGTAAGCGTGTTGACAGTGATGTAGGGGACTACCCTTTGGAACGTTAATTCTAATATAGTTGTCTATGACCTTCTCCACCGTTTTGAGTACGAACGATATTAGGCAGATTGGTCTGAAAGATTTAGGGTGAAAAGGATCCTTTTTACCCGCCTTCGGAATAAAGACCACTATTCCCGTCTCCATGCCCTTGGTATGTAACCCAGTGCTATGCTCTCCCTTACCACCCTCAGAAGAGACTCTAAGATAATTCCTAGGCCTCTCTGGATAAGTGCTGGGAAAACGCCATCTGCTCCGGGAGATTTCATTGGTTGAAAAGTTCCCTTTGCCCATCTTAGCCTAGCTTCTGGGCATACCTCTTTTGCTAGTTTCCAGCTCTCTTTCCTTCCCCTTTTATTCGTTGTTGGGGTGTCAGGCAGATTATTGTCGCCTGCCGCCGAGGGATAGGACCCCGGGAAATGAGTTCTGAGAAGCAGGTGTACCCTGTCCTCCTCATTCTCGGTGAATGTCCCATCTTCCTTTTTCAAACAGACAGAGGATATTCCCCGACTTTGGCTACAGCCTTGTACAGCCTCGTTGCTTCTGTGATCTGTTCAATCCCTTCACAGAATTCCCTAAAGCTGTTCCGTTTCGCTTCCCTGATCGCGTTGCTATACGCAGTCAGTGCATTTTTATACCTCCGCCAGTCCCCGGTTCGTTTTGCCCGGTTAAAGAGTTTTCGTACCTCCGTTCTCATTCTGGCTAAGTTCCTGTTCCACCATGGTACATCCCTTGATGACTTAACTGTCTTGGCGGGACAGCTGGCCTCATATGCATCAATGACGATTGTGTTGAGGTCTTCCACCACCGTTTCTAATTCCAATTCGCTCCTGATGTCACCGCCCCATTGAAGGTGGGCAATGTTGTTGCTCAGGTGCGTTGTGTAGGATTCCCAATCCATTCTCTTGGGATTCCTTATTATTCTTTTTATTTCGGAGTTACCCTCAATGTCGAATCTGATTATCCTGTGATCAGACATTGAGGGTTCATCCGACACCCTCCAATTCCTGACCATTTCGTTCATTAGGGTATTTCCCAGGGTTATATCTAGTACCTCTTGTCTGGTGCTGGTCACAAATGTTGGAGTGTTCCCTACGTTGTATATTTCTAACTTATTGCTAAGAATAAATTCGAGAAGGTACTCACTCACCTCTACGATTGGTGTCGCTGCTTACCCACACTTCGTGGTGGGCGTTGGCATCGCAGCCGAGAAGAAGTGGTAACGCCCTCTCCTCGCAATACTCCGTCAGCTTTGCGACTTGTTCTGGTGGAGCCCGGCTCTCGTCTCCTGGGAAGTATCCCGATGCTACAACTACCTCTCGAGTGCTCCTCCCGGCTTCCAATGAGACTTGGACAGCCACAAGGTCCCCGGTTAAGAACTCTGAAAGACATATGTATTTTAAATTACGTTTGAGAATTATGCAAGCTCTTGGTTTTTCACAAGACGAGTCCCAAATTACCTGCATGTCTCCTCCTTGCAGACCGCGAATCTGCCCCCGGTACACCCAGGGCTCCTGAGCCAGCACTATTCCAATGTTCTCCTTGAAATTCGCCCTTGCAATCAATGCAGATGCAGCTCTCGCATGGTGGAGGTTTATCTGGGCTATCCTAGTGCTGGTCATTGGCTCCGTTATTGTTTGGAGCTCTTCTCCACTGTCGGAGTGTCACCCTCCTCCTCCGACATGGCGCCTTCCTGCGCGTCGCTGTCCACCCCGAGCCCTAGGAGTCCTAGGTATAGGTCGTCCAGCTTCTGTTCTTCACTGGGCAGTAGGTCTATTTCCCTGGTTGATCCCGTTCTTTCCGCCTCTATGGCTTCCGCGACTTCTTCAGGGACCTCGGTAAGTTTTCCACCCGATGCCTCCTCCGAGGTCTCTTTCCTTGGCTTTTCCTTGTGCACATGCACGGGTATGTTGCCAAAACGGTAGTTAATATGACAGCTCTGACGTTTAATTGCCTCTAGGGATTGGTCATCTACCCCAATCGTGAGGAGTTTACCCTTTCCCTTCACCTTACTGCTGAAGACTTTCCATAGTCGAGTATGGAGATCTTCGTTCTGAGCAATTAGGAGTCTCATAAGGTCTTCTGTTACTATTGCCGCGGCCTTTGGGAGAAAAACTGTCACCATGTGGGCTCCTGGTATATCATCTCCAGCACATGTTGACAGTTCCACCCCTTCCAAGCCTGGCAATCTAGCAATTATGGTTGTAACCCATTCTGCGGTACCTTCCGTCGTGCAGTCCACCAGTATAAGGCCTGGTCGAAAGCGTATCCCGGTGAACACCAGTTCCGACGTCCAACCCTTGATCACCTGCTTGACGACAAGTTCCTTAATGATTTCCTGTTCCTCCCGTATTTGCTCGGGAAACCTTTTTGGCAGTATGGCCAGTCGAATGCCCTTGACCGCACTAGCATAGTTAATGCCGGGCTTCCTGGGTCCTGCTTTCACTCCTGACCTGCCCGGGTTTTCTCCTCCCGTGGGTTCAGGTCTGGGTTTTTTGGGAGCATTCCCTTCATGCGGACTGATCTCTGCTGCTCCCCGCTTTCTCGGCTCCGGTAGAGATGGCTTAAGTCTGTCCTGAGCCTTCTTAAGGGCCTCTTCTGGTTTCAGGCCTTCCTTCAGATAGCGCAGGTACCATTTAACCCCGGCGCCACTGAGACCTGTCTCCTTCCTGACGTCTGTTATATTTATCTCAGATGTGCTTTTGCTGGTCCCTGCTCTTTGAGCAGTGGTGTTCGTTGGCTGTAGTCCATGCAGTATACCAATGCTCACCTTGGATCCACTGCTTGACGTCCCAACTTCTCCCTTCTTGGGTGTAGTCACCTGGCTCTCAGTAATTCGGAGACGTGCCTCCACCTGATTAACCAGTTTTGGTGCGGTACGGGGCCCCGCTTTTTTGGTTTTTGTTTTCTTTTCTGGTTTTGTACTATTCGCTGTCCCATACCTTGAGCACAAGTTGATGAACCACTTGGTGTAACTGGTCGCCTCCATATTTAACCAATTCGGCTGTAATTCCATCGGCTCCTGGCGACTTATAATTTTTTAGGCGATGAATTGGAAGGACTATTTCTCCTAAACTTGGTGGTGGCAGTATTTGTCCGTCGTCTTCAATTAGCGGGACCTCCAACTTGCCAATGTTCTGGTTGTTCAGTAGCTCATCAAAGTACTCAACCCATCGCTCCAATATGCCCATTCTGTCGGAAATTAGATTTCCCTCTTTGTCTCGGCAGGATGAGCATCGAGGTGTATAAGGATTCGTCCTGCTGACTTGTTGGTAAAACTTGCGCGCCTGGTGCGGTTGCTTCCTGTACTTTTCTAGTTCACACACCTGTTGGTTCTCCCAGGCTTCCTTTTTCCGTCTGTGAAGTCGCTTCTCCGCTCGACGGAGTTCTTGATAAGTCTCTGCGCTTGCCCGCGTTCTTTGAGAATGCAACATTACTCGGTATGCGGCATTCTTCCGTTCCGTTGCTAGCTTACATTCATCGTCAAACCAGCCGTTCCGACTCCTTTTGCGGCTGCCGCCAAGTATGCTTGTCGCCGTATCCATGATAACGTTCTTCAGGTGATTGTGAAGATCATTTGTTGATGCTTCATCTCCAGGTCCCCTGTTGACTGCGGTTATTGCGGCAACCATTTCCCTCTTATAGGTGTCGCGGAGGGTTGTCTTGTGGATGGCTTCCGTGTTCACTCTCACCTGATTGTCAGAGAGGATTCTAGGTGGTATTGTTATTCGAACTCGGAGCACCTTGCCAACGAGATAGTGGCCCGAGTCTATATTGGCCCCCCTATATGTTCTGACATTCATCAAGGCTAAGAGGTGGCGGCGTTCGATCAACACGTGGTCAATTTGGTTGAAAGTGGTCCCGTCTGGAGAGGCCCACGTATCCTTGTGGATCGCAGGTACTTCCAACAACCATTTCGAGTGACCCTGCTAATTGAATAATCCGCAGTCCGTTATCATTTGTTTTTTCGTGTCAGCTATGGGAGCCAACGTATCGCCTGCATACGGGCTCCTTCCCTACTTGGCTGTTAAAATCCCCAAGTATGATTTTGATACCATATCTGGGACAGGCTTCGAGGGTTCGTTCTACTGCCTCGTAGAAGGTATCCTTCTCCGACTCTGCAGTCTCCTCTGTAGGGGCGTGAACGTTTGTGAGGCTTATATTTCTAAACTTGCCTCGCAAGCGCAGAGTGCATAGCCGTTCGCTTATGTTTTCAAAGTCGATAACGGCAGGTTTCATTTTTTGGCTCACTAAGAAACCTACTCCGAGCACATGGTTTACTGGATGACCGCTATAATATATGGTGTAGTGGGTCTTCTGCAGGAAATCGGTGCCTGTCCGTCGCATCTCTTGTAGCGCTGTTATATCAGCCTTATATTGGGACAGGGTATCGGTTAGCTGCTCCTCAGCTTCATCTCTGTACAGAGAGCGCACGTTCCACGAGAAAATGCGCAAATCGTGAATCCGTTGGCGTTGCCGGATCTGTCGTTTTAAAGTCCGTTCTGTCCGAGGCTCCTTTCGTGGCTCCGTAACATCGGTTTTCAGTGTAGGGTTGTCAGCCCTACCCAACCCCCAACCTGGAGGACCAGTTGGTACAATTTGTCCCGTTTTTAGGCGCGGGTGACTCGCCTTCATCCTTCTCCGTCTGCAGCTTTTCGTTAAGAAAGAGCTCCCAGCGGTCACCACGTGGAGGTGGAGATAGGGTTTGGTAGTAGAGCTGTTGGTGTTGGTTCAGCAGGAATTTCCCAGGTTTTATGCTCCATCGTGTGTACCAATCCACGTTTCGCCCTGAGACCTATACTACCCTTTGACCACTCAAATCAGATACCTCTGATTGTTTCGAAGGTACCTTCATTGGTGATTGATTGTTGGGGAATAAAGGGCCGTTGTCCTCCGCTCCGTTGAGTTACTTCGTTGATTCCAGCAAGGGAGAAACATTTGAACACCTGGGTAAGCCCTGGAATCCCAGGGCGAATGCATTCTGACCTTTCCGCTAGCTAAATCGATTAAAACGAGCAGCTGTTGAAATATCTCAAAACCGGCACCAATCTCAAGCATAATTTTTATCTCTCCTAATTACATTGATTGATTGTTGCAAATTAATCTGAACATAATCCTAATTTAGCGATCGGAGGCGGCTACGGAATTGTATTAGCATAACTATCTAACAAATATTCCATAAAATTTTTTTTAAAATGAGCCAAACCGATAAGTGAATGGAACGGAACAAGATTGGGCAATTGCCGCACTATCGCCGCCGTCATAAATCCCAAAATGAGAAGGCTGAGGCGCTCCTCTCGGCACGATAGGAAATTCGTAAAGTCATTGAGCCAACAGTGACCCCATGATCAATCAAAGCCACTTAATTGCCGCAATTCATCAAACATGTGCGGCGCATATTCTGGTCCTTGCGTGTGGATGCGCTGAGATTCAGGCGGTAGATTTGCATATTTTGACCATTAGTCGGAAGGGAAGGTGGAATCAATGCTAAAATTTGGGGATATCTTCAGAGGTGAAAAGATAGAAGAGTTGCGGTTTGGATGAGTTGTCTTCATGAAAAAGAACAAAGAATCTAGTGTTGTTCCAGGGGTCGAAAAGCATAGACCCGGCATGAATTCAAATCAGGAAATATTCGAGAGCCGTACCGTGCTGGTAAAAATAGTGATAATGTAAAATTTGCAGCACAACCAGGAACCATAATTTTTAAGACTTTCATCTTTTCTTTCCCGTATCTGCTGACGGTAAGTGTTATTTGTAAAAAATGTCCGCCAGATGTATTTCAAAATGATCCTTGATTCGGAAATCCTTCATAAAAATAATCCATTTCGTAAAGCACCGTTTTATTCATGACCACCTTCTTCTTTCACCTCGTAACTTTTGAGAAGGGATGGATGTGCAAGTCCTGCTGGGAGATACGAAATCTAGTAAATTTGGTCCCATTCAAGCCTAACATAAGTCGTAAAATAGGCACTTTTCAGGTGTCTCAGGTTAGAAAACTGGCAATGTTGTCTGGAGAGAGCTCCCCTGTGTTTGCAAGACGAGAGCCGACCAACCTTGCGCAAGAGAAAAAGGTGTGTTGTCCGTCGTCCGCCACTCCATTGCAGAACACACAATCAGGAGATCGTGCCTTCCCAATCCTGTGCAGGTACGACTGAAAACCACCATGCCCGCTTAGAAGTTGGGTAAGGAAGTGATCACTCTAACCGTACGTTTGGTTCAGCCACAGGTCTAAATTGTCCGTAAGCCGCGTAGTACATCTGCCTCTTGGCTCATTTTGCCAAGAGATTTCCTACTCGGTAAGGGTGCGTTGACGTTCTTCGCGGGCAACCACCTCTTTTAAATTTTCGCCGTAGGTAACTTTACGCTCCTTGACAAGGAGGGGAACGGAGATCACTCCCGCAATCACCATCACGGCCGGTTCAGAGACAGTGCTATTGCACTGCTTATTAGCAGACACCACTCACAAAGCTCCCAGTCTCTGAACCTGAGCAAGGTGCTTACGATGCACCTCTTTGTCAAGCGCATCGACCCATACCTCCGCGCCATAGAGCAGAGCCGACTGCGTTGCTCCCATAAAGAAACGTCTCCAGGTAGACATAGGGCCTCCAACATTCGCCATTAGCCGACTCAAGGCTGCCCGCTGTTACTTTGATTTGCTCGAAGAAGCTCATCTTCGAGTCGAGCATTAAACCAAGGTATTTAACGGCTGGTTTTCACTCTATAGTCGCGAGGCGTCACTCTTCTGGCATATTGAGTCTCAGCAGACTATCGTAGGAAGCGTTCCAGAGGTCCGGCCCTGGGACGGATCTCTGTGTTACTCCCGACGTGATTTCCATCCTCCTCAGGCCCTCTTGCATCTAATGGAGCAGGGAGTGGTCTTTCAGATAATCTCTCAATATTCGCTAGAGATAGCTTGGCAGGTGAGTTCTCTAATGTGCCTAGCATATCTGTCAATCTTACTGAAGTGAAGGCATTTCTGACATCAAGCGTTGTGAGGGACACTATCCATGGAGATCGGCGGCTGTGTGCCCCGCCTCAGTGAACCGCATCAACGACCTCCATAACAGTATCTACTGTGGATCTCCCTGTTCAGAACCCAAACCGGATAAGTTCCAGCAGCGCGGATCACTTCAGCGAGTTTACTCCAGGTGAGCTTTTGTGGCCCCGTGTCAAGCATACACAGCGGTTGGTATACAGACGGGAACTCCGGGTCTCGTCGGCTACAGGCTACAACGGTGCCAGTCTATACCGAGTACATGGCCCAGCATTCACACTGGTGGATGCAAGACCTACCAAAATCTCTGCGAACTAAGGAGTACGGCACCCGTGTTGAAAGGCAACACCACACTGAGACCCTCGGGTCTCTGTTCGCTTCAATGTAACCACAACCCCCATAAAGCGCCCACTAGGGGGCCATCCACAATCAACCGAGCTGAACGCACATACAACAGGAGTTCACCTGAAGAATGTGAATTCAGTTGGCGGAATACCAGTCTATAAACTTCCGCCGGGATACCATCAGGAACTGGCGCCTACTTGTTTTTCATGGTGAGAGCCGCTTTTTCGAGCTGTCTCATTGTAAAAAGAGACAATCCTCGTCGCTTTGGGCGCTATTGACATCAACCTGTACGGAGCCTCGATTTTCCGGATGACAAGCTTAAAGCCAAGTCTCCACGAGTCCTCATTCACCTCGTTAAAAAGGTTCTGCCAGCCGCGAGTTTTGTTTTCATTTATCTCACTATAGGGTGTCCTTTTTGCCGATCTATACTGTGCTTTTATGGCGCATACCTCCTCCTTGGTTTGTAAACGTTGTGCCAAATGGCGGAGCTTATGACACTCCCTCCGTAGGTCGCCAATTTCTGCCATCCACCAGTGAAGAAGACTTGTCGCGGCTAGGGTCCTCCGGGGCATGGAAGCCCCACAAGCTGTCGTTATCAGATTCATCACTGAATTTATGGCGGTGCCAGCTGCAGCGCCACCAACCCCTGGAGCGCCCTCCAGGGTGGCTCTGCCTGCTCTAACAAGTTCGACGAAATTCCCGATGCTCATCCCCGCGACATTCATAGGCATGGAGAGCATCGAGTTGGTGCACGCCGACAAGGAGCGTCAACCGTTTCGAACGCGATTTACTGGTGATCACTTTCCGAGAATTCTTCCAAGACCACCACCCGTCCTCCGATAGTGCCAGAGATTTCGACGCAAAAGTGATGTCAGGGATGCTTCCTTCACAGCCTGGGTCCCGAAACGTTGGCGTGGATCTGATGTTCAAGATGACGAGGCCGGTTCTCGGCACCATTTCCAGAATCCGTTTCCCTCTGAAGTCTGGCTGAGGCACGCTTCATTCAAGGGCCCTAGCAATAAAATCCCTGCTGTCAACGTTATGTACTGCCACCATGCACCTTCGGACCTCTTTCTGAAAGTGCGGGAGTATATTTAACGTTTTTGCTAGCTTCCCTAGCTTGTAGACTCGTACAGACAGCCCCCAGTCTCATCTGGGCTTTACCCCGTACTATCACTACTCCTAGACCAAATTAAAAGAAGAGGATATGTAGCATTATTTTCCTTTCTTTATTATTTTTTAATTCAGCAGGGCTGCATCTATTTCATGTAGGGTCTCGGGATCCAGAGGTGTTACGTACGGCTCCTTTGCACCCTCGGCACCAGTTGGTTTTTGATGCCCCGACAGGTTGGTGGCTCATTCAGCTTGTAGTCCCGCTTTTTCCAAGTTTTGCATCCGCTTCACTTCATGAAGGTTCCGCCCGATCTGCTGTTTGATTTCCAAGCTAGTCGCATTCTTGCGGAGTAGATGCAGCCTCTCCACCCGCTGCCGAACCTTTCGGCCTCCTCTGAGTCGCCACTCCTTCTTCTCATTAACTACTGAATTTTGCCTACCGGTGGGATGCCGGGCCCGGTACTGGGCTAAAGTAATGGCTGTCCTTGGACGAGTACTGGCTTCTGGTTTGCAGCCTCCTTGTCTTTGGATCGAAAGGTCCTGGCGGCGTAGTCAAGTTCCCCGGTAGAAAGAGGTGCGATCCAATAGTTCCTTTAGTTCCATCAGCCCGTTTCTGACGCCTTTGTTCACGTTCCTCTAGAGGAACGTTGCCGACTGCATACGCTTCACCACTGCCACGCGTTTTCTGATGATCCTTCCTCTTCGTTTCTAACTAGGACAGTAGACAGCACTTCCACTCGGTTTGTTTCCGAATCCACCTGCTCAGGACTTGCGATTCTGACGTTGTTTTTTTTCGGAACAAGGGTACTATAGGGTATTGGAGTTGCCATCACCGCGCCGTCAGTCGTGCCACATGGTAAGGCTTCCTCGTTTTCTGGGCCTATCAGCCCTCGCCGCCTGTTTCGCTGATCGTTTTGGTGAACGACGCATTTTTGTGCTACGCCCAAACGCGCTCAGCTTTTCCCCCTTCCCTATTATTTCGTCGATTTTTTTGTTGGTTTAGATTTATTCTCCTTGGAAAATTAACCAGCGCATTGTGTGCAACGGAGCGGGCCGCAAAAGTCAGGAACAGGTGTACCCTTGGGGAGCAGCACCTACCCCAGTTCCCTAAGGCCTGGCCTATGCTTAGCTGATCCCGGAATTCACGGACGAATCACCGCTCGCTCGGGGCAACCGGTCTACTAACACCGGTTCAATGCACACTACCCGACCAGAGTCCCGAAAGGGTTTTGCTTGAAGAACGGCTAGTCCTGGCAGGGTCTCGTTGGTGGAAGCCCAATAAGAATGGGCTCAAAGTATTGATCTTCAAAAATTTTAGGTATGGGGAAGATTACATAAGATGTGCTGCTTTTAAATTGGGACGACAGTTTTGACTCTAAATAATTATCTTGAAATTGTCCTAGATGAGCAATTCTTTAAGAACCTCAACTAGATACCCAGTTGCAAAATGGAAAGGTTCAGAACCAACTGCTGGCTACAGCCATGCAGGTATGTAAAAATTTTACTCACTCTGGTCATGGGACTGCTATAGAGCATTGCATCGCGGGGCTGGATCAGTTCTTAACTGCGGTTCATTATGCGTCTCTCCCTTTTTCCTGGTTTTCTTTGCAATCCTTCTTGCCTAAGCTGGTGCTGAGTATTTTGCACCTCCCTGACAACTTGATTCCAAGCCTCCGTTGCCTCCAGCATGAACTCCACTGGCCTACTAATATTCGATAGTATCCTCGAGGTCGTTACAGCGATGAAAGACGCTTTCGTTGGAGAGCACTATATATGTTTTTTGAAGTTGAGCCGGGGTCGCCCAATGGTTTACCTGGTTTCAGAATAAGTATCACCTTTTGTAGCTTCCATTTATCGGGGAATTCTCCTTCTCCAAGGCATGCCGCATGAATTTAGGCAAGCATACCTGGTACTGTCCTGGCTGCCACTTCCAGGGCCATATTCGCGATTCCATCCGGCCCTGGGGTCTTATTTACATCGAATTTCCTTCCTTCCAGGAAAAGTTGATAAGTATGTCATCATTACCCGGGCATAAACCCAACCCCTTTGAGTTGGCTCGTGCAAACGCCGCTTAGACTTTCGGAAGCGGATGGCTAATAAAGTTGTCGCCAAATGGTTGAAAAGGTATTGGGTGAAGAAGGCAAGGAGAGACCGCAACAATCCCTACAAGAGAGCGAAGACTAATTCATCCGAGGAGATCGCGGACTTCCGGAAAGCTACTAGGAGCTATTCAGCAAATTGCAGCAACGGTGGGCTAAGGTCAGTAGCAAATTGTCCATCATTATTTCAAATATATTTATTTATTTGATTAATTAAGACAATATACAGAAAACAAATTCCTTGCTACATATTGTCCTCAGAAGGAGGAGCAAGTAAGTGGCCTACCAAAGGCTTAAGGCTACGAAAGGAGAGAGAGTCAAAGAACCCAAGCTGTAGAGCGTTATAGGATCGGTATAGCTCCGCGAAGGGGGGGTGAGGAAAATAACATATGAATTGGCAGAGCAGTCCATCAGGCAATTACAGGGTTTGAAAAGGGTGCACATATTAAGGAAGATGCGGCGTTGCTGCAGGAAGGGGGGATTCAGGATGTGGCCTCGTGGCGGATGATCAACCTGTGGAAGGTTCTTTTTGAAAAAGAAATCCTGGTGAATTTACGTTGTACAATTTCAAAAGCGCGACAGTCACGGATTCGGAAGGGAGACCAGAATACAGAGCAATATTCAGGGATGTTTCTGACAAGGGAGTTGAAGAGTCTCGAGGAGGGCTGAATTGTGGTAAAAGCGGAAGATGAACGTAGGATAAAACCACATATTTTGGAACCTCTATAGATAATATCAACAAAGTGAGAATTGAAACGAAGTTTGTCATCGAATATTTCACTCAGGTCTTGAAAGGAGGTCAGTAGTGAAAGGAGTTGACCACTAAGAGAATAAGAAAAAGATGTGGGGTTCAACGAATAGCATAGCCATTGGCATTTGCTGACATTCAGAGTCAGCTTGTTAACTGAACACCAACGAACCAAAGTATCAAGGTTTGACTACAAGAGAGCATAGTCAAGTGGAGACGAAACAGAGGCCAATAATTTAAGGTCGTCTTCGTAAAGAAAACACGGGCAAGCGAGGGAGGAGCCGAATTCATTGATAAAAAACAGAAAGAGTAGGGGACCAAGTATAGAGCCTTGGGGTAGACCAGAGGAGGGAGCAATTCCTCAGTAGGGAGTATGCACTATGAAGCATGCAGAAAATCTGGAGATGCATGAATGATGAATGATGAATGCAAAACGACAGATAAGAATCTATCTACTAAATTTCGACAATCCTAAGCGCAAAGCGCATTTCATTACCAGCCACTGTAACCATTCCTAACCATCATGGGGCCCTTTAAAGATATTCGAAAAAGCGAGCTTTGCATGGAAAAATCATCCATGACCGAGGAGATGAAAAACTCCTCTTTATTGCCCATACCACCTTGAGTTTATACTTTCCAGTTCGTAGTTAAATGAAAGGAAATTTAGCAACGAAACCATCCCTTCACCCAAAAGTCGGCTCCTAAAAGCCATTCAATGAAATATTTATAATTGTCCGTAACTGGTCAAACATGTAAGTCGGAATCAATGCTCATATTTTGCCAACGTAAAAATGTCACCGCAATCAACTCCAAATATCTAAGAATGTGTCCTTTTTGCGTTTTCCCAAAATAATGACTCACACACAAAAATTTCATTAGTGCCGGCGACAATGACGATAACGATGACGATACTGACGACAAACGATGACGATGATGGCGACGGCCCGGCCAAAACACAGATGCCCCGGTCTCGGACAACAAGGTTCGGGTCAGGCATAAGCAAACAGGTTCTCTATTCTATCTATCTATCTTTAGATTTTATTTTGGTCATCTTTTTGATTTTAAGTCTGAGTCTGAGCAGTCTTTAGATCTTTTTAGTTTTCACCTTCTTTCGCGCTCCAAGTCGTCTTCTGCGCCGTTGGGTCCACCGTTGTTGTTCCTTTCAGGTGTGTGTCGTCTTTTCAAGATACTCCAGAGCGACGAGCCCATTGAAAGAAAAGAAGAATTCTTCGATGAACGATTCAAGTTCTCGCTTCATTATTGTAGTTGTTTTGGACAGGGCGATATGTTTACTGGATTTCAGGACCCATACATGGAGGGTTTTGATTCTGTCCTGATTCCCATTGATTTCGCGTTAGAACCTACCATGAAGGAGTTATGAGTAAGGGCACTGTTCCCATTCAATGGTATTCATCAAACCTAAATTTGACTGATTTCGACGAAATTGATGTCCTGGGATTCCAACCGGTCACTTTCCTAGAAATCACCCATGCATGGATCCCCCAAAGTTACGCACAATCCATAGTATTGCTCTTACAACGATGACCACTGGTGTTCTTGGGTTGTTGTTGCCGTTACTGCTACCATGGTCTGCAGCCAAGATCACTATTATTGCTGGTGTTGGCGACTAAGAATGGTGTTGCTGTTTCTGGTCGAACATCTCAGATGTATCGCTTCCACACTGAGTCCTCTGCTTCGCTTTTCATTTCAAGGCTCATTTCATTTTCCTGCTCAAATTTTTCTTTTCAATTTTTTCTTTTGTTGCTCCACTTCTCGGAGAGCAGTCCGTGTTTCTGGACGGTTTAAGTTTCCTTTCATTTTGGCTTTTCTTTATTTTACCTATTTTAATCAGTGGAGCAGAGAGTCGACATCCGCGGCCAAGAAGCAATGGTGTGTGGTGTTTCGCCGTCGGCGCATATTCAAAAGTGGATCTCGACCGAAATATTTCGATCCTGAAAACGTTTCGCCCCAGGGCTGCGTACAACTTAGAAGTTCAGATGATAATGGTCTGCTCGGTTTGCCCGATCATATGGATCACTAGCCCATGCAATCCGCTGGGCTGTAGGCCCCCTGGACCCGACATACAGTTCCGAGCCCATAAAGACCCCTCTCATCCGTACACGCGGCCAGCAAGACCCTACCAAATGAAAGAGATCTTTGACACTGTTCAGAGTCTTCAAGTCGCCTTCAATGGCAAAAATCTTCTGAATGATCTCTAATTTGGGAATATGCTTGAGTAGATGATATGCGCCTGGATTAGAAAAAAAAATTGAGTACAAGTATCAGACACTTGTAGTGATCCATAACTGAATTGAAACTGATCTTTTCGAGATATATGCTTGAGTTCGTTAATAGCTCTAAAATTGCTGAAGTAGGTATGGGCCATGGAGTGTGTTGGGCTAGTCTTTGCTGTGGCCTTTCATCTGATTCAATGAGCGGAGAGATGATGTCAATTGCAAAGTGGGTCAGCACTTCTAAGATGCTTTTCTTTACGCATTGTTTGACAATAATATCAGCTCAAAGGCAAATTTCTTTGGGGGCAAAGCACAGCCGGACATTGATCGGAACGATTTCGAATCTGAAGATGAACGACAGAAATGATTAAATGATTTGATATGTTTCTAGAAAGTATCTCTCACCAGGGACCAATGTGTTTATTCGGACTAATGCGTAGAAAGATACAAAGTACGTGTATGTTTGACGGTGTAACTTCAAAGCCATTTTTTAAAACTTGACTCATTTGAAAGCAGGCAAAGCAACTATCAGGGCCACTACGCCCGGCAAATGCTTCGCTATCGTAACACTTAGTCCTGGAACAACGACATCCAAAAGAACATCCAGGAGAAAAAATCGCTCGACGCAGCAAGAAATCTGTCTGATGTCCTTAAAGAATGGTTTGCCCCGTGTCCGTAGCCTGATTCTAGCTAGAGTTAGGCAATCGCAGAGGAAGTGACTGAGGGTTTCCTTCCTTCCCTGCAGCTTCGACAATGCGACATGATCCCCTATGGGCCAATGTTCCGTGCAGACCACCGTAATCTTGTATGCATTTGCAAGCGTCTGGCACAGGAGCTCGCGTGATCGAGCGCGGGAGCTCTCGGGCCAAATCCCGCTGAAGGATTTCCAAGAGCAGAGCCCTGCGTGACCAATCTGTCGGCCCGTTCATTCCCCTCTATGTTCCCATGACTGGGAACCCAAAGAAGGGTGAGCTTGAGCGTGCCACCCAGACTGCTCAGCGCATTTCTGCACTGCCCCACATACCTCGAGGATGTCGTCGCTGAGCAAAAGGACCTGTTTTCACCCCTATGTTCACAGCTATAGTCAAGTGGTTGCCTCCCAGATCCGATTGGATTATCGTAATATTTAGCATGGATATAATCCAATGCGTAAGATACTGTTCCAATCCAATACTGGCCAAAACTTCCTTAATGGCGCTGATACTAACGTTGTTGAATGCTCTCTTTATGTCCAAGAAGCCAGCTAGGGTACACTGCTTGTACTGCAGTGACCGCTTAACCGTGCCAATTACCTCATGGAGAGCGGTTTCTGTGAATTTACCTTTGAGATAGGCATGCTGGGAGTGAGAGAAAGACGTTCTCTCCATAATCACCCTTAAGTGGATGATCAGAACGCGCTGTAGAGTCTTCAACACGGTATAAAAACCAATCGTGCGCGTCTCCGGGACTGTGATACGTATCCTAAAGAAATGCAGCTCCGGTAAATCTCAACAAACCCTGCTGCTTCTGTAGCATGATTGGCGTTATGCCTTCTGGGTTGGAGATTTATATGCGGAGAAGCCCGGCTGATCTTATCCTCGATAACCGATTTGTTAGTCACAGCACAGCTGGGGTGCCCGCAAACCCTCCAAGCAAGGTTATAACTCACAGATCTTATCGCTAGCGGGAAAGTGCGTCTGAACCACGGTGCCAGTGTTTTTTTGTTGTATTTAGCAGAGCACAAGACTTTAAAGGCGGTATCGAATACCTTTTCCAGAGCCCCGCCCCTTAGCTCCAGTTCGTCTGGGGTGCCAATCTTGTAAATTTGCACCTCGGAGATTTTGTTCTTAATTACTTGACCAAACTTTCTCCAGTTGATCCCCCAGGGATCCCCGAGGGGCTTGGAGATGTCTGCGGAGAGATCTAGACTGAAAGTATCCAGCTGAGATCTGAGAAGGATCTCTGGTAAGACACTCTCCAGTTCTCCACCTTAAGAATCCTATTGTCGATTAGTAGGGTGATATCAAGGACCTTTTCCCAACCATCACAGTTCTCCGAGCTGAGGAAATGGAAGGTTGGTGCACTGCCCCTATTACACACCGATATATTTATAGCAATAATAAAATCAAAGTATGACTCACCTTTCTCGTTTATTTCCTAGCTGCCAAAAAGCGTATGCCCCGCATTGGCGTCGCAGTCTATCAACAGGTTGGCCTTCTTTGTTGCTATCTCGTCAAATGTTGTAGTTCTTTTGGCGGAGCTGATCCGTCTTGAGTCATGTTGGGCGAGGAAACATGTTCTCTACATCGCCTGCTCCAGTTTGACCACGACTAGGTCGCTGGAACTCAGAAAAGAGTAAAGACTCTTCTTCGCAAGGATTCACGCTCTATTTCTATTCTCTATTTCCCTATTCCCTATTTCTCTACTTCCTTTGGAGCTTTTTAATGGTTTAGTGGCATCCGATTTAAGGCTCCTATACTAGCGCGATGTCGATGTCTTCCTCTAGGAGGAAGACAAACAGATTAGCCGAAGTGTACTTCGATTGGCGCATATTTACCTGCGTTACCCTTAGCATGATCTGCTTGCGCCGGGGGTTCGTCAGTCCCCGTCGGACCGTCGATCCTCATGTCCTCCAACAGCTCGTGGACGGGCGTCGATTGTCCTTGTCCATGCGACGCATGAACCGAGAAAATCCCTGAAAAATTGGCCTTCGCAAGCTATAATGTGGAGCCCACAGACCTCTAGAGACCTCAGTGACCATCTCCGTGAGCGTGGCCTCAACACTGGTCAACATTTTCGGCGCTAGTTTGCCGCAAGCGGAATTACCATCCACCAGTGGCACAATTAAGTGGCTCTTGGCCACGCCGCTGAAGAGTTTTGCAGTTCATGGCACGTGGCACTTGGTTCTGACTTCAACGTCGCCTCCGGGAGATATTTCAGACAGGTGCAAATCGCCACTTCATTGGGAACGTTTCCCTCACCAGCATCATTTGACCGGAATTCACATTTGCGCTTTCCTTTCTCCGTTTGGAACTCCTGACATTGCCTTTTCCAAAACGTTTCGGGAATTGATTTTACTAGGTCAAGGAGTGCGTTGACCGGCCGTCTAATCTAAAATTTGGACAGGAGTCCAAAACCATCCGCTGGACTAGTGGAGGGTGGAACAAGCATGCCTCAATCTGCCCGAATACTGTAGTAAACTGATCTAAAGTTGGAACGATATTTGTCCCATCAAATGCGCATTTTAACTGACGCTTTGCCGATCTCATAGCTCTTCCCCACAGGCCTAGCGACCGGAATGAATTTCCAAGTAATACCGACATTACCATTATTGCCTCCTGCATTTCTTTGTCTATTTGGTGTTTCGCTCTGATAAAGTTGGTCCCACGACAGGCCTCGTCTAGCAATAAAATGGCTTAACATAATTAAATACCCTTCGGTCACCAGATGGCTCCCTAGCTTCATTCGAACTGCCTTGGTAGCAATGCATACAAAGGGGAACATCGTATTTCTTTCAGAATCCAATTCAGAATCAGTTTAACTTTCGATGGTTTTAAGCAAGTCTTGTGGCAGAGACGCTATAAGATCACTTTACCACTAACTCGACTCTTTTTACCGCCGAGGCAGTAAATACTTGCTGAACCTTTGTGGTGGAGCTCTCCAGCCTAACCGAGTGGTGAGCAAGATGCTGCCCATCCCAATCTTACCCAACATATGGGATTCCAAGATCCGAGTCCTGATCAGGACACCTAGTTAAAGTAAATACAAGACGCATTTTGTTTGAGGACTAGAGGTCCTTCATCTTCATTCACTTGATGTCGGACCGAACTGAATGGGGAGCAACTTACTCCTTCCATTTTTGGTCCACGGATCCCTTGTTTTGGGCTTAGCAAACCAAATAATAAAAAAGTAAAGACCGCTTTACGGTTTCCACCACAAAAAAAAAACATCAAGTGTGTGTGGACTTAGGATTCCTCAATCCTCTAACAAAATATTTCGGCTTTAGCCAAGCTTCGACCCAAAGCATTGGCGGATTTACCCCCAATATAATTCGCAGTTATGTCCTGTTTTGCGAATGGAGCGTTTAATATCTGCAAACAGCTTCTGTCACACTACTCCCAGGGCAGAAGTGAGGCAACGACTGACGAGTTGCCTCTGCTCTGCTAAGAAACCATAAAGCCGCCTTTGTTTTTTTCATTTTTGATCGCTTTGCTTCGAAAGCCTGTCAGAAGCGTGACTGCGGGATTGTCTGTAAACGGAAATGTTACAACATAGCTACCATTTGCTTCGCAGACTATCGGGCTCTGGTAACTAATTTTACATTCATCTATTGAGGGCATGTATTCGGTAGTGTCATCAGAGTCAAAGAATCGCTAGGGTCTTTTGGAAATCTACTGTGGAGATATTGAATGCATATGTGGTAACCGCCATGGCCCCGATAGTACCCCTTCCTCCACAGTTTTATTTCTCTAGCTAGTAACGTTTGAAGTGACTGTGAAATCTGTCTGCATAAGGTACCCCATATCGCCAATCGGTACCTTCAGATCCCTGTGCCTTATCATCAAATATAATATCCCAACGCCCCAGAAGGTTAGCTGCTTTTCTACAAAGGGCAAATTCGGCCATCTTCATTTTCCAGACCTACACTTCCTGATCTCAAATAGAACAAGAACAAAAAGTTTCAAGAGAATATCACTCAAAACAGATATAGAATTTGTTGATAGGGTCAACAAGGTTATGACCATCTCAACTCCATACACTTAAATGACAAAAAATTTGGAGACCAATGTCGAAAAAGGCCTAAAGGGCATGACAATAGCTCAAATGCAGATAACCACAGGAAAACTGCGAATATGGCAAATCCCATTAATGTAGATTTTATGTCCTGTTTAGGATAAACCACAGTATTCGCACAGAGTCCCTATGCACCGCTTTACTGCTAATTTGCACTCAGAAGCGGCAGAATTATGTTTTCGTGAATATCTTTCAATTTCCTTCCATGAATTTGTGTATGACTTCAAACCATGCTTCATGCATACATTTTCCATTACTTGTTTGGTCTGTGAATTGTAGAATCAAAGCAAGGGGCCGAGAAAAACAAATCGAAAGCAGAACACCTAAAGTGTCGACATTATTTTATCGTTTCTCGTATTACGTCACCTTTTACCAACTTTTCCAGGTAACATAGCACCCATCTAAGCAGCACTTTCAAATCTTCACTTCTCTTCACACTGTGCTCTGTGCTCCACTATCAATTTCTCGAATAAACCTCCTCCTTAACAAATGCTAGGCAAACATTCTGAGAACTATCCAAGGATTTATCTTTGATTTACTGCATCTAAATGTAGCCGTTATCGGGCGAGACAGTAATTAGTAGTTCGGGTCATATCGGACTCAGAATCAAGTGGGTAGAGCCAGAGTGCGATTCGGTTGCTTCTAGCCAACTAAATGACATATGGGAATGCAAGCTAGGATGCATTTATATAGAACAAGAAGAGGTTCAATTGTTAGAAGTGGCTCCGGATGCCTATTTATATCCGAGTGGAATTATCTGACCGATAGGCAGTTGTGAGTCTGTGCGTTTTGTGCGCTCATGCTTGCATCTCCGCATCAAATTCATTGTGCATTATAACAAGGGTTAAGAGCAGAAATAACAATAAGTATTTTGGTAATACTACGAAAGAAAGAAAGAACCAAAATGCATGGTTATAAGATTGTTGAAATTCGCTTTTACCTTCCCTTCCCTTTTCCTCTTCAGATGAGCTTGAGCAACTTTTCACTGAATCTTCGTCTTTGCTCGTCTATGAAAGTTACCAAATAGAACGTTATCTTGGACATGACTGAAATGCGAGAACAGTAGTCAAACTTTCTGAAATTGTCTTCCCAATTTTCAACAAAATCTTCTTGAATTAATCACTTTCATTTTCTGTATATTTTGTTCTTTATCTAAAGTTTCTGGCTTGAATCTTTTATTTGCTAACTTCAAGTTACTGTCTTAAATCTTTTCTAAAGTCGCTGTGAAAGTCAAGTTGAAGACTTCGTGATGTGTGAATTCATCCTGCTTTACGTGAACTCAATCTATGAATCTATGAATCTGTGAATCTGTTTTTAGGCATCGAGCTGGGATCAAAGGACCTTTTAGTGGGTCTTTTTACTATTATAAATCCCTTCTTTTACCTTTGCTGGTATTGGATAGGCTCTGGAAAGCTAGTAGGATTTTTTTTTTGTTTTTTTAGGAACTATAATAAGTAGTCCTAAATGGCAGCGTATAACATCTGCGAGCCGTTTCAGTCGCGCTGCTCCCAGGGCAGAAGTGAGGCAGCGTCTGATGATTTGCCTCTGTCCTAGTATGAAACCGTATTCGTCCTCGTCCCTCTTTTAGTTGCTAAGTGCTAGTTGTCCGATAGCTCACAGTTGCATCTCCAAGGGGCCCTTGTCCAGATGGTGCTCATTTGAAAGTTAAAGCAAATCCGTGTTGTGAAGTAACGCTGGATGCAATTGACCAAAACTAGCACTTCCCACAATCTTAAGTAACATTGCCAGACTGTACGAAACAGCCTCAACCTCCCCATCAACTTGAGCCATTAATTCTAACAATTGAACTCGACGTTATCCTATTCCGAACGATGCGTTAACTTGGCTCGCAAGAGCCGAACAAGATTCTAATAAACATTTCTTGTCGAGCAACTGCGTTGACCGGCTTTCGCTCGACTCCAACTCCCCTAGATTGTCGAAAAGTTGGCAAACGAACAGCTTTTTATTGAGGACACACACTCAGTCAAAAAATGAACGTCTAACTCTAGAAGTTCGACAAAGTAGTAGAGTTCTGACTGCTTTTCATCCACCACACCCAACAAACGTTGTATCATTTTGACATTTTTGACATGATTCTCGTCCACTTCCCGCCGCTGCTTTATACCCTAGCACTTCACCACCACGTATCAGGAGCCCCCGATTAATGATGGCCTCCACACTTCTACGCTACTTCTACGCACGATGCAATGGATTACTTTCTTATCTATCCCGTGTCAAATTGACAAAAGACATCAACTCCATCCGAGTGCCACCGTTTTTCAAGGCCACTTATCCTCGCGAATTCGATGTCATCAGCAATACTCCTTTCTGGTCTGAAGGTGTGTTTATCAGGCTATACAAGCGTGCCAATTCACGGGTAAATTTCAGAACAACCTGCCTGCTTTTCCGAGCAATATAACTGGATCCGCGTGTACTGTCCGTCTTTTCTATCAGAATATTAGGGGTTCAAGAACCAAGCTGGGAATCTTCAATTTATCCGGGCTATCTCGGCAGCACCATACGATCTATCTCGATGTATCTCTGAAAGCTGGCTGGCTGGACTCTCGACGGACTCCCCGAAGGATACTCCACTTTCCACTGTAACAAAGCTCATAAGTTCACCGGCAGTGGGATCCTAATTGCAATAAAAGATACGCCAAATACTTGCTTTCCACCTCTGACGTTAAGTGTCTACCCCCCACCCCCTTTTTGAAAGAGGTAGGATACAGTGCTTATAAGAATGAGGAAATCATCCGCGTAAACAAAGCTTTCAACCACTAAACTAACCTCACCCAACAGTTCATCCATCATCAACCTCTATATAAATGATATTGCATATAAACAAACAGATAGGTCGCTTAAGCCACACACGTTAATTGACACCTTGGGTGAATGTTTCCCTACCATGGAATTCGCTCTTCCATAGAACTAATCCCTGGCAGCTGCACTCACAAAGTTTTGACAACACATACGACCAACTTATATAACCAAATGTGCCTTAAAAATCTACCAAGATTCCAAGCGCATATTTGTTGGGCTAACAAAATTACATTAAGGCGTTGTTGGTGAACCTCCACGTTCCGAACTCCATGTTTTTCGACAACAAAAAGAATGCTTTCATCCTCTGTTACCGGAATATATTCCTCTCAAAAATGTTAACAAGAATTGGTAGAAGAGATATAACCCTCTACGAGCGTGCATTACTACTATCCTTCTCAGATGACTTGAGAAGCACGACGACCCTAACATTCTTCCAGAATGCAGGAAAATAGTCCCTCCGTAGATAGCACTCATATAGACACTGGAAATGGGATGGGATGGCCCGCCCGATGACTTTTCACATCTCGCCAATCTCCCCATCCTGGTCAGCTGATCTGCAAAGCCTAAACCCCGCCATACTCTTCTCGATCACGCAACACTACAATGGAGGAATTTCTTACCACTCCCCTACTTTCAGACCTGACTTCGTTGTCCTCTGCATATCCCCTTCCTCTAAAGCTCCAGGTAAGACGATAGGGGATTAAATATTTTGTTTAAGGATTTAGGGGTTCCAAGTCCGCATCCGCCCAATGTTAGACCGGACCAAATGAGTAGCAACTTACTCTCTCTCTTTTTGGGTCCACGGTCTCATCGCTTAGGGCTTCGCAGCTAACTTAAAAAAAAAACAGTAAGCGAGCCGCCTCGATCACGCTACTCCGAGAGTCGAAGAAAGGCAGCATCGGGCGATTTGCGTCTGCCCCTGGTAAGAAAACGCAGAATTTAGGTGAAAGATTTAAAAATGTTGTCCTACAAAGTGCAGACAGTGCATCAGCTGTTAGCCGTTAACCGCCAAACCTACGCTGAAGCCATCCTGAATCTCAACGAATAGGAGGACAATTTTCCATCAAAAATTATCAAGAGCAATGAGGCTCATTTCCATTTTAGCGGTTGCTTGAATAAACAAAATAATAATTTCGGGGGCACCAAAAATCCGTGTATCACCCACAAAGAGCTATTACACCCGCCCAAAGTTACTGCGTGGTGTCCTGTTTACTCTGGAGGAGACATCGGGCAATTTTTTTTTTTTTTTGAGGCCGCCGCGGGCCAAACGACGACTATGGACGACGCGCACTATAAAGCCATGGTTATCCAATTTTTTCTTCCTCAATTGAATGAATTGGATCTGGAGAACATGTGGTTTAACAGGATGGCGCAACGGCGCACCCTGCTCGAACCACAGCCGATATTTTGAAAGAAGCATTTCAAGGTCGCCTAGTCTCTCGTTTTGGTGATTTACACTGGCCGCCCAGGTCACCTGATTCAACTCTCCCAGACTTCCTGTTTAAGGGATTCTTTGAAGTCGTGGGTTTACATCAATAAGCCTCAGACTTTTCAAATCCTTAAAGAGAATATTCGCCAGAAATGCGAGAACCTATCGTTCTGGCAAGAGCGGTAGAGAGTACCATAAAACGGGCCCTTATGGTCAATTTTGGCGGCGGCCACTTGGCGGATATCATTTTCTCGATTTGAAGGAATAAATTCTAATTTCATTAAAAGAAAAAACTACAGCAAAAGAACATCGGGTGATTAGTTTTGCCCCACCTTGTACGTACTCCCCTCAGATCCTTGACAACTACCCGCCTCCTCCACATCCTAGGAGAGGAGTTTAGGAGTCTCAGCAGAAGCAGTCTATTCAAAAACTACACGAAATTCAAGGGATACTTCCACAGGAGGACCAGAAATAATTTCACTTCTAGGAGCAAATTTGCCATATCATTTACAAGACAATGGTGGTCAAAGGGTAGTATAGGTCCCGGGGCGAAACGTGGATTGGTACCCACGATGGAGCATAAAACCTGGGAAATGCCTGCTGAACCAACACCAACAGCTCTACTACCAAACCCTATCTCCACCTCCACGTGGTGACCGCCGGGAGCTATTTCTTGACGAAAAGCTGCAGACGGAGAAGGATGAAGGCGAGTCTCCCGCGCCTAAAAACGGGACAAATTGTACCAACTGGTCCTCCAGGTTGGGGGTTGGGTAGGGCTGACAACCCTACACGGAAAACAACCTGTTACGAAGCCACAACAGGAGCCTCGGATAGGACGGATGTTAAAACGACGGACCCGGCAACGACAAAGGAACAACGATTTGCGCATTTTCTCATGGAACATGCGCTCCCTGTACAGAGATGAAGCTGATAAGCAGCTAGCCGATACCCTGTCCCAATATAGGGCTGATGTAACAGCGTTGCAAGAGATGCGATGGACAGGGACCGGTTTCCTGGAGAAGAGCCACTACACCATATATTATAGCGGCCATCCAGTAAACCATGTGCTCGGAGTAGGTTTCTTAGTCAGCCAAAAAATGAAACCTGCTGTTATCGGCTTTGAAAGTATAAGCGAACGGCTATGCACTCTGCGCTTGCGAGGCAAGTTTAGAAATATAAGCCTCATAAACGTTCACGCCCCTACAGAGGAGACTGCAGAGTCGGAGAAGGATACCTTCTACGAGGCAGTAGAAAGAACCCTCGAAGCCTGTCCCAGATATGATATCAAAATCATACTTGGGGATTTTAACAGCCAAGTAGGGAAGGAGCCCATATTCAGGCGATACGTTGGCTCCCATAGCTTACACGAAAAAACAAATGATAACGGACGGCGGACTATTCAATTAGCAGGGTCACACGAAATGGTTGTTGGAAGTACCTGGTTTGCGCGGAAAGCGGTCCACAAACATACGTGGGCCTCTCCAGACGGGACCACTTTCAACCAAATTGACCACGTGTTGATCGAACGCCGCCACCTCTCAGCCTTGATGAATGTCAGGACATATAGGGGGGCCAATATAGACTCGGATCACTATCTCGTTGGCATGGTGCTCCGAGCTCGAATAACAATACCACCTAGAATCCCCTCTGACAATCAGGTGAGAGTGAACACTGAAGCCATCCACAACACAACCCTCCGCGACACCTATAAGAGGGAAATGGATGCCGCAATAACCGCAGTCAATAGAGGACCTGGAGATGAAGCATCAACTAATGATCTTCACAACCACCTGAAGAACGTTATCATGGATACGGCCACAAATATACTTGGCCCCAGCCGCAAAAGGAGTCGGAACGGCTGGTTTGACGATGAATGTAAGCTAGCAACGGAACGGAAGAATGCCGCATACCGAGTAATGTTGCATTCTCAAAGAACGCGGGCACGCGCAGAGACTTATCACGAACTCCGTCGAGCGGAGAAGCGACTTCACAGACGGAAAAGGGAAGCCTGGGAGAACCAACAAGTCTGTGAACTAGAAAAGTACAGGGAGCAACCGCACCAGGCGCGGAAGTTTTACCAACAAGTCAGCAGGATGAAGCCTTATACACCTCGATGCTCATCCTGCCGAGATGAAGAGGGAAATCTGATTTCCGACAGAATGGGCATATTAGAGCGATGGGTTGAGTACTTTGATGAGCTACTGAACAACCAGAACATCGGCGAGTTGGAGGTCCCGCCAACTGAAGACGACGGACAAATACTGCCACCACCAAGTTTAGGAGAAACAGTCCGTGCAATTCATCGGCTAAAAAATCATAAGTCGCCAGGAGCCGATGGAATTACAGCCGAATTGGTTAAATATGGAGGCGACCAGTTACACCAAGTGGTTCATCAACTTGTGCTCAAGGTATGGGACAGCGAATCAATGCCTGACGATTGGCAGCGAGGCATAATCTGTCTCATACATAAAAAGGGAGATATCACACAGTGCAGCAATTATAGAGGTATCACGTTGCTGAGTACCATCTATAAGATATTCTGCACTATCTTGCTAGGCCAGATAGCCCCATACGCCCAGAACATCATTGGCCCATACCAAAGAGGCTTCACTCCAGGCAAATCAGCAACAGATCAGATTTTCTCTCTGCGGCAGGCGATGGAAAAACTGTTGGAATATGGACAACAGTTGCACCACCTGTTCATCGACTTTAAAGCCGCCTATGATAGCCAGGGTAAAACTGTACACGGCCATGAGAGAATTTGGTATCCCGACGAAATTAATAAGACTGACTAGGCTGACCCTGACCAATGTGCGAGGCCAGATAAAAGCAGCAGGATCACTCTCAAGACCATTCGACATCAACAACGGTCTACGACAAGGGGATGCCCTATCATGCGTCCTCTTTAACCTGGGCTTCGAGAAAGTGATCCGAGATGCTGAGGTGAATGCAAGAGGTACGATCCTCTTCAAGTCCACCCAACTACTGGCCTATGCTGACGATATCGACATCATGGGAAGAACCACCCGAGACGTTCAAACTGCCTTCATCCAGATCGAGCAGGCGGCGCGAGATCTTGGGCTGCACATCAATGAAGGCAAGACAAAATACATGGTGGCAACGTCAGCACCGAAGACGAATCAACCAACAACATCAAACCGCACTGGTCAAACACGAGCACGAACAAGAATAAGGATAGGGGAATACAACTTTGAGACCGTTGACAATTTCTCCTATCTAGGGTTGAAAATCACAACCGATAACAACTACAATGATGAAATCCGCGCACGGTTGTTGTCAGCCAACAGAGCCTACTTCAGCTTACAAAGACTGTTCCGCTCGAAACGTCTCACCATAGGGTCAAAGCTCTTACTGTACAAGACTATGATCTTGCCAGTCCTCATGTATTCCTCGGAAACTTGGGTTCTTAGCAAGAAAAATTGCCAACTCTTGGCCGCGTTCGAGAGAAGAATCCTCCGAAGAATTTTTGGCCCCCTACATGAGGATGGACGATTCCGTAGCCTACACAATGACGAAATCTATGAGCGATACCATGACCGTTCGGTTGTGGATAAAATCCGGCTCAATAGGTTACGGTGGGCGGGTCACTTAGTCCGTATGGATGAAGATGATCCCACCCGGAAAGTCTATAAGGGCAATATCTATGGTAGGAAAAGAAGACGAGGCAGACCCTGCCTAAGATGGAGCGATGGCGTGGGCCAGGACGCCAGACAGCTTTTAGGGATATCGAATTGGTGGACCTCGGCGCAAAACCGGGATGTCTGGAGTTCCTTATTAAGGCAGGCCTAGACCGGATACCGGTTGTTGCGCCGTTGATGATGATGATGATTTACAAGACGTGCGATGGTAAAGTCAGGACGAGATTAGCTCTACTAGAGATTTCTAGCGAACTTGTATCTTTTGACCGCTTGAAATTTCACCGCATCATGAGGCCTCCTTTTTAGCAAGAGTTTAGAGCAGCTGTTTCATCATCATAGCATCATAAACGTTTTCCCAAAGGTTTATATCAGAGTTCCTTAAAGCACTCTCTCTCGCTTCACTAGGTGACAGATTGGGAGTTTTCGTAGTCTCCTTTTTAGGCGTGCTCCTGGCTCATTCCTATCTACCGCTCTCTGTACCAATCATCTGACTTGTTAGCAAGTTGAACAAAAGTTAATAAGTGCACTATTGCACAATTCGTTCAGTCTTCGCCTTCCTTTTAGCTACTTTGGCAAAGCATTGCATAATATGTTGGCCATCTTCGTCAAAGTGCCTGCTTCATGAGCTGCAGTTATCAGACCTCATCATTTTGTGGAGGAGAAGTCGGAAGCAAATTGGAGTATGATAAACGCAATAGTAACTGTCATACAGGAAAAACTACAGATCATGTAGCACGAGGGAATTGAAGAGAGCTAAGGATCAAATCAGTGGGAGAGCGAAGTACAAAGCTTGACAATTTCGCAGACTACCCATCTTTTTCAAACTTTTCCGGTGGCCAACAAATTCGACTTTGTTTTCATTGGAAGTCGGATTATGGACGTTTGAATGCCCAAAAAGAGGAGTCCGTGGACCATAAAGAGTGGTAGCAAGTTGTTCCCCATTTTATCCGGTCCGACATCAAGTGGATGCTTGCTTAGAACTCCTCAATCTCTAAGAAAAAAAAATTACCAATAAGCTCCCTTACATTTAAAAAATCAAAAATTTGACTGACGGTTTCGTCCAGGGCAGAGGCAACTCATCAGACGCTGCCTCACCTCTGCCCTGGGAGCAGCGTGACCGAAAGTGCCAACAGGTGGAAAGACGCTCCCTTTTATCATCGCAAAAACACGACAAGGTTGCCCAAACTTGGGATCCATGGACTAATAAAACGAGGGAGTAAGTTGCTCCTCATTTAGTCCGGTCCACCATCAAGTGGATGGGGACTTAGGATCCCGCAGATCCTAAACAACTCCCTTACATGTTAGGTGCTCACTGATTCCCCAGGTGATCCCTTTGTTCTCCACACGGTATTTGGTTCAGCCGTCGATTTATGATAGTATGATTCCTCGGAAAATCATTCCTACTCCTACGACTGTAAAAAAGGAAACTGGTGGTGCTCACCATGTTTTTGATAGCTGGTAGCTCCTCCAGATTAAAACTCTATTCGCTAATAGCCTTGACTGGACTGTCCTTTTTACATACTCCTTTACCTTTTTTTTTTTGGGGGGTAGGGTAGGTGAATGCATTTACGCACACAGTGTTGGACTCCCGGTTCGGTACGTCGTCGGACTACCAACTAAACACCTCCCCATCGTCAGAGAGCTAGCCTGGAACCGTTTGTCATATTACTTCGGGCTAGTCCCCAAACTCTCCCGCCTTGCGGAGCCTTCAAATCAGGGAATTTCTTTCATCAACGGGAGGGGAGAGGAGGAAGGGAACTCAGTTCAAGGAACCCCCTGCCATTCGGCTCCTCCACCGGTCGAGTTCTATCTTCTTAGCAACGAGAAGGGCCCGAACGTAATGGGCAACACTCCTTTACCTTTAGCAATTATTGACCTTTCCTGAGCTTTCGCTCGATTTTGGCATTGGAGAAAATCCTAAAATTGGCGTGTTGTCGCAAACAAGAGCTTGGTCGTTTAATCCCAAAAATGGCCGGAATTAGCTTCCGAACCCTAACACCATAAATTCTTTCATTTTTCCATGTAACACGTTGATTTTATGTTCCTGGTGTCCATCCCATAGCCGTTTAGATCCACGGATAAAAGGGGAGCAAACACATACCCAGGCATAGCCTAAAAATGCATCGACACATATTTACACATCAATACATATGCCTCTATCCGCCACCTAGGGTCACAAGTTCGTCCATCTATCTAGACTCAAAAAGATGTAGAGAAACGTTTTAATTCTGTATTAAGACCAGCGTAGTGACTTGGATTTTGCAGAACAGTGCTCTCAGTCAAGCCACACAATGGCTACAAACATGTGATATATGTACTTGAAAATCTGGGGCGTTCAACTAGTTCTTACTTGACATATGTCGGGGGTCACTTTTGCCCGTTCATTCTGAATGGAGAAGGGCGGGTCCATTGAGATTTGTTCCAGGCTCAATTATATTCTTTCGGGCATTGACAATATTCGCTTGGATCACGATAGCTGCGACTATGAGACCGCATTTTCCTCACCTAATTGACTCTTTCGGGGCTCGGCTAGATTGTATCGCCAACTGGCAAAACTATGCCCTGTTGAGGCTAGTGAGCAAATTACCATATTCCAAGCATACGCCTTATTGCAAATCTCTACAAATCACTTAATGTGTACTAATGCGGACAATTTCTCAAATTGATAGTGATCTCAATTTTAGGGAATTTGCATACACTAGGTCGGCCAATTAGGTGCCACACCACACTTGAACCGCGTCGGTCAGAAAAATAACACGACTCCTGCCAGGAAGGCCAATTTACTTCAATCAATCGAGCCGAAATGGATTTATTGCACAAATTGCTAAATTCTATACATGATTAAATGGATACGTACTCGTGCATAGATGCAAAATGCTGGGTTGGTTTCTGTTTCTTTGTGGTAGGATTTTTTTCATGTTTCTCCGCTTTCATAGTTCGGAGACATTCACACGATTAAAGGTCATGAAGTTCATTATTCATTGTATCGCACATTTATCTTGTAGGGGAAGGTAGTGTGAGAAGGAACTGTTGTTCAGGATACGGGTTGGTTGTATTTTGCATTGAGATGGGCCTTCTATCTAAAAGATACTTTGAAAACCAGGCAAAAAATTCTGAACGACCTACTTTATCTACAGAATGCTTTTTCTAAAGAGGCAGTTACTACAAAAAGGACCGAAAAATCATTTTGACCGCTGCGATCTACTGATGTGTAGTGGAAACAGTTACGAAAATTATAGTTCCTTAACTGACTGCATCCCCCAATTCTACTACCTATACCGTTGACCGAAATTCAGGACCACTTGCTCTCGTGATGTCCTTGAGGAAACAAGTGCAACTTACTTTTGTAAGAGAGATTTTTTTAGCTACAGTTGCCTCTCCCTCAACCCCTTGATCTAACTTGGAAGCTCTCCTGTTCCTGACCCTTCCACTAATAATTGAAGTTATGAATTTATATAGGGTTGGTAAGTGAGTAATCGATATTGTGTCTGGGAGGTCCTGTACCGTGTCGTTTTTAGAGATAAGCTAGGTAATCCCCCCAATGAGGAAAGGTGGAAATTCCAATGGCGGATAAATAATGTGATTCATATCATATGAGAACCAGCCGTGTATGCTGGTGAACTTTTTGCACCAAAAATTCTGCCGTCGACCCAGACCAGGATCCCTCCAGTTCTTCGTGCTATTAGGGCTCGTCAAACCTTCTCTTCGGTAACGCAAAATTGATGGCCAGCATAATGCCAAGGCTAGTGGCTTCAACGTTAATAACGAATAACTTTCTGTTTTAGGGTGTCCAGAATTTCAACCGCAGGTGTTTTACTGGGCATAGTTCTGGCAAACCCTCTGTACTTTATACTACACTCATCTACAGGTATATTTGCTGATTGCTGGTTTGAGTCCGCCCTTTCCTGCCTTAACGAATCTCGCCTTCGATCTAGACAAATTTCTTATGGTGAATATCTTCGGTGACTCAAACCAACACCACGGCAGCAAATCTTCTGACCGTACAACCAGACAGTCGCGACTGCATCACACTCTGTGGAGTTCGACAGAGACTTCAGCTGGAATGTGAAGAAAAGTGTTTTTTGGCGAGTACTAAGACTATTACCCACAGTGCGTCATAAGGTAGTTGGTAAAGCCCCCCTCAACTCCCCGTTTCCGTAATCATTCATATTGAAAACGCCACTTGGTGCCGGCAAGGAGTGTGCTGCGGCGACCCACCTGTGGTGGATATAATGGCAAACGCTTGACAAATCTCTAGCGCAACAGGGGGACTGCCCTGGAACCTATACTACCCTTTGACCACTAAATGACTACTAAGAGGATAAAAACGTCGATTGCGACCACTGCAAACTACCCATGTGTAGTGGAAAACCTTTTGCAAAATGTAGTTCCTTAAGTGATTGCTTGAACCATGCTAGTCATAATCTGAACAGCTTTCAAGGTAAAGCCAAGGAATATTGACTCTTACAAACTGTGACCAGACGTTACCATAGGACATCCTATTGTATGAGTATAATATGTGGAGCATTAGTGAGTCAATTTTCCTGCCGGTTCTTTGAATTGGGACAGTAAGATCAAGGTTTCTATAGTCTCTGAAAGCAGTAGCTACCATTGCACTATTACTGACAGAGAAAAACGGTATAATAAGACCACTCACTTCATGAACGTTGATCAAAGTTCAGGACCACCCGTTCTCTTGACGACCTTGAGAAAACAAGTTCAACTTATGATATTTAAATAACTCCGCTGGTTTCTTGCGTAAGTTCCATTCTGAATATGTCGGGAATGACCTTCGCCATACCGCCGTTAACGACTGAATACGACAGAAGATTTCTGCTTTAGTGTGTCCAGAATTTCAACTAAGGGTACCTCGCTGCAAATGTTACAGTTGCAGTAAGCCCTCCACGTTATGCTGCCACAATGATTCACAGCGGCGTTCCAGGAGAATTTTCCATAGTGGATCCAATAATACGAAAGTCCATACAACCTGACAGTTCACAAAGAATTGCCATTACAATACCGATATGTCAGCATATAGTCGATAAACGATCTCATCATTGATTTCGGTATGGAATTCTTGGAGCAGTTGGTGATGCGTAGAGCCTGGGAATACCTAATCTATACGAAGAAACCATTTCCAAGTACTGAAACCGCCTCTGGCCCCATCGAAACTTAGTCACCAGTTTCCGCAATGACCTTAACCCGGAAACACTCGACGAATCCCTGGCACAACAGGGAGCGGTAAGATGATGTAGCTGCCACCGTGGTTGTTATGTCGTAGTAGTAGCAGATGATAAAAAGGTTCATTTGCTCAGTTCACACCATCCATGGCCTATGAGAATCTGCTGAAGTGGTTGCCATAGATTGTGCCAAAACAGCTACAGCAGGCAGCGCCATACTCCTGGTGATCATGTTGCCTAGACGTCAAGCGGCTCCACGATTAGCAGCTATGACGCCATGTTACCCATTACGGGAAGCTGACCCAGTTATCAAATCAGAAGACTACCGCCGATTATCCGTACCCGATCTCAAATTTTCCTTTCCTAGCTGCCAGGAGTGCTAATTGCTTCTTTATTGAGACAACTACAATACTACAAAGTTCCATTCAAACTGAAACTATCGACCCCTTCCCCTGTCAAAACCTTTTCTCATCCGCCTAATTGAACTTTTATCATTACTGGGGTTATTATAAACACATCTTAAGATGTCTCTAGACTCTAACCACTTGTGCTCTCCTGAGGGAACAAACCCAAAACGATTTTCAAACGGAGATCGGGCCATGTAATTGGCAGAGCTTACTGACTTCTAAATCTTCCCATCGCATGCCTGTAGGTAGTTCTCCATGGGTCTAGAACTGCCTCCGCGCAGAGTTGCTTGAAGTAGTCCCTCTTGCTTTGCAGTATAGCCAGCTTCAGGTTTCTACGAGTTTCCTTGTCAGATCGTTTCTTTACCTCCTGGTCAACCCTACCCATTGCTCTCTGGGCCGCTCGTCTGGCCTGATGCCACGCCGAATGGAAATCAGACAATTCGGAATACCACCAACAGTTGGGCCTTCTACTGGGGAAAGTATAACGTCTCGGCATCGATGAGTCGCATGCCTTCGCGGTACACCCAGTAATATGGAGGGCTCTTTACGAGGGTGAAGTTGGTATAGTGTCCTGGTCCAACTATGATATATGCCAACGAATGTTTGCTCGACAATCGCTTTCGCAGATCAATCAGACGTTCTCCTCATTGTTGGATGAGCGAATTTCCAACCGCTTGACTTACTGTTGACTCTGGCTGCAGTGTTCACTGACGTTCTAGGACATCTCGCGAACTAGTGAAAGACTAACAACTGAACTGGGCCCCCCTTTCCGGTAAGAATTAACGTCCTTAGCTTATGTGATATCAAACTGCGCGAAAATCTTCAAGAGATGACGCCATCTTGCACTCGTCAGTGAATTTCCCCATTCTGTGGCCCATGCATTGAAGGGGGTGATTTTGGTTTCTGTCCTCTTACATCCAACGTCCCCTCGAATTCAGCCAATGTCAAGCTCGAAGGAACATAGCAGCTGTAGACGTATATACCGTCTATTTTTGCCCATGTGAACCCACCTGTGAACTGGCGTGGCCCCCCCGCACCCGCAAAGCCACCCCAGCCGTCAGATCGGCTACCCACACATTATTGTTAGAGCTTCTAAAGAGTTCGCTTAGTGCAACCACTTAGACCTTTGATTAGTTGGTGGTGGTTTGGAACAACCTCATTTTTTCACTGCATTTAGCACCTTTTTGAACTCGGTAGATTTGCCGTTTCTGGCTATATGTCCGCTGTCTAGGCCCTCCTTTTCAGCTCACAACATGCATTTGGGATCTTTGTTATATTCCCGAGCAATGTGACCTGCTTCTCCACAAAGTCCGAAACGGCCAGATGTCCGTACAAGAAACACTTGAAGCAGCTCTTCAGCGAGATTTGCTCTCTAAGGTGTTTAACTACCCATCCAATACGAACCTTTCCGACATCCAGCAGTTTGCGCGCTTGTTCTGCTGGTAGCCGGATTGTACGTACCTGAAATAACGATTGCCTCGGAACGGATCTTCATTCTTGCCTCCTTCCTTTTTAGCTTTTATGGTCCAACCTTAGTCCAACCATTGTGGACCTTTTCAGACATCGGCTCCCTTAGTGGCGCTAGTGTTTTAGGTACTATTTTCTCGTCTAGCGAGGTTTTAGGCTACCTCTTGTGGTGCGGTGACACGCCTTCTTGTTTTTGGGAACCTGTTGATTTTCTGGATCTTCCTTTTCGCGGACCCTCTTTCTCCTCTGCCCATCCACGAGACTCTTGCAGATCGGTCTTCTGCTCCATAGCCTCTATTCTTGCTTTCTCACATTTTCTGTCTTGCATATTAGAGGAGATATTATACTCGTTGAGGGACAACAACTTCGACGGCGAAATCTGCCCATAGTTGTTGGCAGCCAATTAAGCCTATTTCAGGTTACGAAAACTGTTCCAGTCGAAAAGTCTTACTATGGGGTCAAAGCATTTACTGTACAAGCTAATGATCTTGCCAGTGCTCATATATAGTATACTCCAAAAAGTTGGGTTTTTAGTAAAAAAAAAGTTGGGAAAGGACAATCTTCCAAAGAGTTTTCAGCCTGTCACCTTGCCACAGGAGGATGGACAATTCCATTGCTTACATAACAACGAAATTCATCAGCGATACCATGGCCGCCTGGTTGTGAATAAAGTAGGGCTCAATAGGTTGTGGTGGGAGGGTCAGTTAATCTAATTGGATTAAGGATATGTAATGACAAATTGCAATTGTCGATAGTCAAGTGACCATCCTGAATGAGCGGAGACGACCAAGAGGGTGGAGCTCGGGTTCGCGCGAAGTTAACGAAATTAACAACACGAGAGCCAAACTTGAAAATGAATTAACAAAAAGTCGGGAAACTGGACGCTTCAGGTATAAAAAGTTTTGCTTCCCCATGTAAGGAAGTTTCAGTGCTGGACCTCGCACGCCAAGGCCAATGTAATATCATTCACTAGGAAGCACCAGCTTGATCACCAGAATGCCATGAGATTATATGGCATGGAAGTGAAACAAGTAACAGAGGTCAAATATCTGGGAATCAGACTAGACCGGAATTTACTCTTGAAGACTCTTTTGACTTGCAGATCCACAGCAGTGAAAAAAGGATCCACAGCGAAAATGGTACAATAGTAAGGCCAATGAGCTGAGCACTTTACCTTGCGTGTGTATCAGTGGGGCAGTGAGGACATGACAAACGGCATCCCTATAGGTCTTTCTAGATTTGACTCTACTCCTTGGGAAAGCTGCGTAAATCGAAGGAGGATTAATATTCTTTCCAGGCGGCATTGCGAATTACTGATATCAAAGGATAACATGGCGACTTGGTTTCATTTCGATAAGAAGATTGAAACACGTTGAAGCAACAAGGGCCATTAACATACGGTTTAAACCTGTAACTGATTAGCGGGTAGACTGACGAATTCAATACGGCAGAGGGACAGGCACCGGGGTCATTGGTCCAAGGAAAACGTACTTTGAACCAATTGGAAAGCACACTAGCCTATTCCAGGCAGAAATATACCCGGTGCATAAATGTGCCTCCTTCAACCTCGAAAGGAGCTACAGGGTAGAATATTGCTATCCTAACTGATAACCACGTGACTATTAAGGTACTTAGAACCAACTAGAAGAATTCCAGGGGGAGGAGAATATCTTAGCAGATGGGGATTTAAAAGCTTCGAAATTGCACCCAGATCAGGCATGTGATAGAACGAAATGACGAAACCAATCACGTCGGGCCGACCCCGCTTATGAGCGTGACAAAGGCTGAAGAAAAGAAAATTGAACACGCTCCAGTTGCTCTATGGATTCCAGGCCACATTAGATTAAAAAGCAATAAGGAACCAGAAGGGCTGGGCAGAAAAGGAGCAAGGACGCCTCTATGCAAACCAGAGCCATCCTGTTGAGTCCGGAATGAGTTCATGGCTAGTACGGCAAAAAACAAAAAAGAGTATCAAAGGGAATTGCACTGGGCGATCTTGCCAGAAATGGAACAGTCCAAGGTGCTCCTGGGGTATAGAAACTCAAGCACTCGGAAGATCGCTTCACCCTTATCAAAAAGACTTACTTACTGGCCACTACAGGCTGGGGATGCTAGAGATATCGCCTGGGGAAGCTAGAGATATCTACCGACACTATCTGTAAATTCTGTGGAGTGTGATTAAACCCCCACACATGTTCAGGGACATCGTCATTATTTAGGCCACGAAATCGACCATTGTCCTGTCGGGATTAAATATACAGAAAAATACGTGCCGGAAGTGACGAGCTTACGGCCCCTTTCATTTAATATATTTATAAAAGTATTTCAAAAAGTACATTCCAAGTTTCTATAAATTATTATTGGAGCTTCCCAGATCATCATCATCCTCATCAACGGCGCAACAACCGGTATCCGGTCTAGGCCTGCCTTAACAAGGAACTTCAGACATCCCGGTTTTGCACCGAGGTCCACCATTTCCATATCCTTAAAAGCTGTCTGGCGTCCTGACCTACGCCAGCGCTCCATCTTAGGCAGGGTCTGCCTCGTCTTCTTTTTCTGCCATAGATACTCATCCATACGGATTAAGTGACCAGCCCACCAATCGTCCATCCTCATGTAGGGGGCCAAAAATTCCTCGGAGCTTCCCAGATAATTCCCGAAACTCGGCCCCATCAAATTGACCAGAAATAATTCCAAAATTCCCAACATTGGCCACTTTACTCTAAACTCGACATCTTACTTTTAGCATTCTATCTGTGTCGGCCCAGCAGTAATGCTCGTCCTTTTGCGAATGTCACACTAACAGTCACATCCTCCGCTGTGGCGCCAACGCCCATTATGAAATCTGGGGAAGCAGCGACAACAATCGAAGAGGTGAGTATCATCTTAGATTTGTCCTTAGCAATAACTTAGAAATATATAGAACAGGGAACTACCCAATATTTGCATCCCGCATTAGATACAACTCCAAAGAATACTCTGATAGCAGGTCAAGAATTGGAGGATGTCCGATCACAGAATAATCAGATTCCATATTGAGGTGAACTCCGGAATGAAAAGAATAGTGAGGAATCTGTGGACTCCTACGCAATGCTCCTAGGGAATAGCATGGCTCATCTCTTTCGGATATCAGGAGCGAACTGGAATAGGAACCAGTGGTGGAAACCTCACCAAAGTCATCATTGACGCGTATGAGCCTTGGAATATATACCAAGGCCATGGAGCTGAACGAAAGTAGCCTTCATCCTGAAAACCGATCAAAGGGATTTTTTCCACCCTAGACCAATTTACCTGACATCGTCCGTAGTCCGAAGTTAAAAGGACTAACCTGTTGTACATTGTAACTTCGACAAAGTCTAGGAATCAGGGAATGGAGATGGACTTGGAACTTTGCGAAGGGCACTTTGAAAATATCCGTCCTACGTGCATTATAAGACGCAGGACAGCAGGTGATGTAGTTAGAGGCAGTCCATCACACCCGGACAAATTTAAAAAAATGTGCATAAATCCAGATAAGCTATACACTGTTGTAGGAAAGGGAGGTTCAAAAAGCCGAGGCGGGGAGGATAGTCCACACGAGGGAAGTTTGTCATAAACAAAAGGGAACTAGTGGATTTACGTTGCATATGTTCAAGGGCAAAAAAATGACAGCTACGGAAAGAAGGCCTGATCACGGAGTGGTATTCGAAGGTACTCCTCATGAGGGATTTAAAGAGAGCTATGATGGATTGGATGAAGAAGCGAAATATAAAACCTGACAATTTTGCTACATGTTTGGTGACTTCAAGGCAATCGGTTGTAATGAAACTTAGTAGAATTAGATGGTCAGGTGACCATCCTGAGTGACCAAAACGACCAAGGAGGAAGAGCTATCCCAAAATAACGACCAACTAATCAAACATTGGAGACAAAAAGAAAAACAAAAAAATAATGAATTATAAAGACTCATGAATCACTGTGGATGGAACGGCACAGCTTGTAGCCGACTACCTCCGTAATCCAACAAGGATTCATCTTACCCGTCACTTCATCCATACGGAGAAGAAAGAATGTTAAGTTTTCAAAATCGTTTTCTTTTTTTCCAGGTTTACCTCACATTTTGGTTCTGGTTCTCGGCCTAATGCGTCGTGAATTTCCTTGTTCGTTGTGTCATTTTTACATCCTCTGCGGACCCACGAATTGGTATAGATACGTTAATTTTTTACAAATGACACGTGAGGGATCAAAGCCCTCCTGAGGACCCCCACATTCCCGAGCCTGGTTGCCATAGAGGCGTGGATGAACATGTCAACCGAGTACTTTGGTGGAGCTTCAGTATTTCCTGGCGGACCTTCTCGGTGAATTTCGCCAACTTTTTAGGTTTTTGGGATAGCTCTTCCCACTAGGTTGTCTTCGGTCATTCAGGATGGTCGTTTGATCATCCTATTTCCCTCAGGTTTATTACAGAGTGTCGAAGTGGAGCTTATTGTCGAAAGTGACTTTGAGATTTTGAGTGGGATTTGGGGATAATAAAGGAAGTCCATTAAGAAAGTAGGAGAGGGAAGTGGGTGAGGATTAAAGGGAATAGCACATAGAGTGACACTTTCTGACGTTTAGCGCTAAACCATTAGCAGAGCACAAATGGGCCAGTGTCTAGGTTAGATTGAAGGGAAACACAGTTCATAGGCGGCGATATAGCGGAAAACAGCTTAAGGTCGTCGGCATAGAGCAAACAAGAATAAGTAAGGGGGAAGGGGGGACGTCGCTGATAAAAAAAAATAATAAAGGACCCAGAATAGATCCCTGCCGGACACCACAGGCGAGGGAGGAGGAGAGGGATATCGCCATCAAAAGAGACGCGATAGGATCGGTTGGAAAGGTAAGAAGCAAACCATCAAACAAGTGGTATGGGAGCAGTTACAGACGAGAGTTTGGATAGAAGTATCTTGCGATTTACAGTGTCGAAAGCTTTAGAAAAGTCAGTGTAAATGATATGTACTTCTTGCCCTGAATTTAGACATTTGGCGACAAAATTCTTAAGGTCGAGCAAGTTGGAGGCGGTTGACCTACGCTTAGCAAAGCCGTGTTGCTTTTCCAATATATGGTGGCCAAAATGGCGGGAATTCCAGTCACTGACACATCTTTTAAAGATTTCTGAACAGGAGGAAATGAGGGAAATGGGGCGGTAATTATCGACAAGCGTAGGATCGCCGCTTTTGTGTATGGGGATTATGAAAGCTTCTTTCCACAATTTGGGGAAATGATTCTTTTGAGGCTTTTGTTTAAAATGAGGGATAAGGGAAGAGAGAATCGCTGACTAGTTATAAGCAAAAAGAGTTTTGGAAGACCATCGTAGCCAGGGCCAACATTGGCAACAAGTTTGCCAATGAGGTACTCGATAAAGCGAGGGATAAGAAGGGGAATGGAAGGTGATGCAGCCCAAGCTACATCCTTTTGCGGGAGTCAAAAGGAGGAAGGAGGGGGGCACAGGCTGAGGAAAAGTAGCGGCCGAGTAAATCACAAGATAGTTGGGGGAAGTAAGTTGAGGAGCCAGAGAATTTAATGGAGGAGGGCGGGGTTCTAGGTTCTATTATAGAAAACAGGAAGTGTTTCCCCGCAGTGTGTTTTTGATGAAGTTTTTTGTGGACTTCAGTGGTGAACCAGACAAGATAAGAGCGTAAGCACTCAGAAGGGAGGAGACATAACAGGGAAAAAGAACAGATGAAATAGTATAGAAGGTGTTGAGTGCTTGGTCATACGTTAATAGAGAGACAGACAGACTTATTAGCACTGATGAAGGGAAGGCTTAAACAAGCAATTGATTACTTGGTAGACTGACGGATTCTCTACGGTAGAGGGCAGGCTCCGGGTCATTGATCCAAGGAAAATGTACTTTCAACCGATATGTGAACGCATTAGTATATTCAAGGCGGAAATATATACAATAGATAAATGTGCCTTCTTCAATCTCGAAAGGAGCCATGAGGGCAGAATATTGCTGTATTAACCGACAACCAAGTGACTATTAAGGCACTTAGAACCAATCAGGCGAACCGAAACAGAGCGAACCGAAACAGAGTGAACACGCTCAAGTCGCTCTATGGTTTCCAGGCCGCTTTGAATTAGAAGGCAATGAGGCACCAGGCGGGCTGGGCAGAAGATGATCAGGGACGCCGCTACACATGCCGGAGCCATCCGGTGGAGTCGGAAGTAGGTTCATGGCTACTCCGATAAGAAACGAAGAAGAATGTCGGAAGGAGCTGTACTGGGCGATCTTACCAGAAATGGAACAGTCCAGGGTGCTCTTGGGGGATACAAACCCAAGCACTCGGAAGATTGCTTTAATCTCATCAAGGTGGGAAAAGTATTTGGAAAAGTAAATTCTAAGTTTCTATAAATTATTATTGGTGCTTCCCAGATAATTCTCGAAACAACGCAAATCAAGGGCCGAAAAATATAAATCTGAACTCGATAAAATTGACCAGGAACAATTCCAAAATTCCCAACATTGGCCACTTTACTCTAAACTCGACATCTTACTTCTAGCATTCTATCTGTGTCTGTTCGGTTCAGGGAGTAAAGAAAATAAATTTGCAGCAATATTTCAGAACAAATTTGTTTGCTTTCTCTGCCAATTAGTCGATTACTCAAAATGACGATCGGGAATGTCAGACAGCGGCCTGAAGCTGTGAAACAGACGATGAATACTCGCTAAGAAGTTGATCAACACTCCCGGGCGGGCAGCGGGATGAAAGGGAAGCGAAAGAAAATACAAACGATGAAAAAAGAATCTTTTATTGATATCATGCTGTATCTGAATATCTAAATACTCAGGCTCATCTCAGATGAATGAAGGTAAAGTACTTGAAAGAGGTAGGTCGCTTGCGGACGCGCGATTTACCGATTTGTGTCGGTATCGCGATTTGCTTCGCGGTGTTGAGATAGAAAGTCATAAGAGTACAGAATGAATATATCAGTAAGGGTGCCTGAGGAGGTTACGAGAATATATGTACAATAAACCAGCTCCTACCTTACTTACTACCTGAACATAACTAGAATTCTTAATTATGAACTTAGTGGGTTTCTTGTTTTGATCGATCTTATCTCCAGACTGCATTCCCAGCCAGGAATTTGGATCATTCTTAGTCAGAACAAGTTAAGATGTAATCACTTTTAATTAGTTCCAGACATCACAGAATGAAGGAACCAATGGTCTCCATTCGGAATAACTCTCGGTACACTAACAGAACTATTCATTTTGGCGATCATAAATTGAAATTAACACCGCGATCCACCCACTTACATACAATCCCGGCGGAACTCTCTCATGAGGTGAAAGGTGAGTCTGCAAGTTTCTTTGGTTCTCTTCTTCAAATGTTCGTCGGAAGACACCAGCCATTGTTAAATGACTAGAAAAATATTTAGATGCGAAACGAAAAAGCGTGGCAGAGGAAGGCGATCTAATTTGCCTATTCATCCAGATGGTGATGAAAAGTTTCCTCATAGTATGAGGTGTTGAGATGTTCCCCACGTGCTTACAGAATCGTCGATTACATATAAAAACAAATCTAGTTTTTTTCTAAGCCAAAAGTATTTTATTAGATTATTAAACGGTGCCACAGAACTGCATAAGCCCCGATCAGGTGAATCTTATCTGCGTGACACAGCACCTAGACGCTACCTATCTGACTGCGACAAGCTCTACCCTCAACTTCCACTCATTCCAAACCTAATTTAATTAATAAATTAAAGAATTTCTCAACGAAGCGTATCTAATTCCACTCGTTATCTATAAACGTAATTTGGGAACAAACAGATCGAAATTGCGATCATTTCTGAAGCACACATTCCCTGACCTCCTGCCAACAAATTACGATGATAGCGGCCTATTTTCTCCTCCAAATTCTGAACGAAACAAGAGTCTGCTGGACACCCATAGTTCCCATGCAATCAGTGCCACGCACAAGACCCCGTAAGTTCAAGTGTTTTCAATCTTTCAGATATTCTAACTGGAAAAAATTTATGGCATTCAATTTAGTTGGTAGAGAGATGTATAACCTGACATATTTCTTATTCCTCCACCTTCGTGAGACAATGTATCGATTGCTGGAGCAACTCTCCAGTGATTCACGCAATGGGTCTATTCAAATTGTTGCAGGCATGGTGCCATGGGTAGATGCGAGTAACCTCGTCTGTTGCGCTGTTGCAGACCTATGTTTGGGCCTACTCAAACTTGACCGGTCAGCGGTCAGTTGGTCAGCCTAGCTCATAATTTTCATTGCGATATCGGTGACGTCTTCAGGTTAAATGCCATACCAAACAGCTTTGGATTTTAATAAATGATTATTTTTTCCTCTTTGATTGTTTGTTGCTGCCTTGGTCAGATTATTAACCCTAAGCTGAATCATAAGAATTCGTAATAATAGAGGAGCTAATATTTGATCTTGGAGAGAGACTTCACACTTGGGAAGTTCCTAGCGAAGATCTCATGGCTGATCGTTAGTATTATCACAACTTACATGCCAAGCGGACGCAAATCTAACGTTTCCATTATCCTCTTGGGCCGTTTTGATGCCAAAAACTTCTAAGACCCTGACTGACCGGCTCAGGTCTTCTGAAATCTCTCTGAGGTCCCCAAAGAATGGTTTACCCAGTGTCCGTAGCATGACTTTAGCTAGAGCTGGGAAATCGCAAAGAAAGTGCATGAGGGTTTCCCTTCCTTCTCCGCAGCTTCGCCAAAGCGAATTGTAAGGTATGCCAAGCCTCGCGACATGATCCCCTATGAGTCAGTGCCCTGTGGAGACCGCCGTAATCTTAAATGCATTTGCACGCCTCTGGCACAGGAGCTCTCCTGATCGTGCTATGTTATAAGCGCGCCAAATTCTCCTTGACTCGGCACAGCTCATAAGCCTTCGCTATCTAGGGCCCCCGGCTGCAAGGTAGTATGAGTAGACTCCGCCCCTGACAGCCGCCATTAAAACACCGACTATATTCACCGAAAGGCTGCAAAGAACAAAGCCTCGTCTGGCCAAACCGTCAGCCCCCTTATCCCTATGTTTCTGTGCCGGGAACCCAGAGGAAGGTGACTTTGCATGTGCCACCCAGACTGCACAGCGCGTCTCTGCATTGCCTCACTAGCCTGGAGGATGTCGTCGCTGAGTACATGGCCTTGATGGCCGCTTGGCTGTCGGTCAGAATGGCTATGTTACGCTTAGGGCTCGAATCTCGCTACAGCCGTCGACGGACTTCCAATATCGCCAGTACTGCCGCTTGGAATACACTCGCGAAACCTGGGAGACCATACAACTCGAATACACTGTATGTATTTGAAAAAACCCCCGCGCCGACTCCAAAGCCATCTTCAATCCATCGGTAAAGAATACTGAGTCATAACCTTGCAACACGCCAACACAACACCCTGGTAGCACCTGCACACGCGGTTCTTTGGATCCTATTAAGCTTCATCCTATTGCATTTGTTCCTCAAAACCTGCCACCATACAATAGATTCGTACGTTAAAATCAGACGCACTACATTCAGAGAACTATCCTCGGCCGGAGACCCCATTTCTTTGCAAAGGTTCTTTTGCAAGCATAGAAGGCTATACAGGCCTTCCTAACTCTCAGTTCTATGTTCAATCTCCAATCTAGTTTTGGATCCAGGATTACACCCAGATACTTTACATTAGAGAAAAGAACCAATCTTTGTTCATTCAGCCATGGTATATGGAATTCAGGTATTCTTGTCTTGGCGGCGAATAGCATCAGTTTCGTTTTGGTTGGGTTTATGCTGAGTCCGCATCTTGCAGCCCGCAAGCACAGTTTTCGTAACGCTCCTTCCATGATGTCGCTCATAATGGAGGGAAACATCCCTGATACTAATATCACCAAGTCGTTGACATACGGCACCACCTTCAACCCGCTGCTGTTCTTACAATTTTGTCCATTACCATTAACTAGAGCACCGGAGAGATGGTTCCACCCTGAGGCTTGCCTCTGTTCACAGATCTGGTCAAGTGGTTGCCTCCCAGATCCGACTGGATTATCCTGGTACTTACCGTGTAATCCAATTCGTAAGATATCCCTCCAATCCAATGCTCGTCAGGGCTTCCTTGATGACGTTGGTACTAAAGCTGTTAAAAGCTCCCTCTATATCCAAGAAGGCAGCTAGGATATACTGCTTGTACTGCAGCGACCGCTCAACCGTGCCAATTACCTCGTGGAGGCGGTTTCGGTGGATTTTCCTTTGAAGTAGGTATGCTGGAACTTTAAGAAAAGCATTCTCTCCATTCCACAATCGTCCTTAAGTAAACACCCAGGACGCGCTTCAGGGTCTTCATCACGATTGGTCGAAAGTCCTTCGCGGACTCATGACCAAGGCTGCCCACTTTCTGTACGTATCCTGAAAGACTCCAGCTTCGGTAAATCTCAACAAGCCAACGCACAACCCTTTCCTGCTGCTTTTTTTAGCATGACTGGCATTATGCCATCTGGGCCTGGAGATTTATATATGGAGAAGCTGTTTATAGCCTAGCCGATCTTATCCTCGGTAATTACCGATTTGATAATGCTGCGCAGCTAGGGTGGCCGCAAACCCTCCAAGCAAGGTTCTAACTCACAGTCCTGTTCGTTGCCGGGAAAGTACGTTTGAACCAGCAGGTCCAAGGTTTCACTAAAAGATTTCGTCCAGGAGCCTTCCGAGTTTTTAAGATAGGATAGGCACTTATGTTCCTTGGACAGAATCTTACTGAGCCTCGTGGATTCCCTGGTGCTGACCCTGGGTCTTGACCGTCTTTATGGCCTAATTGTACTTCTTAGTGTAGTACTTGTATGGCGGCCAAATTTTTTTCGCCTATAGCAGATGTTGAAGATTTCTCTGGTCAGCTTCCTGAGGCTGGACAGATCTTCATTCCACCACGGCGGCAGTGCCTTTTTGCTGTACTTCCTAGGGCACAAGACTTTAAAGACGGTATTGAAAGCCTTTTCCAGAGCCCCGACCTTTGAATCCAGTTCGTCTGTCGTGCCAATCTTACCAATTTGCGCCCCGGACAGTTTATTCTTAATTACTTGACCAAACGTTCTCCAGTCGATCCTCCTGGGGTCTCTGAAGGGTTTGGAAGCCACTGCGGCGAGAACTAGACTGAAAAGTATCCAATTGTGATCAGAGAATGATTTCTGGTCAAACACTCTCTAGTCCTCCAAATTACGAATCCCATTGTCGGCTATTAGGGTGATATCAAGGACCTCCTCCCAACCGTCACAGTTCTCCGAGCAGAGGAAATGCAAGGTTTGCGTACTGCCCCTGTTACACACCGATAGATTTGAAGTAATAATAAAATCAAAAAAGTACATACACACTATTCTTTTTCTTCAGCCTTTGGGTCGTTCACAAGCGGGGTCGACTCGTCTTGATCGAATTCGCCATTTGGTTCTGTCAAATGTCTGATCTGGATGCAATCGCGAGATTTTCTAGCGTATCAAGCCATCGTTGCTTCGGCCGGCCTTTTAGTCGTTTCCCATCAACCTCGATGGTCAGACCAATGTTGGCAAGTGAATTCTCGTTAGGGCAAAATTTCGTGACCATACCATCATAGACGCCTCTCTCACAGTTTTTTCACGATCGGTGCAACCCTATATCAATCGCGGATATCCTTATTCCGGATGTGATGAAAACGTGTTACCCCACTAGTCCAGCGCAACATCATCGTCTCTATTACCGCAAGACGCCGTTCATTGTCTTTTATAGTCGGCCAACACTCAGATCCATAGAGAGCGACAGGACGGATAACATTGCGGAAAATTTTTGATTTGAAATGTTGATTGATACGTTGATCAGAAAGGTCACCAGTTGTTGAACACCAGTTCATCCAGATTACGTAATTGCGTGAAACAACAGTCCCCGGATAGCTAAGTGGTTAGAGCACAAGGCTGTCATTCGGAAGGTCGCGGTTCAAATCTCACTCGTGACAGTGGGATTTGTATCCTGATTTGACGTGTGAATGAGTATCTGAGTCAAATCAGGTTAATAATCTCGGGCGAGCGCAATGCTGACCACATTGCCTCCTACAGGGTACTGTAATCCCATAGTATACCATTACGGACTTGAATGAAGTGCTCTCACACACTCCAAGTCCCTGATCCAATATCGATTGTTGCGCCAAAGATTATTATTAATTACAAAACACAGTTCTCCATTGGCTCATAGCATTCACCCGATAGATTTAAGTTGCTCAGTTCTGGGCAGGTCATTGCCGCTAGAGTGATTGTGCCTGTTTCATGGGGATCGGTCGTCAAAAACTCAGTTTTATTCAGATTCGTGATCATTCCATTTTTGGGTAAATTGCTTGAGATCATTTTTAGATTCTGGATTTGGATTGGATGTAAATGCATTTGGAATATAAGATCGAACTTATCAAAGATACTAACCTCCTTTATGCAATCTACGGACTCGGACACAGCAGCTGACGAACCTTATCTTGGTAAACTAAGTATTTATGTACACAGGAGGTGAGTCCGCTCATTGTCATTTTTTGGAAATGTATCGAAGATATCAGCATTTGAAATTTTCCATCTAATTTTCTAGATATCCATGAAATTTCCGAAAAATCCCCTTCCCATGCCATTTATACGTTTTCTTGGCAAACCATCCCTAAAATTTACTCATAATCCTCAAATTTTGTCAAACAATCCAAGCCACCCCAGTTTCCATGAAATTCTTGGAAGGAAACTACTCATCAAAAAACATATACAGAAAATTCATTTCGGGAAATCGCACTCCCGAAAGGCTATCCCAGTCCTCCCAGAAAAGTAATATTGAGGTGTCCCGTGTCACATCGTTAGAGCTCCTGGAATTCGACCATGTAAAAATAAGAAATGCGCGTTAGCCACGAAACTCCAGAATAAAGAAACAGAATTGGAATCCCTGCATCGCGAATCAGCGCCCTCAAAGCAGCTGTAAGACCTCACTCTATCATCAAACCTTTTTATTTTAGTTTAGTTTACTGGGAGAAGCCGCAGCTCCGAACACTCAGACCATTGTTAGACCCTTTGTACTATTCCAGGCCAGGCAGCTGCATATAAAGCGCAGGGCCGTCTCCTCTTCCTCCTCACATCGGCTGCACATAGCCCCAATTTTTCCATATGGTAATTTAGGGAGTAGTATCCCGTTCCCACTTTTTAAGGGACATAAAATATGCCATATGATCGGCGAGGGTCATAATTACCGGATGTTTGTCAAGGAATATCCAGATAAACGGGTGACCCTATGATTGGCCGCCTTTCCATGCTTCAATGATATCGAGCCTATATGCGACGTTGCTCCAGTAATACTTAGGCAACCAAGCTTCTGAATCCTATGGTTAACGAAGTTCAGTCTCGATCACCAGACGATACATGCATACATCAAAATGGGTTTTATTATAGATGTATACATCCAATGTATCCGTTTTGGTGAAAGTCCCCAGATCTTACCTACCCCAGTCCTACAGCACCAGAGCAATCTGCAGGATTTCCAATATTGTTCCTGGAGATGGTGCATCTACATTAGTTTGGAGTCGAAATGTACTCCTAAATGCTTGACTGTTTGTGCCAGCAGGATTTCCGCCCCTGCTAAGTTGGGTAGCGTATAGCTGCGCCACCTATCGTTCCTAGTAAACATAACTAGTCCAGTCTTCCTAGCGTTTACCGTGAGTCTTTGTGGAGGCACGAACATGTGCGATGACTGGTAAGTGCAGTCGCCGCTTTACAATGCTACAAATTTATTTGGGAAATATGGCACCTCATCTACGTTCCAAATGAAGATTCTGATGGTTGCGCGTCCCTTGCGATGGTTTTAGAAGCCGACTCTTGTAACGTGACGGTCCCTAGCCGGTAGTAGAGCCGGCAGTCCGTTTGTACCCGAACCTTCTTAACACCGGAAAAGTTTCTGGCCTATTAGTTCTCTCTCTCGTCCATCCCATCCAAGTGGAAGTGTTGAGGTTATTCTGGACAACAAGTTGTTCCAGAGCATCAGTTCCATTATGCTCTTCTTCTGGAAGCCAGAGGAAATATTTTTTCAACGATGGCAACTCAAAGACCTTTTTCATCCCCGCCCCCTCCTGCAATTGGATAGAAATCGGAAGGAGGTACCAGTGGAAAAGAAGCATTGGTTGTCAACACCCAACCCTTCCGTCGAGGAGACTTCCGGACTCCTTCACGTAGGAGGTCGTTTAGAACAGGCGCTTGTGCATTTTGAGTAGAAGCACCGCATTGTTTTCGCGAAGTCGCACTTGACTTGATTTGATAATAAGGCAAGTTCACGAACGGAATCAACACTGTAGGGTCGATCTCCAATGACGATAATACACGGAAAATATTACATCCCACATTGCAGCAAAGAGTCAAAAAGTCGATTCGGTAATGTGTCAAATGCGTTGGAATTCAAGAAAAGGTGGTGCCGACGAAGATGGCCGGACTTCCTCCAGAGAGGGTGAGGCCGGCCGAAGTGCTTGAGAACGTTGGAACGAATCTCTGTGGACTACTTCAGATGAAAGCTTCAAATCCCACTAAGGCCCTGCGTCTGGAGATATGTTTAGATCTTGCGACGAATGCATATCTGGAGGCTTTCCAACGATTCGTGTGTAGGACAGGTCAACCTAGAACGATTCGTTCCAAGTACGTCGCAAATTTAGTGGGAGCTTCGAAAATAATACAGGAAGCATGGCAAAAGGTGGAGCAAGAATGTGTAGGGTCCATGAGCCACAGGCGGAGTATATGGTATCACAGCCCCCTAGAGCCTGTCACTATGGAAGGTTCTTTGAGGCCGCTATAGGCAGTTTGAAACTATATATCAAAGAAATGCCCTCTACATCTAACTTATCTTGGGAAGATTTTTGTATCGCCCTTTGTATTTGGAAGGCAATACTCAACAGCAGACTGCTGCAGGAATAGACTTCTGCTCATTTTTTTTATTCCAAGAAGGTTATTATCTACCCCGCTGGGTGATGGTTTGCGCGGGAATCTGCCACCTACAAAGAGGTGGCTTCAAATTAAAGCGCTTCAAAGGCATTTCTGGGAAAATGTTGAGAATGGCTATTTGGGGTACTTACAAAAATGATAAAAAAGGAAAATGCCTGACCAGCGGGATCGCTCAAAGAGGTCCAGTAGCCATAAAAGAAAGCACAGTCCTCTAATTTGGAAACCAACCTGTGCAAAATTGGCAGACAGTCTCGAAAAAAAAAAAATTACACAGCACCAGTGGACGACGAACACTCAATAAGGAAAATGTCCTTGCGGCTTCCTTAAACGAAAATCACAACAAATCAGTCTCGTTAAACCATGTCTCATATTTTTCCCACACGGGAACACAACCCGAGTAACGACTAAAATTTTCATGTGAAAAACAGGAGAAATTTTCAATAAGGTTAACTTTCGTTTTTGACCACTCTAGTTTTTTTTTTTTATTTTACCCATTTAAGTCACAAAAATTAAGTCCCTTCTCATCATGATGTGATTCTCACTACCTAGAACTGTTGAAAAATACGACTAGGATGCTATATGACAACTTCAAATTTTCCTATAATTGGCATAGAACTGTCTTTCATCGAATCGGCCTCTTTCCAATGACAGAATCCCCGCAATATCCCAGCAATTGCATTTAAATGCAGACCATTTCGCCTTATCCCGAAACAAACGCTAGAAATGCATTTAATAATATACAAAATTATCAGGCCTATGATGACAGTATCAATAAAAAAGGTTAATGATCATTTTTGAAATATGTGAAAATTTCTTTGTTATCATTAGAAATATTTAAATGAATTTTGCGAGCTTAGGGGAGTTTTAAAGGTAGGAGGGCTTTGTGGATAAAATTGCCAAAATCATCAGTTGTAAATTGATATTCTAAAATAAGTAAATGAAAGGACTGGGAGCAGGAAATTGACAGGAGGATAGCAGAGGTGAAGGTGGTAGTTCGAGCCCTTGGTGAAAAAGTTGACCTTCAGGAAATTGATTGATATTCTACCAAATCAGATCTTGGACTGATTATTGGTTTCATTCCGTACAAGATATTATTGGCTACATTCGAGTAAGGTATATATTGCTTCTTGTTTACTACTTAATGAAAAAAAAATTATATTCCTTTTTTTCTTTATGTTTTCTTTGCCCCATTTTCTTTGCGATTGGATAGCACATGTATTTCAGTCAATGTGGTGAACCATCGCCTCTTTCATGACAACGAACTACGTATCGTGCATCGTTACTATAACCTGAAGCTTTCGTCAATTGAGTTTTCGTGACCAACTTGTTTTTAAGGTTTTGTGTAAACACAAAACCTTATTAAAATCGGTTTACCGTCTGTCTGTCTGTCTGTCTTTTTTTTTTTTTTTGAGGAGGTGGAAATCTTCAAAAGACACTGCCCTGGACACGCCAGCGTGTGGGATTCTTACCCACTAAAACCACCCCGGACTCCCTCCAAGCCCCGTGGAACCACCGTACGGTATTACATCACAGGGCGGAGTCAGCTTATTTTAGCTTCGTCCCCTTTCGTCTCTACGCGGGGTACGTAACCGCACTTTCCTGATCTCCTCTGCCTTTCGCAGTTTGCTCTGGATAGATACGACCATAGAGTTGATCGCATCCCAGTCTTTCTGACATGTTAGCATTCTTCGCACCAGGTTCTCTGGCACAAGCACCTCTCCTAGAGTCTCCTCTAGGCTCTTCCTTTCCTCCACAAACCTTGGACAGTGGAAGAATACATGCTCTGGGTTCTCTGGGACTCCATCGCAGTTTGGACAATGGGGTGAGGTATCCAGTTTAAACCTGAAGAGGTACTGGCGATATCCTCCATGCCCCGTGAGAAACTGAGTAAGATTATAATTAATCTCACCGTGCCGTCTCTCCAACCACTCCTTGATGACAGGGATGAGCCTGTGTGTCCACCGACCCTTTCCCGAGCGTTCCCAACGCTCTTGCCATCTATTTAACGATCTCTCCCTTTCGGCGTTCTTCGTCTGCGATAAAGGAGAGATAGACTTCGCATTATATATATTCGTCATCTCGTCTGCCAAGATGTCAATGGGCATCATTCCAGAAATGACGAATGCTGCATCATCTGAGACAGTCTTGAATGCCGAGCACACTCTTAGGGCTGTTCTTCTGTAGACTGAACTCAGTTTGTTACCGTTAAATGTAACCTGCAATGCCTTTCCCCAAACTGGAGCTGCATAGAGCAGGATCGAACTCACTACCCTCGCTATAAGCAACCTGGAAGCATGCCGTGGCCCTCCCACGTTCGGCATCATTCTTGCTAGGGCCACACTCGCAGTGGATGCTTTGTCATAGACATACTGCACATGTGCTTTGTAGCTAAGCTTCCCATCTATCATCACTCCCAAGTATTTGATCGCAGGCTTAGAAGTGATGATATGATTCCCAATTTGAATACGGGCAAAATTTCTTTTACGGCGCTTGGTGATGAGGACCACTTCGGTTTTTTCCTCCGCAAGCGTCAGACCAGAACTCTCAAGCCAACCCTTAACAGCACTGATCGCTTCGCATGAGTATAACTCAGCATCTTCGAGATGCTTTGCGACAACAACCAGCGCTATATCATCGGCGTAGCCCACCACCGTGGCTTCCTCCGGAAGGGGAAGATTAAGAACATCGTTGTACATGATGTTCCACAGCAGTGGGCCCAGTACGGAGCCCTGTGGGACACCCGCGGAGACAACGTACTCTTGGGGTCCGTTATCGGTGTCATACCAAAGCCTCCGTTCATGTAAATAGCTGTTGATAATAGCTGCAAGATAAGCGGGAACACCAATCTTCGCCAGAGATTCCCGTATTAGGTTCCAATTGGCCGAATTGAATGCATTTCTCACATCCAGGGTCACCACTATGCAGTATTTGCTAGTACTGCCCCTTCCGTGGATTGCATTTTCGGCCAAGCCAGTAACCATTTTGATGGCATCAATGGTTGATCTGGCTTTACGGAACCCATACTGCCGATCTGAGAGACCTCCCTGGCTCTCAACTACCGGGAGTAATCTATTATAGATCGCTCTAGCATTTTGCCCACAGTGTCCAAAAGACAAATAGGTCTGTAAGAGGTTGGCTCACCTGGTGGTTTGCCAGCCTTAGGCAGTAGCACCAACTTCTGTCGTTTCCATGATGCAGGAAATATCCCCCTCGGACATGCACGCTTCGAACAACTCAGCGAACATGTCCGGTCTGAATTTCACGGCAAGCTTAAGGGCCTTATTCGGCACGCCATCCAGACCCGGAGCTTTATTATCTCCTATCCTAGTGCAGATCTCCAGCAGCTCGTCACTGGTGACTGGCGGTATTGCCGTGTCATTCAGAGGTCGCTGGAAGCTGTCTACGCCCTCCTCTTGCTGAGAGAATAACCGCTGGATGATTTCTAACAAGAGTGTAGGACACGTGATCTGCGGAGATGATCGGTCTCTGAATCGCCCCATCACGATTCTATAGGCGCTGCCCCACGGGTTTACGTCTGCTTCTAAACAGAGCTCCTTAAAGCATTCCCTTTTGCTCTGTTGGATAGCGAGCTTGAAGGTTTTGCGGGCTTCCTTATAGGCGCGCTCTTTTTGCCCTTGGTCAATTCTGCCTACCGCTCTTTGAGCCGCTCTTCTGGCTCGGTGACAGGCTGATCGAAGGCTGGCCAGTTCAGCATTCCACCAGCAGTTTGGTCTTCTACTGGGGAATGAGCACCTCCTCGGCATGGATGCGTCACACGCTTTGGCGATACATTCGGCCACATGGACAGCTCGTTCCGTAGAGGCGCCTGCTTTATTAGGTTGGTCCAACCACACCTCCATGAAGGTCTGCTCATCCAGGGCTTTAGCGGACCAGCCTGACATCTTTCTCGGTTTCGGGCATGATGATCTTATGCCCGGTGACTTCACCCATAGCCCAAAGAAGATTGCCTGGTGATCGCTGTGGGTGTAGTGGTTGCTGACACACCAAGATATACCACGTGCCAGTGCAGGGCTGACAAAAGTTAGGTCTACGATTGAGGTAGACCCCCCTTTCTGAAAGGTGTTTACACATCCTTCGTTGGCCAGAACGACATCCAACTGTGCGAAAGTGTCTAATAGACTGCGGCCCCTTGCATTTGTCTCTCTGCTACCCCACTCACAGGCCCAAGCATTAAAGTCACCAGCTATCACCCTTGGACTACGACCCCTTGCGTCGAGAACAAGGCTGTCAAGCATTTCTTCGAATTCGGGCAGTGTGAGGCTTGGTGGGGCGTAACAGCTGTACACATATACCCCGTTTATTTTCGCCCACACAAAGCCGCTATATGTCTGATTCCCAGTACATTGGATGGCTTGTCGACCGCATGCCCATATCGCCGCTCCACCAGACGAACCTGTAACCCACACGCCACCGTGACGGTTTTTATAGGGTTCGCTAATGATGGCAATTTCCACCTCGGATTCGTAGATGGTCTGCTCGAGTAAATCTTGAGCGACCCTGCAATGATTGAGGTTTATTTGAATAAACCTCATTTTTTCATTGAAGTCAGCGCCTTCCTAAATTCCGGGCATTTAGCACTTCCGGCAATATGCCGGTAATCCCGTCCCTCACTTCCTTCGCATAATAAGCATTTGGGGTCCCTATTGCACGCTTTGGCAATATGGCCTTTCTCCCCACACCTTCTGCATCGATCGGACCGATCAATGCCGCTGGTGCATGCCTTCGCAAAATGACCAAACGCGAGGCACTTGAAGCACCTCTTTAGAGAAATCTGCTCTCTCAGACGGCAAACAACCCATCCGATTCGAACCTTCCCGGCCGCCAATAACTTCTGCGCGGCGTCCACTGGCAATCGCAATGTGGCCGTCTGAGTATTGCCATAGGCTTTCCGCAAACTCACAATGGCCCCTTCGGCAAGTTCCTCCAACTCGAATTGTTCCATCTTCATCGAGATCCTTGCACTGTATATAGACCTCATGTTTTTAGGTCCGTACTGTCACATTCTCCCTAAGTGAGCTCTTAACCTGAGCTCGGAAGCCATCAGTTTTCCCCAAGCTGGTTTTTTTCAGTTCAAACATGAGGTCACCCTTTTGGGTCCTTCGAATCTTGCTGACATTTCCGCCTAGATCTTTTAGGTCGGGGTCAGCTTTGACCTTTTTCAGTATCTCCGCGTAAGACAAACTTCCATTGCTGGAGATTACAATCGCTTCTGGGCGAATCCGCACTTTTGCCTTTTTCTTTGCCTTTTTCCTAACTACTTTGGTCCAACCACCTTTTTCATTCCCCTTGGATTTCGTCGAGTCGATTGCCGGAGCTCGAACTTGGGGGACCTGCTTTCTCTCTTCGGTGCTTTTAGTTCCGTTTTTCGGAACTGTTTGCATGGCTTTTTTCCTCTTAGGCGCCTGTTGACTTCCCAGAGGATCTGTCTGTCTGTCCGTCTGTCAGTCTGTCTGTCTGTCTGTCTGTCCGTCACACGCATTTTTCTCAGAGACGGTTATAGCGATTGACACTAAATTTGGTAGAAAGGTGGGAACTGTGAACGCTCACACATACAGTGAGTTACATCCTTTTACGTTGAATTTAAGGGGGGGTCCCTATACATGCAAAAGGGAGGTGTAAAACTTTTTTTTTCATCAAATATAGTCATGTGGGGTATCAAATTAAAGGTCTCGATTAGTACTTTTCGAAGCCGGTCTTAGTTTTGACATTTCTTGGTAACGTGGGGAGTGCGGGGGGTTGAAAGTGATTATTTCTTTAAGGGGGCCATTCTCAGAAACTACCAAACCGAAAAATCTGAAAAAAATCAGGAGGCTGCCACTATATGGTGCCTGGGCTCCGAAATACCCTTCATACCGATATCTGTTCAAAGAAAGTTAATAATAGTATATTACTATAATTTTCTTTAATTGGCTGGAAATACCCCTTAAATTCATCCTAGCTGCACGAAATTCTGCAGTAATGTAGGCTATAATGTAGGGCATGATCATCATGATGGAAATCGCACTATTACTAACAAATTTATAATACGTCGAAGTTGTTGCTTCTTTGAAAATTGAAGACTATCAATGTCAATATCACCCGAAAGTGGACATATGCATATATTACGTGCTACGTACTAAGAAATACACAAAACCTTTCGTACCTGAAGCGTCCAGCTTCCGGTTTCCCGACTTGTTTTCAATTTAATCATATCTAGTAGTTCTCAAACGAATAACTTCGTCGGCGCACAGACTTCACAATCATATGCGATGTTAAGCCCTTGAGGGTTTTACATGAGCCCCTGTCTGGAAGACTTAATCCCACGGTCTTCTGAGGACACGGATTGATTTTGTGACCACAATCAAAGCCCCGCTGAGACAAGCAACAACGGTACCAGTCTATACCAAGTGCATGGTTTAGCATTCATACTGGTGGATACAAGACCTACCTAGATCTTTACCGAACTAAGGAGTACGGCATCCGTGTTGATATGCAACACCATGCCGAGGAACGAAGGTCTCTTTTCACTTGAGCATAACCACAACCCCATGAAACTCCCACTAGAGGCTCACCGCAAATAACCAAGCTGTACTCACATACAACGGTAGTTCACCCGAAGTATGAGAGTCCAGGAGCTATCCCGGTTCCCATGGTACCAGTATACCCCTGGTAAGGTTTCGTGACCAATTTGTCACTTCAGATGAGTCCCTGTGCAGACTCGGGTCTGATCGCCCTGATTAGGCCTTTAGACCATTCGCCTACTGCATCACGGTCGGGAAGCCAAAGTGAATACAGCGTCTCCCGGTGCCACCACTATGGAGGTTCTTCTCGACCACTTGGTTTTGGTTTGGCCGACAGGGTTGCCACCCGGTCTTCCTCACCGCCACCTCTGAGCACCTCATATTCGAGGTGATAGAAAGATAGATCATACATTAAGGTGAGGCGACAATTGCATTCGAACCTATGTCATGCAATGGAATCCACTCTCCCAGCATGGCCGACGAGTGGGTCCCAAGAGCAATTGGCGCAGAACAGTAGAGGAGAAGTCCGAGCATCTCGGGAAGTCTTGAAGGAGCTGAAGCGCATTTCAGGTAACCGCGGGTGATGGTGCGTAGGTGTGGTTGACGCGCTATATCCCAGCTTGTACATATATCCTATCCACCTGTACAACAGAGTTATCATGAAATATAGTACGTACAAATAGGCCAGAGATACGGACAGTCTCAATTAATAAATTTAGAAACTTGACCGAAAAAACATACAAATAAACTACGAGGTTCACATCTTCACTATTGATCAGGTGAATATGGATTGCAACCCACACATGCTCCCAGTGCGAGAAGTGGAGCTAAGGCTTCTTTTATCTGCAGGTTCCCGTAGTGGCAACTGTAGCAAACACAATGGCCCAATAAAGGTAGATAAATCAAATCGTTACAAAGCGCCACGAACTCCCTACGCTACATCATAAGGTTAAATTCGTCTCCTGAACTCCGGACGTAGAATTTCATATTCAAAATGTTTAGTATCGATCATGGACCATGTATCCAACAGATATTGCTTGCACATAGCAAATCAACGGTTTCTTGGTGCTCGCGCTCGCAATCAAGACTTGTTTGAGTGGAAACGCTACATTAGAACCGCTGCTGAGCTGCTTGCTCTTCCCTCTCGACTCAACCAATGCTAGCGTTAGCAGAGCTCATGCCCAAAAGGCCATCATCATCATCATCTTGGAAACATTGTAGAGAATCCGACAGTGAATCTTATGTTGATTTTTTCAGTATCTTTTCTCCGGTTCCGAAGCCTCAATCAATTTATTGCTCACTACAGTTATTTTTTCGGATATATGTATCTTTTCATATCCAGAGTCTGGACAGGTTGGGCTTGAAATCTCCCAGTCCCATTTCTCGTGTCGTGGTCACCGTCGTGGTCATCATTGTCTTGGGTCGTCTAATATTCAGATTTGTAAGTGATCGAGTCTGAGGAATGTAGGAATGGAATGAGAAAAAACGTCCACGAGCAGAAACAAAATGAAGACTTAAAGAGGGTTCCACCGCGGACCCGTGGATTGGACGTCAATCCGGAACAACCCGTTGAGCATGATCGTCAACATTGTTCCGCTAGCAACGTTTGATGGGCATTTGATGGTGGATCGTGTACAGTCTAATTGAATATCGACGATCCAATAGTGGGATACACCTGTTTGGTATTAACCTAAACGCTCCTATTAATGCCGTTTTTCTGGATTATAGGATTACCATTCGTTACATTGGAGTGATTGGTTCAACCAGTTTGCTGGGGACTTTTTTATGGCAGCTTGAGTATTAGATATTGAGACGTCTCCGTGAGCAGGATCAGATTGCGCGTGGGGAGTGGTGAACTTCAGATACTCAATGAGGAGTTCAGGGAGTTTCTGTGTCAGAAAATTTCTGGGTTGGTTGGGAGAATGCAACGCTATCCATATTCCTACTATTTCTTGATGTTTTGGAGACTTGATTAAGATAAACGTGTTAGGAACCTCCGGAGATCATATCATCAAATTCATGAAGCTTGCCACCTCTTTAGCCATAAACAACGTTTAAACCTTCAATAAATTTCCGGCTATGATATGCATCATGTGGATATGCAAATAGTTGCATCAAATTAAACACTTGCATAATTTATTGCCAGGCCAATCCAGACTGATTTAATTTATTAAGCATTATGGATGGGGGATTGCTAGATGCATCAGTAAAAATGAAAAACGAAACGAATCGAAATATCACTTGATTGGGTTGGAATATTTCCAAATTTCTGAGAGTTTCCAAGCTCCGAGCAGGCGATAGCTAGTGGTTCCTTGAAGAATCGTTTGGAGGTCTATAACCCAAAGTCGCGGCTGATGTTCCTAGTGGATACCGTCGTTCCAGCCTCTTTCGCACGTAATACCCAGAAGGCGTCCTCGTGCAAGTTATTTTCAGCTAACAGAACCCCCTTCAGCACGTATGATACTAAAATCCTTACCCTTTCGTTAGACCTCACGTGTCCTTTCCGCTGGCAATTTTGCATCGCCTATCCTAAGCGCCGATTTTCTCAAGCATTTTGGACTACTCGTCGACATAAAAACCGGAAACTCTTAGACCCCCCCAATACACGTTTCCGCATTCGGTAAGATCAGTCAAGATGTCCACCAGACTATATCGACTGTCAGCAGGAACTCCCCGTACTTGGAGTTATTGAAGAATTCCTCAGGGCTTACGAATCCTGCGTTAAGCGCAGCTTCCCCTACTTGCGTCACATGACACTGCATCACAGTCGTCGGCCCACCGGTATCAGATCGCCCTCGCAGGCTTAACCTTGAAAAGTTGAGATTTGTGAAAGAGGAGTTCCAGTTCACGATAAGCAAAGGTTACTGCCGACCTTCCAAAAGTCCCTCGGCAAGCCTCCTACACCTCTTGACAAAAGAAGATGATTCCTAGCGCCCGTGCAGAGACTACCGCGGCCTCTAAGCTGTGACCACCCTGGACAAATACCCGATGCAACACATTGAGAATGTCACCATGAACCTTGCTGGCATAAGTGTCTTTTCCAAAATTAACTTATTGAAGTCCTTCGCCGAAAGCGATGTCCCCAAAACGGCGGCCACTACAGCTATCGGTCTGTTTGAGTTTACCACGACGACCTTCGTTTTATGGACGAGGTCTTGCAAGGACTAGACTGTCAATTTTCCTCTATGGACGACATATTGGTTTCATTACAATCGAACCAAGAACAAATGGCGCACTTCCGCTATTTTCGAACGTTTCATGAAGCTTGGCATCGTCATCAACGTTTCCAAATGCATTTTCGGTGTGAACGAACTGGAGTATCTTGGGCATGTTATTAGTGAAAAAAGTTCCTCGCCAACTAAGTCTCGGGTAGATGCAATTTACAAATTCAAGAAGCCAGTGACTGTCAGGGAACTCCGACAACTCCTCGGTACCATTACCTTTTATCGACGTTTCGTCCGCAACGCCGCTACGTTGCAAGCCCCACTCAACAAATACTGCGCAAGAATCAAGAAGGGAGACAAGACCGTCATCGCGTGGACTCCAGAAGCCGAGAGTGCCTTCGAAGGACGCAGAAACAGCCTAGCCGACGCCGTATCTATCGTGCATTACCAGGCCAACACCCTTCGAGGCTCACTACAGGCAGCTCCGATGTCGCAGACGGCGCAGTCCCGGAGCAACAACAAAATAAACAGTCGCTCCGGTTAGCTTTTTCTTAAAAGAAACTTTCCGCCCCTAAAGCGAAATACAGTGCGTACCACCACGAATTGTTGGCGATTTACAACAGCGTCCGTCACTTCTAGAGGGTTCCAAGTTCTTTGTGTTAATAGACCATAAGCCGCTGACATACGCTTTTGCTCAGTTAGCTGACAAAATTTCACCGCGACAACAGCAACACCTCAGTTTACTACGAACTTTAGTTTCATTCCTGGCTCAAGTAACCAAGTAGCAGAAGCACTCTCCCGTATCGAAACCATCGAAATGCCTGCCTTCATAGGCGGAGATGGGCTGTCCTATAAGTAATTCCTGGGCACGAAGCTACGGAACCTACTTAATGACAACGCCATATCCCTGAAGCTAATACGCAAACGCTATGATTCAGACAAGGAAATCGTCTGCGATGTGTCTCTTGGATGTTTGCGCCCCTTCGTCCCCACATTGCTATGCAGGAAAATATTCGTTGTCTGCCATCTACCGGCACTTTCAAATGGTCGTTCCACGTACAAACCCAGGTTCGCATTTGGGCCCGCGTTTGCATACCATTCTAGCGCTTCTCCAAATGCCACCAAGCGAACCCACTCCAAACGTTTCCGGTACCTGATGAGCACTTTCAACGCGTCCATATAGACATCGTAGGTCCCTTGATTGTTTCACAAGGTTTCAGGTATTGCTGGGGTATAATCGACCAGTTCTCCAGGTAACCTGAGGTGATTCCAATGGCTAACCAGACTGCAGACTCCGTATCAAAGGGCTTCTACAACAACTGGATTGCGCGCTCCGAAACAGCTCGTACGATTACAATGGTCCCGGGTACTCAGTCGACTTTGTTCAAGTCGCTAACCAACTTCATCGGATGCTCTAGGACCAGGACGTCGCCTTATCACCCCGACGCAAACGAAGTTGTTAAACGTTTGCATCGCACACTTAACCGCAGTTGTGTGCAATGGGTGAAACCCTGCCTGGCCAGACATACTGCCCACCATTCTCTTGGGACTTCGTACTAGCTGCAAGAAGAGCCTGGACGCATCGTGCACGAAGATGCTCTACGGAACTACCCTGTCGCTCCCAGGAGAATTCCTCGTTCCTAATAATGAATCAACGGGCCCCCACGAGTTCCCTGTCAATCTGCCCAACATTATGCGTCCGCCCAGTACTGAGGACCCACCAAAATCGATAGAGAACCTTCGTGAATAAAAAGCATGCACTCAAGTCTTCATGGGTGTGCATGCCGCGCGGAAGCCTCTGTCAACGCCTTTCTCTAAACCACATAAAGTCCTTAAGCGCTTGTCGCATATCCTTTACGAAGTCGACGTGAACGGACGCTGAGTTGAGACCCAAACCAGCGTTCGCGCAAGCAAAAGCCGACCTACAACGGTCATCGAAGACTGTTTCCCAAGCAGTCCTCGAGTGTCCACCTAACTCTACCTCTGGGCGATCTACTCGAACTACCTCAACGTGTCGAGTGAGACCATCGACGCAGCGTACTGCCCATGCAAGTACGCGTACTTCAGCAATGATGGCTAGGTAACGTCGCCCTATAAATCCTCCCTCCGCCGGAACAAGGACGCATCTCTTTTTTTTTAGGGATTGGGGCGTACTAAGTCCGCATCGACTTGATGCCAAACCGGATCAAATGGAGAGCAACTTGCTCCCACTCTTGATGGTTCACGGACTCTTTTGTTAGGTTTGACACCCAAGTTTCCAAAATTAAAAGAGGGACGAAGACGGTTAAGGTTTCTTACCAGGGCAGAGGCAACTCTTCAGACTCTGCCTAACCTCTGCCCTGGGAGCAGCGTGACCGAAGCGGCTCGCAGATATTATGCGCTCCTTTTTATAATTCGCGAAACACGACAAAAGTGCGGATTATATTCTACGTAAATCCGCCAACAGTTCAGACCAAAAGTTTAGCCGGAGCTAAACAATTTCTTCTATTTGGTCCGGTCCGGCATCAAATCGACCCGTACTTAGGACTCCCCGATCCCTCTACCTCTTTTAATTAAGAACGCATCTGCCCAGAAGGAAGCATATTCAGCTTACCAACAACTGCAGTAACCATTCGTCATAACACCCAATATTGAAATGTCATTAGGGAGGGAGTACTGTGCCCGCCGGAGGTTGCCGCGCTCACCACCAGGGGCGCGAGATCCGGAGGTGCCAAGCATTTAGGTTCGCACGATCTACCTACTTAAAAATTAAAGGAGCGCTGCTGGTGGTGGCCGGTAGTAGATCAAATTATTATTATTTTATGATTTATTTTATTTGATTATTTCCATTGTCATTTGTCATTTGTGACTTAGAATATACAGGTCATGAGGTATACCTAGAGTTTTTTGATCTGAGGGGTCCCTTCTACTCTCGTCCTCTTAGATTCCGCAAAACAAACAACATACAGGGACCTCCTCTCAAATAATGGTCTGATAATGTCAAGGATGGGAAAAAACCTCAGGAGCCGCACCTAATTGAAAAACTGAGGGAGGGGAATCAATGATTGAGGTTGTGATCCATCATGGATCTTTCACCCCTCCATCATACCGCTCAGGTCCGGAGGTTTACGGCTTCACGCGCGTAGTCAAGCCTTTTTTTTTTATTTTCCAACTTTAGTTCGCGTTCTGTTTTAACTCGTTAGGCCGTCGCGAACTCCTTTGTTTGTTTGGTGATTTTCAGATCCGGTCCGGACCCACGCATCGGCACAGACACGTTAAATTTGTACAATGACACGTGAGCGAACGAAACACTCAAAGGACCCCCCCCCCCCCCACATTCCCGAGCCTGGTTAACACAGAGGCGTGCAAGGAAGGTGTTGGAGGTCACCGTCCACTAAGCCAATTTCTTTTAGGTTTTGGGATAGCTCATCCCTCTAGGTCTCTTTGGTCACTCATTTGACCATCTAAATCTGCTACGGTTCATTACAAATGGAGCCCAACAATCCTGAGATTAAGAGTCCCATGCTCTACCGACTGAGCTAGTCGGGCACAATGTTGAGAATCTATTGATTCTCTATCCCATACCACAAAACGAAGTTGTGTGCCAGAATAGGCTATCTTCCACTGATTCAGGAAACCTGTAAATAAGACATATTAGGCCTGAGACCAGGAAATGTTAGGCCCTACGTTGGTTGCCATTTGTAATGAACGTATGGGATTTAGATTGTCAAATAACCATCCTTTAGGTCAACGGAGGGCGACACGTGAGGGATCGAAGCACTCAAAGGACCTCCCCCCCACATTCCCGAGCTTGGCTAACACAGAGGCATGCAAGAACGTGTCAACTGAGTGTTTTGTTCGAGCTTCTTTGTTTGCGGGCAGACCTTCACGGTCCGCTTAACCAATTTCTTTTAGGTTTTGGCATAGGGACCATCTAGGTCATCTTGGCCACTCAGGAAGGTCATTTAACCATGTAAATCTCTTAGGTTCATTACATTATACTAATCAATACTCAGCGACGACTGCAAAAGATTGGCATAGAAGTCCCAGACATACAAACGAGTAAAACTAAATTCTCAGGAAATATCTGATTGCCGAAGTTTCGCTGAACCTGCTGAACCAACACCAACAGCTCTACTACCAAACCATATCTCCACCTCCACGTGGTGACCGCTGGGAGCTCTTTCTTAACGAAAAGCTACAGATGGGCAAGGATGAAGGCGAGTCTCCCGCGCCTAAAAACGGGACAAAATGTACCAATTGGCCCTCCAGTTTGGGGGTTTGGTACGGCTGACAACCCTACACGGAAAACAACTTGTTACGAAGCCGCAACAGGAGCCTCGAACTGGACGGATTACACAACGACGAACCCGGTAACGACAAAGGAATAACGATTTGCGCATTTTTTCATGGAACGTGCGCTCCCTGTACAGAGATGAAGCTGATGAGCAGCCAGCGTTACAGGAGATGCGTTGGACAGGGACCGGTTTCCTGGAGAAGACCCGCTACACCATATATTATAGTGGCCAACCAGTTAACCATGTGCTCGGAGTAGGTTTCTTAGTCAGCCAAAAAATTAAACCTGCTGTTATCGGCTTTGAAAGCATAAGCGAACGGCTACGCTCTCTGCGCTTGCGAGGCGAGTTTAGAAATATAAGCCTCATAAACGTTCACGCCCCTACAGAGGAGACTGCAGAGTCTGAGAAGGATATCTTCTACGAGGCAGTAGAAAGAACCCTCGAAGCCTGTCCCAGATATGATATCAAAATCATACTTGGGGATTTTAACAGCCAAGTAGGGAAGGAGCCCGTATTCAGGCGATACGTTGGCTCCCATAGCTTACACGATAAAACAAATGATAACGAACTGCGGACTATTCAATTAGCAGGGTCACACGAAATGGTTGCTGGAAGTACCTGGTTTGCGCGGAAAGCGGTCCACAAACATACGTGGGCCTCTCCACTTTCAACCAAATTGACCACGTGTTGATTGAACGCCGCCACCTCTCAGCCGTGATGAATGTCAGAACATATAGGGGGGCCAATATAGACTCGGGCCACTATCTCGTTGGCATGGTGCTCCGAGTTCGAACAACAATACCACCTAGAATCCTCTCTGACAACCAGGTGACAGTGAACAATGAAGCCATCCACAACACAACCCTCCGCGACACCTATAAGAGGGAAATAGATGCCGCAATAACCGCAGTCAACAGTGGACCTGGAGATGAAGCATCAACAAATGATCTTCACAATCACCTGAAGAAAGTTATCATTGATACGGCCACAAATATACTTGGCCCCAACCGCAAAAGAAGTCGGAATGGCTGGGTAGACGATGAATGGAAGCTAGCTACGGAACGGAAGAATGCCGCATACCGAGTAATGTTGCATTCTCAAAGAACGCGGGCACGCGCAGAGACTTATCACGAACTCCGTCGAGCGGAGAAGCGACTTCACAAACGGCAAAACGAAGCCTGGGAGAACCAACAAGTCTGTGAACTAGAAAAGTACAAGGAACAACCGCAGCAGGCGCGGAAGTTTTACCAGCAACTCAGCAGGATGAAGCCTTATACGCCTCGATGCTCATCCTGCCGAGACAAAGAGGGAAATCTCATTTCCGACAGAATGGGCATATTGGAGCGATGGGTTGAGTACTTTGATGAACTACTGAACAACCAGAACATCGGCGAGTTGGAGGTCCCGCCAACTGAAGACGACAGACAAATACTGCCACCACCAAGTTTAGGAGAAACAGTTCGTGCAATCCATCGGCTAAGTCCCCAGGAGCCGATGGGATTACAGCCGAAATGGTTAAATATGGAGGCGACCAGTTACACCAAGTGGTTCATCAACTTGTGCTGAAGGTATGGATCAGCGAATCAATGCCTAACGATTGGCAACGAGCATTATCTGCCTCATACATAAAAAGGGAGATATCACACAGTGTAGCAATTATAGAGGTATCACGTTACTGAGTACCATCTATAAGATATTCTCCGCTATCTTGCTAGGCCGGATAACCCCATACTCCTGGAGCATCATGGGCCCATACCAAAGAGGCTTCACTCCAGGCAAATCAGCAACAGATCAGATTTCCTCTCTGCAGCAGGCGATGGAGAAACTGTTGGAATATGCAGTTGCACCATCTATTCCTCGACTTTGAAGCCGCCTATAATAGCATAGTCACGGTAAAACTGTACAGGGCCATGAGAGAATTCGGTATCCCGACGAAATTGATAAGACTGACTAGGCTGACCCTGACCAATGTGCGAGGCCAGTTAAAAGCAGCAGGATCACTTTCAAGACCATTCGACATCAACAACGGTCTACGACAAGGGATACCCTATCATGCGTCCTCTTTAACCTGGCCCTTGAGAAAGTGATCCGTGATGCTGATATAAATGCAAGAGGTACGATCCTCTTTAAGTCCACCCAACTACTGGCCTATGCTGACGATATCAACATTATGGGGAGAACCACCCGAGACGTACAAACTGCCTTCATCCAGATCGAGCAGGCGGATATCGACGCAAGATCTTGGGCTGCGCATCAATGAAGGCAAAACAAAATATATGGTGGTAACGTCAGCACCGAAAACGAACCAGCCAACAACAACGCTCTTACTGTACCAGACTATGATCTTGCCAGTCCTCATGTATTCCTCGGAGACTTGGGTTCTTAGCAAGAAAAATTGTGAACTCTTGGCCGCGTTCGAGAGAAGAGTCCTCCGAAGAATTTTTGGCCCTCTACATGAGGATGGACGATTTCATAGCCTACATAACCACGAAATCTATAAGTGATACCATGACCGTCAGGTTGTGGATAAAATCCGGCTCAATAGGTTACGGTGGGCGGGTCACTTAATCCGTATGGATGAGGATGATCCAGCCCGGAAAGTCTATAAGGGCAATATCTATGGTAGAAAAAGAAGAAGAGGCAGACCCTGCCTAAGATGGAGTGATGGTGTAGGCCAGGACGCCAGACAGCTTTTTGGGATATAGAATTGGTGGACCTCGGCGCAAAACCGGGATGTCTGGAGTTCCTTATTAAGGCGGGCCTAGACCGGATACCGGTTGTTGCGCCGTTGATAATGATGATGATGATATCAAATTCAGAAAGATCCTTCGGCGGAGGCTATTTAGAAATAGATATTTTCCGTAGTTTTCTCGTCCCAGTAAAGAAATTCGCAACCTACAAGCTTTAACTTGATGAATGAGCGCAGCCAAAGGCTATGCAACTGCCTCACATTTTGACGGAACTAAGAGAAATTTACGTTTCAAAACAGGGGTTCTTTGCTATCAACAAACCACTGAACGTGTCATATTTAAAATCATCGCAGTACTCTTCATCCAGTTGCCCTCTACGGTTTTATGTGGTAGCCGACAATCAAAGACAATGAACTGAGCCTAGCGGTAATAGGGGCGAAAATGTTGAATTAGACTAGTGGTTCTGCAGAATTATGAGTACGTCCGAAATGAAGATATGGGGTTGCACCCATCGAGCAAAATTTAAGAGAGAGGCATTCTCGATGGTATGGACAGCCTAGGACCAAAGGTCGACCGAGACTGCGATGACTGTGGTGATTTTAGAGCCTCTTGGATACCACCGAGGCCAATCTTATGACCAATAAAAACGCCGCATGTGATCTGGGAAAGCTGACTTCGGTACCGAACAGGATGAAGGCGAAATAAAAGATGACAGATAACCGGACGCAGTGAATGGATGGAAGTCTGTAACATATCGAATTGGTAGACCTCGGCGCAAAACCGGAATGACTGGAGTTCCTTATTAAGGCAGGCCTAGACCAGATACCGGTTGTTGCGCCTTTGATAATGATGATGATTTATCCTTAAGGCAAAAGCGAAATATTTGTTAAATTTCATTTGCAATTTTTAAGGCAGGTTACAGCGGGCTGACGTGGCGTGGGACTCCTTCTGAGACCAAAAAAACTGAACCATGAAAAATGATCGCATCGACCACTCTTTATCAAAATTTCCAGGAGGTGCTTAGCAATTTACTTTGCGCATCAATATAGGATCTTTATTCTTCGCAGGTTTTCATTCTGGGATTTAATCATTTTTAATCATGTTAAATGCCAAAAATCACAATTGAATATTAGAATCGTGGTCATTGCTGTGGGCGTCAGCTCCTTTCAATTCCTTTTGAATAGGAACTGAGTGTGAATGAAGAAAATACGCAAACAAAGAACGGATAGTCCGATTATAGCTTATTGTCCTAAATGTTGAAACCAATTGTTGTTAATTCCTGGCTAACAAATTCAAAGGTTTCACCTCAGAATTTGAATTTCCGTGATTTATGGAGTATCCCCAACGAACATGAAGTTTGGAATGAGGAAAAATATTTTTGAAAAGTGCAAAAAATATGAATTTTAGAAATAAATAAATCACGCAGATTTGCTCATTCAAATCAAATTCATTTCTAACAAAAAAAAAAAGATAAAATTAAGAATTTTCTCTAATGAATTAAAAATAACTTTATATTGCGGTTTTCACAAAAAAAGAAGATTTCATTCATCGAATCTATCAAAGTGTGAATAATACAACAAATCAATTCATAGCTATTTGGTGGAGGGAAAAGTTCAGGTGTTAAAGCTTTGCATAAATTAACTGAATACAATACAAAGTGATGCGCTTTTTGTTGTCATGGCAGCTAAAGATACTGCAAATGAATAAAAAGTAAAAAGATAAACCACCAACCACCTAAGTCGCCAGCTAATAAAATGGCTTATTCACCGAGCGATTTGTAGATTTTAAGTTAATTTTTTTTTTTCGAAATTTGGTGACGTCATTTTTAATACTCTTTCTTTTCTGTTGTGTGAAAATCATTTAAATGGGAATCTGAAAATTGAATATAAATATGTTTCGATAGAGCTAACGACCGCACTGACCACTTTAATCCTTTTGTTAGCCAGAATAGAAATATGAGCGCTATTTGGTGTAAACACAATCATAATATTATAGCCTCAGAATTTAATGCTCCAAAAGAGAATGCTTTGAATCTAGATAATCCTTAAATATGAAAAACGGGTTTCCTTGGATCTTTTCAATGCAGGGCTTAATTTTTAGTTAGGATTTTTTAGCTATGCATACACGAACACACCCCTTGTTATGGATGTGACTAAGCGGAGAATAATAAGGAGGAAAGGAGCTGTGTTGTTAGGAAGCGAATTAAATCGTTTGCGGAACTAGCACAGCAGGAAATCAATAATATCTTGAACAAGAAGGAAAAAAGATACTCTGAAGAATGGACTCTCGGGGTTCGCACAAAGTGTGAACAAAATGGTTGAATGCTAGTTTGACCATTCTTAGGTTAATTTCTCATCTATCTTATAGCAAAGAAAACAAGTCGGGAAACCGGAAGCTGGACGCTTCAGGTACGAAAGGTTTTGTGTATTTCTTAGTACGTAGCACGTAATATATCCATATATTATGTGAGAGTATCCACTTTCGGGTGATATTGACATTTATAGTCTTCAATTTTCAAAGAAGCAACAAATTTGAGGTATTATAACTTTGTTAGTAATAGTGCGATTTCCATCAAACTTGGTAAGATCATGCTCTATATTATAGCCTATATCACTGCAAAATTTCATGGTACTAGGATCAACTTAAGGGGGGCTTCTAACCACTAACAAAAAATTATAGTAATATACTATTATTAACTTTATTTAAACAGATATCGGCATGAAAGCACCATATAGTGGCAGCCTCCTGATTTTTCTCAGATTTTTCAGTTTGGTAGTTTCTGAGAATGGCCCCCTTAAAGAAGGGATCATTTCAACCCCCCGCACTCCCCACCCTTCTAACGAATGTTAAAACTAAATCGGCTTTGAAAAGTACTAGTCGAGACCTTTAATCTGATACCCCACATGGCTATATTTGATGAAAAAAAATTTTACACCCTCCTTTTGCATGAATGGGGACCCCCCCCTTAAATTCAACGTAAAAGGATGAAACTCACTGTATGTGTGAGCGTTCACGGTTCCCACCTTTCTACCAAATTTGGTGTCAATCGCTATAACCGTCTCCGAGAAAAATGCGTGTGACGGACAGACAGACAGACGGACCTGTGAGGAGTTGCCAGATCTCCCATCAGGCGCGACCCCAGGTGGCGGATAAGGGCATACCTATTGATGTGTAAATATGCGTTCATGCACTTTTCTTTTCTGACTGTGTATGGGCTAGTGTTTGCTCATCTCTGGTGCGTGGACCAAAATGGCTATGGGAAGGATACCCAGAACATAAAACCACCATGGAAGACGAGAGAAGGAGTAAACTTACGGTGCAGGGGCTCGGAACCCCAGTACCGGTGGCTTTTGGGAGTGAGCAAGCGGGCTCCCGGCCGTCGATATCCCTCGACCGCAGTGCCTCGGTGGTGGACAACTTGGCCACCATGGCATCTAATGCTACAAGTGTTTTAGATTTGGAAAAGGATGTGTTCAAGCGAAGTACCACTCTACCAAGGACACCAGTAACAAAACCGAAGAAGGGTGAATTGAAAGCAGATCGTTGGACAACAAAAACAGCAACAACATCGACCGCACATATTCAAAAGGAACAGCAACAGGAGGTACTCCAGGACCAGGAAAAGGACCCATTCAGAAGAAGTTCGTCAATTTTGAGATCTCCGCCAATGCCAAACATCAAAAAAGATAAAACGGAGGGAAGGTCAATGAATGCCAAATGTGAAGGAGTATTTAAATGTAGTAATCTAGTTAGGAATCGTCATGGAGAGCAGAGCCCTGAAGCAGAGGAATTACCCTTCACACAGCTTGGTGCAAAAATAGTGGAGCTGTCTGAGTTTATCAAGAACAAGCACAACGTCCACCAAGCCACAAAAAATATGGTGAGAGCAATTAGAGTACCCTACAACAAATCGCAGCAGGAGGAACAAAATTCCAAGGGCAAGTCGAAATCTGTTGCCCCAACAGTGTCACAAGCGACCCAAGTGACACCTAATCGTGTTGTAATCGGCCTGCCACCAAACAAAAGAGTGCGAGAAGGAGATGTGGATCCTCTGGGAAGTCAACAGGCGCCTAAGAGGAAAAAAGCCATGCAAACAGTTCCGAAAAACGGAACTAAAGGCACCAAAGAGAGAAAGCAGGTCCTCCAAGTGCGAGCTCCGGCAATCGACTCGACGAAATCCAAGGGGAATGAAAAAGGTGGTTGGACCAAAGTAGTTAGGAAAAAGGCGAAGAAAAAGGCAAAAGTGCGGATTCACCCAGAAGCGATTGTAATCTCCAGCAATGGAAGTTTGTCTTACGCGGAGATACTGAAAAAGGTCAAAACTGACCCCGACCTAAAAGATCTAGGCGGAAATGTCAGCAAGATTCGAAGGACCCAAAAGGGTGACCTCATGTTTGAACTGAAAAAAACCAGCTTGGGGAAAACTGATGGCTTCCGAGATCAGGTTAAGAGCTCACTTAGGGAGAATGTCACAGTACGGACCCAAAAACATGAGGTCTATATACAGTGCAAGGATCTCGATGAAGTGACATCCAAAGGAGAAATTTGCACTGCCTTGATGGAACAATTCGAGTTGGAGGAACTTGCCGAAGAGTCCATTGTGAGTTTGCGGAAAGCCTATGGCAATACTCAGACGGCCACATTGCGATTGCTAGTGGACGCCGCGCAGAAGTTATTGGCGGCCGGGAAGGTTCGAACCAGATGGGTTGTTTGCCGTCTGAGAGAGCAGATTTCTCTAAAGAGGTGCTTCAAGTGCCTCGCGTTTGGTCATTTTGCGAAGGCATGCACCAGCGGCATTGATCGGTCCGATCGATGCAGAAGGTGTGGGGAGAAAGGCCATATTGCCAAAGCGTGTGATAGGGACCCCAAATGCTTATTATGCGAAGGAAGTGAGGGACGGGATTACCGGCATATTGCCGGAAGTGCTAAATGCTCGGAATTTAGCAAGGCGCTGACTTCAATGAAAAAATGAGGTTTATTCAAATAAACCTCAATCATTGTAGGGTCGCTCAAGATTTACTCGAGCAGACCATCTACGAATCCGAGGTGGAAATTGCCATCATTAGCGAACCCTATAAAAACCGTCACGGTGGCGTGTGGGTTATAGATTCGTCTGGTGGAGCGGCGATATGGGCATGCGGTCGACAAGCCATCCAATGTACTGGGAATCAGACATACAGCGGCATTGTGTGGGCGAAAATAAACAGGGTATATATGTACAGCTGTTACGCCCCACCAAGCCTCACGCTGCCCGAATTCGAGGAAATGCTTGACAGCCTTGTTCTCGACGCAAGGGGTCGTAGTCCAAGGGTGATAGCTGGTGACTTTAATGCTTGGGCCCGTGAGTGGGGTAGCAGAGAGACAAATGCAAGGGGCCGTAGTCTATTAAACACTTTCGCACAGTTGGATGTCGTTCTGGCCAACGAAGGATATGTAAACACCTTTCAGAAAGGGGGGTCTACCTCAATCGTAGACCTAACTTTTGTCAGCCCTGCACTGGCACGTGGTATGTCTTGGTGTGTCAGCAACCACTACACCCACAGCGATCACCAGACAATCTTCTTTGGGCTATGGGTGGAGTCACCGGGCATACGATCATCATGCCCGAAACCGAGAAAGATGTCCGGCTGGTCCGCTAAAGCTCTGGATGAGCAGACCTTCACGGAGGTGTGGTTAGACCAACCTAATAAAGCAGGCGCCTTTACGGAACGAGCTGTCCATATGGCCGAATGCATCGCCAAAGCGTGTGACGCATCCATGCCGAGGAGGTGGTCATTCCCCAGTAGAAGACCAAACTACTGGTGGAATGCTGAACTGGCCAGCCTTCGATCAGCCTGTCACCGAGCCAGAAGAGCGGCTCAAAGAGCGGTAGACAGAATTGACCAAGGGCAAAAAGAGCGCGTCTATAAGGAAGCCCGCAACACCCTCAAGCTCGCCATCCAACGGAGCAAGAGGGAATGCTCTCGCTCTGTTTAGAAGCAGATGTAAACCCGTGGGAGAGCGCCTATTGAATCGTGATGGGGCAATTCAGAGGGCGATCATTTCCGCAGATCACGTGTCCTACACTCTTGTTAGAAATCATCCAGGGGTTATTCCCTCAGCAAGAGGAGGGCGTAGACAGCTTCCAGCGACCTCTGAATGACACGGCAATACCGCCACACACCAGTGACGAGCTGCTGGAGATCTGCACTAGGATAGGAGATAATAAAGCTCCGGGTCTGGATGGCGTGCCGAATAAGGCCCTTAAGCTTGACGTGAAATCCAGACCGGACATGTTCGCTGAATTGTTCGAAGCGTGCCTGTCCGAGGGGATATTTCCTACATCATGGAAACGACAGAAGTTGGTGCTACTGCCTAAGGCTGGCAAACCACCAGGTGAGCCAACCTCTTACAGACCTATTTGTCTTTTGGACACTGTGGGCAAAATGCTAGAGCGAGTAATCTATAATAGATTACTCCCGGTTGTTGAGAGCCAGGGAGGTCTCTCAGATCGGTAGTATGGGTTCCGTAAAGCCTGATCAACCATTGATGCCATCAAAATGGTTACTGGCTTGGCCGAAAATGCAATCCACGGAAAGGGTAGTACTAGCAAATACTGCATAGTGGTGACCCTGGATGTGAGAAATGCATTCAGTTCGGCCAATTGGAACCTAATACAGGAATCTCTGGCGAAGATTGGTGTTCCCGCTTATCTTCCTGCTATTGTCCACAGCTATTTACAAGAACGGAGGCTTTGGTATGACACCGATGACGGACCCCAGGAGAACGTTGTCTCCGCGGGTGTCCCACAGGGCTCCGTACTGGGCCCACTGCTGTGGAACATCATGTACAACGATGTTCTTAATCTTCCCCTTCCGGAGGAAGCCACGGTGGTGGGCTACGCCGATGATATAGCGCTGGTTGTTGTCGCAAAGCATCTCGAAGATGCTGAGTTATACTCATGAGAAGCGATCAGTGTTGTTAAGGGCTTGAGAGTTCTGGTCTGACACTTGCGGAGGAAAAAACGGAAGCGGTCCTTATCACCAAGCGCCGTAAAAGAAATTTTGCCCGTATTTAGATTGGGAATCAAATCATCACTTCTAAGCCTCCTGCCATCAAATACTTGGGAGTGTTGATAGATAGGAAGCTTAGCTATAAAGCACACGTGCAGTATGTCTATGACAAAGCATCCACTGCGAGTGTGGCCCTGGCAAGAATGATGCCGAAGGTGGGAGGGCCACGGCATGCTTATAGCGAGGGTAGTGAGTTCGGTCCTGCTCTATGCGGCTCCAGTTTGGGGAAAGGCATTGCAGGTTACATTTAACGGTAACAAACTGAGTTCAGTCTACAGAAGAACAGCCCTAAGAGTGTGCTCGGCATTCAGGACTGTCTCAGATGATGCAGCATTCGTCATTTCTGGAATGATGCCCATTGACATCTTGGCAGATGAGATGACGAATATTTATAATGCGAAGTCTATCTCTCCTTTATCGCAGACGAAGAACGCCGAAAGGGAGAGATCTCTAAATAGATGGCAAGAGCGTTGGGAACGCTCGGGAAAGGGTCGGTGGACACACAGGCTCATCCCTGCCATCAAGGAGTGGTTGGAGAGACGGCACGGTGAGATTAATTATAATCTTACTCAGTTTCTCACGGGGGATGGAGGATATCGCCAGTACCTGTTCAGGTTTAAACTGGATACCTCACCTCATTGTCCAAACTGCGATGGAGTCCCAGAGGACCCACCCTTCCACTGTCCAAGGTTTGTGGAGGAAAGGAAGAGCCTAGAGGAGACTCTAGGAGAGGTGCTTGTGCCAGAGAATTTGGTGCGAAGAATGCTAACATGTCAGGAAGACTGGGATGCGATCAACTCCATGGTCGTATCTATCCAGAGCAAACTGCGAAAGGCAGAGGAGATCAGAAAAGCGCGGTTACGCACGCCGCGTAGACACGAAAGGGGACGAAGCTAAAATGAGCTGACTCCGCCCTGTGATGTAATACCGTACGGTGGTTCCACGGGGCTTGGAGGGAGTCGGGGTTTTAGTGGGAAAGAATCCCACACGCTGGCGTGTCCAGGCCAGTGTCTTTTGAAGATTTCCATCTCCTCAAAAAAAAAAAAAAGACAGACAGACGGACAGACAGACAGACAGACAGACAGACGGTAAACCGATTTTAATAAGGTTTTGTGTTTACACAAAACCTTAAAAAGATACTCTGAAGAATGGACTCTCGGGGTTCGCACAAAGTGTGAACAAAATGGTTGAATGCTAGTTTTATTATTCTTAGGTTAATTTCTCATCTATCTTATAGCAAAGAAAATTAAATAAAACTGTGGCGTGTATCTCATGAGACCAACAAAGAAAATGGCTGTTAAGATTTATCTTAACAGAAATAGGGCGTTTGCTTGCTTTAAGCAACTGGAGAGGCGCCTAGACATGGATCCTTAGCTACACGAGGAATATCACAAGGCCATCAGCGGGTATATTAAGTTAGAGCATATGGAGCAAGCAATCCCTTTCATTGGAGAGGATAGGGACCTCTATTACCTCCCCCATCATCCAGTCATCAAACTAGAGAACTCCACAACGAAAGTACGCCCGATTTTTAATGCGTCAGCGAAGACAGCGACCGAGGTAAGTCTAAAAGACAAGCTGCATACTGGACCTAAGCTGCAAGAAGATTTGGCCCTGATCTTACTAAAATGAAGGAAATGGGAGTTCGCGATCTCAGCAGATATCGAAAAGATGTTCCGGATGATGAAAATGCAACCCTGTCGCAGAAGGCAAGATATGCTGTGGCGGCAAAACGCGTAAAGGAGGATTTCTGCGTGGATAACTTACTAAGCGGTGCGGAATCAAGGAAAGCAACAATGGACCTGATTAATCAGATGACGGCGTTGTTAAGGCCAGGCGGTTCCAATCTGCGAAAGTGGGCTTGCAACGATCCGAGCCTGTTGGACGGTATGCCAGAAGACGCTAAAGAATTAACGCTGTACGAGATCATGCAGGAGTCCACAATTACAACCCTAGGACTAATATGGGACCGGACCATGCACCATTTTCCGCGATTGCCGCGTACCCCGCTGGATTGGTTACTCCGAGAAGCTACGAAGTGAACCAAACGGGTTCTGTGACACGTCGGAATCCTCATACGCCGCAGTCATCTATAGTAAGGTTACCAAGCTGGATAGTGAGGATGTGGCTGCTCTGTGCTAAAACCCGTGCAAAGCCTTTGAAAACAAGAATGGCTTTACCGAGCTTGGAGCTCAATGGGGCAGTGTTGTTGGCAGAAGTCTTGGAGACAACAATATGCTACTGCAAGAGGCACCCATGTACTGTTGGAGTGACTCGACGATCGTGCTGACTTGGATAAAAAAGGAACTGGTGAAACTAGATAATTATGTAGTAAATCGAGTGGGTGGACATCAGCCAGAGGGCCTGGACCTTGGGACATATGAGATCAAAGGAGAACCCCGAAGACTGCGCTTCGCGAGGCATCAGCCCGAGCGAATTACGCAAATATCCTTTATGGTGGAATGGGCCGCAATGACTTTTGGATAGAGGAGAGCGGACGGGAGTTGCTTGTTTTACGGGAATTTCAGATGGACTCGACCTGTTGAAACGCTAGTCAAGTTTTCCGAAACTCGTAAGGGTGGTAGCATATATCACTCGATTCTCCTCACGATTAAAAGGGTCGATCACCGCAGCCGAATGCGGGCAAAGTCGGCAAAGAGTTCTACGGCATTTCCAACAACCAGCCTTGGCGGAAGAAGTTAATGCGGTTAAGAAAAACGGCCCACTGCAAAAAAGACAAAGAAAATTACATCCATTCGTCGATCAACAGTATCTGCTGAGGGCAAGAGGTAAACTTCGCCAAAGATCGTAAACATCCGATTCTACTTCCTCGGTAGCGACCAAGCACACTCTTCATGGTAGCGCCTCGGCCGTCCACAATCTGTTAAGGATGCGCTACTGGATTCTGAATGATCAGAAAGTGATACGCGACGAAATACATCGGTGTATTACCGGCGTAGGGTACACAAATCAACGGAAGCAGCAGCTAATGGGCGATCTACTAGCAGTCCGGATCACACCAAACGCGCCATTCAGGACACGAATATCAAAGCGTGGATCAACAGCCAACAGCTTTGACAACTGGTCATTTTTTGGTTAAGCGTCCATTGAAAACCATACCAGAAGTCGACAGGACCCAACGCGATCTGTATGAACGATGGCAGCAGATCAAGGCGTTACATCAGCTGTTCTGAAAAAGATAGACCCGGGAGTACCTGCACCACTTGCAAACCCGTGCCAAAGGGGATCAAGAGACTTCCCACTTCAAGCTCGGTCAGTTAGTTCTCATTAAGGAAAGAGAAATGCCGCCGGCGTAATGGCCTTTGGCTCGCATCAGCGCCATTCACCCTGGGAGCGATGGAAAAATAAGAGCCGTTAGAGTCCGATACCATGGATCACTGGAGAAACAGGTTGGCATCGTGAATCTATGCCCGCTATCACTCGGTCTACCCCACGAACTCGGGGTAGAGAATCCTGCCGCACCATGTAGTAGGAATGGCAGGACCTCAACTGCAAAGCAAGTAGCAGCAAAAAGAAAATACCCACTGACGCCGCCGGCCTCAAACCCCGTGGGGCCAAAAAACTGCGACAACGGCGTACGCCCAGAAGTGATAAAGCATACCAAGAAACGACGAATGGCACCATGTACCTGGGCACGGTCATTACTGAACATAACGACATTATTCCTATCATTCAGGATGTTGGTCGCAAAGAACATTTCGACCAAGGACTATGAAATATGGAAGCCGGGCGCTGAATACCACGTCGAGAAGCTAGGATGCTCTCGGCTCATTCGAGAGAGAGAGAGTTGTGAATCGCCGTGCACTTTCCGATTCGAGAAGTGATAAGGGATCGTTAGAATATGGATGACGTCCTGAGCCAGTGCTACGCAATGTGCAGGGAAGTTACCGAGGTAGAAACCACGACCCATTGTGACATGCTAATAAGGCATCTAAATTTTAAATGCAAGAATACCACCCGCAAGATCGATGAGTTTTTCGAGCTCTCAGCCCCCAAAAGAAGAAGGAGAGGTCTACTAGGCAAGGTACTAACCGCAGTTTTTGGAGTTAACGAGGAGGTTTACAATGACATCGAAGACCTCAGCCAAGGACAACTTACCATGTTGCAGTCGATGACCCAGCAGAACGTTTTGATAAACACGCGGGTAGAAGCTTACAACACCACAGTATCTCATCGATTGAGAGAGTTCACTCATAAATTGAACATGGTCATAGAATCAGTGAACAAAATGAACAACTGGTTTGCCAAAACAGATGCGGGCAATCTGAATGTGCAGATTGTATCCACGTACTTGACAATCGTAGACCACTTCGACGAGTTAGAGGCGAAATATAGTCAAATCGTGTCCGCATTTTACGGCCACGGTGATTTATTGGGTCTCATAGACAGTGAAGCACTGAAAACCGCGATCAGGAACTACTATTTTTGAAATAAAATTCTAATGCGAGATACATCATCATCAACGGCGCGACAACCGGTATCCGGTTTAGACCTGCCTTAATAAGGAACTCCAGACATCCCGGTTTTGCGCCGAGGTCCACCAATTCGATATCCCTAAAAGCTGTTTGGCGTCCTGGCCTACGCCATCGCTCCATCTTAGGCAGGGTCTGCCCCGTCTTCTTTTTCTACCATAGATATTGCCCTTATAGACTTCCCGGGTGGATCATCCTCATCCATACGGATTAAGTGACCCGCCCACCGTAACCTATTGGGTCGGATTTTATCCACAGCCGGACGGTCATGGTATCGCTCATAGATTTCGTCATTGTGTAGACCAAAAATTCTTCGGACGATTCTTCTCTCGAACGCGGCCAAGAGTTCGCAATTTGTCTTGCTAAGAACCCAAGTTTCCGAGGAATACATGAGGACTGGCAAGATCATTGTCTTTTACAGCAAGAGATTTGACCCTTTGGTGAGCGGAACAGTTTTTGTAAGCTGAAATAGGCTCTGTCGGCTGACAACAACCGTGCGCGGATTTCATCATCGTAGCTGTTATCGGTTGTGATTTTCGACGACAGGAATGCGAATTGAATGCGGAATTGCAGCTTCAAATTTGCTTTTGTTGTCTTTTCAAATAATGTGATTCGGCTAATGTATAATAACATTTGGTGCTGCTACTGTAATATTGGACAAAACTGAATAGATCTCATATCTCATATTTTTGCAGAATATAGTGCGATGGCTGAGTTGATTGAGCACTAGGCTCTTGGTCTCCTGTCCGAAATTTGCACCCTAACTACATCATGAATTTGTTGGTGGGCCTGAGTCACAGTATTCTAAACAGCATCAGGAGACAATTGAAACGAGGAAACAAGAGGGAAGGAACTATTATGGTCTTCTGTTTTCCACAAAGAAATGAACAGGGAAAAACAAATAAGTCCTTTCGCAGTCCGAGTTTCCCTTGAGAGGTCTGGAGTTAGTTGACGCATGGCACGTGAACTATGCCAACTAACCCCACAATTCCATTAATAAAATTGTTGTTTAGAAAACGAATAAGAAATAAGCTACAAGGTACAATTTGCAATCTTGCAGCAAAAGGGTGAATAAACAACACAATAAGGAAGATCAGATCATCAGAAAGGTTAACCAGAAACCAGTCTTTTACCTCAAAGCTTAAAAAAAGGGCCTACGAAGGCCTGGCACTCCAAAAATTAAACAACGGTATCTTCTAGAAACCTTCTGCCAAGGATGACAACATTAGGCCTCTCAATCTGAGTTTATTGCATCTGCAATGCCTTCCTACACCAGGGTTGCTTTAACTGGCTCTACATCCCTGATTCAGCGGCCCTTATGCGAGTTAAGGTCCACCGCGCCCTCGGTCTTGCCTCGCTCCATCGTGCCTTAAATAATAATCGTTGGCGCAACAATCCATATTGGATCAGGGCCTTGAAGTGTGTTAGAGCACTTCATTCAAGACCGTAACGGTACACTACAGTAGACTGTAGGAGGCAATGTGGTCAGCATTGCGCTCGCCCGAGATTATTACCCTGATTTGACTCAGGTACTCATTCACAGCTGAGTCGACTGGTATCCGACGTCAAATCACGATAAAAATCCCACTGTCACCAGCGAGATTTGAACCGCGACCTTCCGTACGACAGCCTTGTGCTCTAACCACTCAGCTATCCGGACAACCCTTCAACGTGCCTTCAACGGGACAATATCGGCAGCCTCCTCAATAGGTCACGAATCGGAGCACAGTCGCCCCACTTTTTGACATCGTTCCCGTCGCCAATGAAGCTCCACTTCCCGCCGCTGTTATATACCCTGGCACTTCATCCACCCATAATAGCGCTCCCAGGCTAAAGGTGGCGTCCCCACCTAAACAGCTTTTTATCTCCAGGCTAGCGTTCGCAACCTCTACGGACGGTGTACTGGAGTGCATAAATAGCAAAATTGGTTTACTTTCTCCAATGTCCTGCACTTTTTGCAGAGATTTTAATCCCGTCATGCTCCACTGGCCTAATCATTCTAGCCATCCAATTCCTTCCAACAACCTCTCACATTCCTACCTTTTACTTTCTTCCTTGATGAACACGTTCTCTGCCCTGAATTTCGATACCACCAAAAAATCTTCGAGCTGCACTCTCGATAATTTCCTTTCCCATCTCCCCGAGCGCCACCTCTCTTCATTTCGTTACACAACCCCGTATGCCAAAACTGACGCTCACCACCCCACGCTTAAATATGAAGCGGAGCTCCCTCGTTCAAACCCCAATACCGAGCATAGGTCCACTAAGTCCAACTTACGCAAAGCCAACTTTGACGGTCTGAACTCAGCTTTAGCGACTATCAACTGGGTTCATATATTAAGCAATTCAAAGTATGATCAAGCTCCAAGCACCTTTTACAGTATCCTGTCCGATCTCTTCCCCTGTTATATCCCTTCTTCTCCTGCTTGCCTATATTCGTACCCAACTTGGTTCACAACTCTTAGTGGACAACCCCTTTCACTAATGACCTCCTTCTAAGACCTGGATGTAATATTCGACGACAAACTTTATTTCAATTCCAACTTCATTGACATCACCAATAGAGCTTCCAAAATGTCTGGTTTTATCCTACGTTCCTCCTCTGACTATACCTCAACTCAACCCTCCTTATCAGAAACATCCTTGAATATTGCTGTGTAGTCTGGTGACCTTCCGCCTCCGTGACTGTCGCGCTCATGAAGTTGTACAACGAAAATTCACCCGAACCTTTTTTTACAAAAAGCACCTTTCACGGGTTGAGTATCTGTCAGGACTCCGCACCTCCCCTCCCCTCCCTGCAGCAAGGCCGTATCTTCCTTGATATCTGTACTCTTTTCAAACGCTGCAATTGCTTGCTGCTCTACCTTGTGGGCAGGCCGGACCTTAACCATACAGGATTGTATGAGACTGTTCATAAGTGGGTTCATATGGGCAAAAATAGCCGGCATATACGTCTACAGCTGCTATACTCCTCCAAGTTTGACGTTGGCTGGATTCGAGGACATGTTGGACAGAATGGTCTTGAACGGAAACCAAAAGTCATTGCCGGTGACTTCAATACATTGGGCACAGAATGAGGAAGTTTACTGACGAGTACGAGAAGGTGTTCTCTCATGGAGGCTTTCGCGCAGTTAGATATCATATTAGCTAACGACGGTGAGATTAATTCTTACCAGAAAGGCCAGAAAGGCAGTTCCACGGAATGTTTCCCGACGGCATGCGACTCGTCGATACCGAGACGTTATACTTTCTGCAGTAGAAGACACAACTGTGGTGGTATAGTGAATTGTCTGATCTTCGGTCGCCATATCATCGAGTCAGACAAGCGGCTCAGAGAACAATGGGTAGCATTGATCAGGAGGTGACGCAACAAGCTTGCAAGGAAACTCGAAGAAACCTGTAGCTGGGCATACGGCGAAGCATGAGAGACTGCAGCTCTGCACAAAGGCGGATATACACCCATGGAGAACCGCCTACAGGCAAGTAATAGAGAGATTTAAAGGTCAAGCAGCTCTGCAAATTGCATATCCCCATCACCTACTGAAAATCGTTTAGGGTTTGTTGCCCCAGGAGAGCAGATGTGACTGAAATGGCCCCAATAACCATAACGGAATTGCTGGAGATTTGCGGCAGGCTAGGAAACAATAAAGCGTCGGGTCTCGACGGCATGCTAAACAAAGCCCTTAAGTTGGCCATTAAGTCGATGCCAGACATATCCGTAGAGTTGTTTGAAACAGGTTTACCTTGCTTTTCCGTGTCTCGGCCAGTTTGAATCTTATAAGGAGGTCATTGGCGACAATTGGTGTACCTAGTTATGATATTTAACTGCACTAGTCGACAGTTACTCAACAGATAGATGTCTCTTTTTCTCTTCTTCTTTCTTCTATCGAGTTGTCCAACGTGCTTGAACATGACAGAGGACGTAGAAAAGGTTTTATTTCAAAGCACAGTTCCCTTATCAGAGCTGTAAACTACATATGGGAAGCACTTACCACTGGGAAACATTACGAAGCATATGCTAAATCCGAGGATGAAATGGGCTAACGCATTGCCTTCGAAAAACCTGAAGACAGTACTTGGTGCCTTCAACACAATGATCGGAAAAGGACTGGTCCACTGTGGAACTATAATACTCCATCGTCTCCACCTACATCCTCTCCCCCAGGAATGAGATCTATGCATTGAACGATAACTTGGAAAGACAAGGTAAGTTTCTAGTCCAAAACCATATTTGCAGAACACAGTGTATTGAGGAGCTACTCAATTCTACAAGACTATTTTTGTACATCGAGGAGCAGATGTCTTACCACCTAGAATAGAAGAAGTCATGAGCTTCATGTAGTTTCTGAAAATGGGTCCGCGAAAGAAATGATCAAGTTGACCCCCCGCACTTGCCATCTTTCCAACAAATGTCAAAACTAAAACCGGCTTCAGAAAGTACTAACCGAGACCATTCATTTGATATCCCACTTGCCTATATTTGGTGACTTACATATAGGATCCCCCCCCCCCCTTCAATTCGTCGTAGAACCGGTGGTGTCAATCTTTATAACCGTCTCCGAGAAAAATTCGTGTGACAGACAGAGAGACAGACAGACAGGTGCAGGGGCTCGGAACTGCGTACTCGCGGCTTTTGCGAGTGAGTAAGCAGGCTCCCGGTCGTCGATATCCCTCGACCGCAGTGCCTCGGTGGTGGACAACTTGGCCACCTTGGCATTTTACGCTAGAAGTGTTTTAGATTTGGAAAGGCAGGTGTTCAAGCGAAATACCACTCTACCGAGAACACCAGTAACAAAATCGAAGAAAGATGAGTTGAAAGCAGGTCGCTAGACGACAAAAACGGCAATAACAGCGACCGCACATATTCAAGAGGAGTGACAGCAAGATTTCCTCCCGGACCAGGGAAAGGACCCTTTCAGAGGAGCTTCGTCAACTTTGAGATTTCCGCCAATGCCAAACATCACTAAATATAAAACGGAAACGGTCAATGAATACCAAATGTGAAGGACTATTTAAGACTAGTAATCCGGTTAAGACTCATTGAGGGCAGAGTTCTGATTCTGACGAATTACCCTTCACACAGTTTGGTGCAAAAATAGTTGAGCTGCCCGAGTTCATCAAGGACAAGTACAACGTGCACCAAGCCGCAATGGTAGGTTACGCCGGTGGCATAGCCGTGATTGTTGTTGCAAAAGATCTGGCGAATGTGGAATTATATTCATTCGAAGCAATCACTGCTATAAAGAAGTGGCTGAAAGAAGCGGGTCTTGCACTCGCTTCAACACCAGCAATTATATATCTTGGAGTGAAGATAGATGCAAAGCAGCACTTAAAACATGTTTTCACCAAGGCGTCCAATGTTTGCAGGGTCTTGACAAGGATGATGCCAACGGTTGGGGACCCACGATGCACTTGTAGACTGCTTATAGCTTGAGATGTGAGCTCTGTACTGCTTTACGCAGCGCCAATTTCGTTAAGTTCATTGTATAGCGCTTGTATGCTGTGGTAATATCTTGGACGAAACGGCCTATGCAGTAGCCAGAATGATACCGATCGACATTTTGGCGGATCAGATGACACGTGTCTATGATGGACTCGATTCTTCCTCTGTTCGGCACGTGAAAAACGCTAAAAGGAAGGAATCGTTAACCAGGTGGCAGCAACCGTAGGGAATGGGCGAAAAAGGATCAATGGACCCACAAATTGATTCCCAGCATCAAGGTGTGGACGCAGAGAACGCATAGTGAGATAAACTATGATCTCACGCAGTTTCTCAAGGGACATGGCGGTTACCATAAATACCTCTATAGGTTTAAACTGGACAGCTCACCCAACTGTCCCAGCTGCGACGGTATTCTGGAGGACCCGGTGCATTTTTTCTTCCATTGTCCTAGATTCGCTGAGGAAAGGCATAGACTAGGGGGGAGGAACACCCGAAAATAGAATTGGGAAAATACTTGCGTACCAGGAGAACTGGAATGCAGGCATGGTAGGGCGAATTCAGTGTAGGTTGAGAGTAAACCGATCTTAATAAGGTTTTGTTTTACAGAAAACCTTAAAAAGGGTTTACGTAATAGCCGCAAAGGGTAAAAGGGCTGAGGGTATGCATTCTTCATGAATATAATTTTAATATTTCAGTCGAATCTGTGGGTCTAGCGATGAATGCTTTCTGGAAACTGTTGTAGTACTGTAGTTGTGGAAGATATTTTGCCGGAAGAGACCGGAATTTTAACGAAAAGAGGATTCTTGAACTGGGAAAATGGCATTGGGTATAAACCCGAACAGAACGAAATCGGCTGTCTTTTGCAAAGAGCGAAAACAAAAGGCTTATCAGGAAATGTGCGCCAGTTGTGAATTTCATGCGGTCAGCAACTTACCTCCAAGAAAATCGGGCAAAGGCATGCAAAACGGCCGGATGGAAATAGAAGACCACACTTCCTCCTACAGGCGGTCATGGAGAATAACAGATGATGCGCGGAATGCAAAAGCAACCGCATGTCACACTCAGAGCACTGTAAGGGCCAAACGGGCCCCTGAAAGTCCGTTGAAGAGGGAACTGAGGCGAAACGAAAAGAGAAAAACGCATCTGAAAGAGGCTTGCCCATGTCATACCCAGGCTTAGAAATGAAGGCGTAGAAGCCCCAAAAGAAACAACTTGCCGCACCGTTAGAAAACCATCTGCTTTAAATCAGGGCCGATACAATGGTGGACTACCAAAGAAAAAGATTATTAAACGAAAGGAGGCTAGACTACCAGTTCTGCTTATTAAACCGACGGAAGGCAAGACTTCTACGCTAGATGAAGCGCGACGACAATGGTGCAGAAGTGCATATCACAGGCAAAACGACGGGTGGCCGACTCCTCCGTGAATTAGGTCCAAAGACAACAAACAAAGGTGCGTTTTGTCAAGCGATCAACGGCTAGAGCCTACACACGCACCAAAAATCTTAGATCTAGACTGTCTTACAGAACAGACCAAAATAGAATAGGCCATTAACCTTGAATACCCAGAGGTTACTAATGCCTGTATATGTATCACTACCTCTTCCGGTAGAGTGTTCGAAAAGTTCATCAGGTGTACACTCGCTGAAGTGATACCTGCTTTCCGGAGACTTATTTTTAAGACAGTTCCGTTATAAGGCAGGGAGGTCTACGGTTCCTGAAGTCGTTGATGCAGTTTATCGAGCTGAGACACGCAACCGCATACCATGGCGGGTAGTGTTTCTCGTGGGCATCACCACAAATACCTTTAATTCTATGAGCCCCTACAGGTCCAAGGATCCGCTTTAGGGCCAGCCCTCTGAAACGCTTCCTAGAACAGTCTGATAGGACTTAATATAGCAGAAGGGTCGCGCTTTGTCTTCCAGCCTTGAGATGGAAAAAGCTAAAGAAGTTGCTCTGATCAAAAAGAGAATCCCGAGCGAGGTAATGATAGGGTACAAAATTAACGTTTATTTTGAATTAACGGTCGACTCTACGATGAGGTTTTTTGAGTGTATCAAAGCAGCAGTGGGGAATGCTGCAGTTGGAAAATATTGGAACTAGAAGATGATATGCAACGCAGTCTTTTCTGCTTCACTCAAGTACAAAGCTATGCATCCATAACAATTACAATTGCGAAGTCCCCCGAGATGATTAAAAGGACTTACTTTTGTAAAGGACAAACTTTCAGAAGGGCAAAGTTTATGATGCAGCCATCTCCATAGTAAAACTAACTGAGGTGCTAGGATTAATCACTGAAAATGCGAAGTTGGAATATGAAATGGAAGCTTGTAATATACCGCCTTCCGGTACAAGTGCATTATTTCTTTCGCCTCCCAATCTTCACCCTTTCTTCCCCACTTAGGTTGTCTCGAAGGGGCACGCATTTTGGAGTTCATGGTCAGGGAAAGCCGAGCTGTATCGATACGTTTAGCGAAATGACAGCTGAACAACTAATCATTTTCTTTTCAGTGACATTTGCTGCCGGACGAGGTTCCAAAGAAGGAGAACTTTGTGAAGTCTGACGTTAAGTGTATTACTCATTGGTATTTTATGGGACAAGGCAAAACAAGACGTACAAAGTTAGCCACCAAGCGTGAGGAAATGTTGAGTTGCTTTTTTGCAACAGTTTTGCTTGAAATGTATAACATAGAATGGGGTACTTGGGGTACTTCTTTAACAAGGCTGGTCTTGGATCATTATTTGACTCGTCCATCCTTCTAGTTTAACTGCACGCGTCTGAGCTAAACCACACGTGTTTTTTTTTGTCGGCCCCTTTCCTCGCTGCGACATCTCTCTCGCTGTTGTCGATCACCTACTTGGGCGTGTCAGATCATGCCCTCGGACGATGTGAATTTCGCAGACTTGGTAGAAATAAGCGGTGAGCGGCCGCTCTCGACGGTCCACTCCATCACAGCATCACACAGCTGCCGCCATTTTGATCATCTACACCAAAGCTTTGGTTCACACGAGTCGAGGCGCAATTCCGGACTCATCGAATCGCGAATGACTCGGCTCAGTTCGACAAGATTACTTCCGAGCTCAACCCGAAGTAGTTACGGATTTAATTGAAGCTCCGCCCGCCGCTGGAAGGAACGCTTGACAAGTACTTTTGCCGTGTCGGAGAAGGAACTATCAGAGCTTCTGAATGGCCTCGAGCTCGGCGAACAGCATCCTTCGTAACTTTTGAGCGCATTGCGACTGAAAAGTGCCTCGAGGATTTCGGAAGGGCTCCTGAAGTCGCTTTGGTTATGTCGATTCCCAAAGGGATCAAGGACCTCTCACGGTTGATCAAGATGGAAGATAGAGTATTCGGCATACGTAGCCGCGTGCTAGGTTTCCAGTGGAGCCTGCCTTGGAAGTTTTCTGTGGCTGATATGCCCCAAGCGATTATAGGCGCCCATTTTGTGGCCATTTCGACCTAGTGATAGATATCCGAACTCAACGCATAGTCAATCCGTCAACAGATAGGTCAGATAGGGGTTAGGTTGGTGCCACGCCACCAATCAGTACAGTCGGTGGACAGACGCGATGTCACTAAATCTTGAGGTAATTTCCGGCATTGACCTGCGCATGCAATTTCCGCCTTAACGCAATCACACGGCTCAACCGCTACCCCCTTACTAACACAAGACGTTTTGGCAGGACCAGCTGGTAAATGCATTTTTAGCAAAATAGACCTGTTAGGGGTTTTCACCAAATTTCCATTGCGGAGAGCGACATACCCAAAAGCAGCGGTCATCACCCCGTTCGGTTTGTACGAATTTCAAGTGATGACTTTTAGGCTTCGAAACGTCGCACAGTCTTTCCAATGATATTTTGGTTTCATCAGTGAGCCCGGAGTAGCACAAACAACACCTACGGACACTTTTGGAACAACTCAACAGCCATGGCGTTGTGAAGTGTATATTCGGCGTTCGTAAAGTAGAGTTTCTTGGCCATACCATTAAACAGGACGGAATTGCGCCATGGGTGTCGTGACTTAAAGCGTTGGGTAACTTTCCTCGTCTTTGAAACAGTGTAAAAGAGGACCTCGCAGCGTCGCCTGTTGAGCTAGTATTCGGAACCACTCTTTGGTTGTCCGGCGAATGGTTCGTCGACGATAGCCACAGTGTCGACCACTACGAGTTTGCAATAATTTGCGGGAGCACATTCGAGAGCTGCGTCCACGCCCAATTGTTCATCGTAGCAGCAGGACGCCATTTGTACATAAGGATTTGGGCTCTTGCTAGCACATATTTGTTTGAGTTTATGTTGTGAGGAAGTATTTTACTCAGCCGTATACCGGTCTGCACCGCGTTGTCGAAGGGCCAAATTCTACAATCTTCACCATCGAAATTAAAGGTAGGCGTGTGCATCTGTCGACTCAAAGACTGAAAGCAGCGTTCCTTCCAGTCGAGGAGCTTGGCCCTTATACGACACCGTTTCAGCAATCTCCGTCTGCTATCCGCGCGAGGCAACCCGCTTGGTTATGTCAAAATCGCGTGTTGTTACCGTATTATCGTTCCAGGCTGTTGTCAGCTCAAGTTGCGGGTTTGTTACTAGCCATTCCTCCGGCTCAGCAGCGGATGTGCAGCATTTCCGAGAAGTTGATAGCCGTCCAGCGTAGGAGCGCAGCACAGTCACCAGCGTTGGCTGTACCCTTTGGTAGCCAGTTCTCGCCATCACCTGACAGAATTTTTCGTGGCAGTTTGCTTCCCATTACGACACCTCCGTCTAACTGCCGGGTATACCCCCCTTCTCGCCGGCGGCGACGCAATTTTCAGAATCATCGTGTTGGAGGCCATCACTGCGGAAGGAGCGATGTGTTATCCGCCAGAGGCGCTCAAGGCAAAAGAAGGAAGATACGATGTGTCACAAACTAACCTACGAATGAATGTCAACCGAGCGCTTTGACGGAGCTTCAGTATTTGCGGGCAAACCTTCACGGTCACTTAGCCAATTTTTTTTAGGTTTTGGGATAGCTTGTCCCTCGAGGTCGTCTTCGGCCACTCATGATGGTTGTTTGACTACACTAATTCAGGATAGTTCATTACAGGCTGCTAGAAAAGGAAAATTTCAGTTGAAGCTTGGAAAGAGGTGATTTTAATGGACAAAAATCCCATACGCTCCCAATAAGTGAACCTGCAGTTAGTTTTTTTAAAAAATTTAACCTCTTAAGAAAGGAATTACGAATCCAGCTTGGAAATACATCGTCCAGCAATTCAACCGGAGGAGGATTTGCTTTCTAAATATTGATGTACGTCTGTTACATAAGAGCGTGGTCACTGTTACACGTAGATAAAAAATCAGAGCGTCCTGTTTCCTTTTCTATGACATAGAGGGCACCTCAGTCCTTGATGCTTTTTGTAAAAAGTCAACTCTCTGTCAAATTTAGTCTTCAATTGAGTGGTTCTTCGAAATGAGTGCTTTTTACGCCTCTCGCTTTGAGGCAATTTTTCTATGTTTGCATGAAAAAGGACCCAAATTAACGCAAACTGCTGCTGCGAAATATATCGGAAAGTCAAAGCAGTTCGTTAGTAAGTGGATAAATCGCTATAAAAAGGTCGATAACGTTGAATATTTTCCTGATCACGGAAGTGCAAGCAAAGTTTCAAAAAAAGACGAAAAAAAGATTCTCGCATTGTTCTCGAAAGATTCAACTTTGAATTTACGTGGAGCTGCTGTGAAATTGAAAGCAAAAGATGTTGACATATCTTACGGAACGATTCGCAGGCACTTGCTTGCCAATAAACTGAAATGTCGCAGTACTTTGGAAAAACCAATGTTGAGTGCAAAACACGTTGAAAAACTAGTGGAATGGGTGAAGGAAAACTTGGAGCGCGATTGGAGCAACGTAATTTTTTCTGATGAATCCTCCTTCTGGGCATTTCCGAGCATCAAACACGCCTGAACAACCTCCACCAGTAGGATGCTTCAACAGACTGTTAAACACCCCGTCAAGGTCCATGTTTGGGGGTGCTTCTCAAACAAAGGTTTCGGTACTTTGTTCTTATTTACCGAGAATTTAAATGCCGAAAAAATGAATAAAATATATCAAAAGGCTTTGTTACCATCTGCTAAGCAATGGTATATCAAGAAAAATGAAAGCTGGATCCTTCAAAAGGACAACGATCCGAAACATCGGAGTCGAGCGTGTAGCGAGTGGAAGGCGCAAAACCGAGTTGTCACTTTAGATTGTCCATCTCAGTCACCGGATGCAAATCCCATGGAAAATGTGTGGGCTCTGATGAAAATGCAACTTCGCAGACGCAAGCCATGTAATTTACGTCAACTTTCTCAACAAATTCGGAAAATTTGGAGGTCTTTTCCGGTAGAATATGCAGAAAAACTAGTGGAAAGTATGCCCCGACGGTGCCAGGCGATAATTGACAATGCAGGAGATTGGACTTGCTACTGAGGTATTTGCATTGACTATTGACAACCAAATTATCAATAAATTTGCGAATTTCCGAAAAATCAATTGTTGTTATTATTTAACAGTGACCACGCTGTGGTAGCGACTAGAGTCATGCCCACTCCTCGACGAAATACTTTGCGGCGACTGTTCGGGGTGAGGTGTATGTAAATTAAACATGTAACTTTCGATTTACTTCTTCAATTTTTCTTATTATTCCCATATATTATATCACAATGATTTACATATTTTATTTACAAAATTCTAATTAAAATACTAAATTAATATAAATTTAAAGCAACACATAATGATATTCATATAGTTTTCCGGGTGTTTCTTATTTTCTTGTTTGCAAATATTTTCTCTATCTAATTTCCCTGAATGACAAAATTATTGGAACATTTAACTTTGCATATTCAAAATAAAATCTGGCGTTAGATTCATAGATACAAATAACTGGATATCATTAGAATGATTCTAAAGATACCCAATTGTCACTATCGTCTGGGTAAGATACTTGATGATAATTGGGAGAAAATTCGTGAGAGTTTCAATAAAGCAAATGAGCTTCAGGTTATTCGGTTTTTGAGTCTAATTTACATACTTACATATTTAGTTTTATTTACATGACATATTTAGTCACCTGTTTGTTCTCATATGTTCGATAGGTTGATCGGTGTTTCTTCCACTTTTTATTCGATGACTTAGTTGAAAAGAAAACGAATTTATTGAGGTGTTTTAGGTTGGAAAGTTAAAAAGATACATTCCAAGTTAAATATTTTCACCGATCCTACTTGAATTCAGTTCTTATTTTTGATCAGTTCGTGTGGAAATAAACGCCCAATTCAATCATGGCTTAATGGATATTATAACAAACTAACATTTTTGGGACTAAATATTTACAGAGCATTTCGAATTTATTTACTTTATACTTTTCATCTTTCTTTACTTCTACACAATCTAAAGCGATTCAGTCATAAGAATAATCTGTCCATTTTTTTCTTTCATATTTAAGATTATTACGCATCTATATATGTAGTTTACAGACAGGATTTTGGAGAGGAATAAATTAACATGCAAAATAGAAATAATATTTAATTTAATTAAAAAACATCACAATTTAATCTTAATTTCTCTTTTATGTTTTTTTTTTGTTTGTTTCTCCTGCATTTGTCATATTTGTTATTATACGTTTATAAATAAAACTTGAAGGATGTCATACTGAAGAGCAATTGACAGGAAAACCATTGACAACAATTTTCACGGATCAAGATATGCAATTATAATCGAATTTAATCAATGAATACGGCAAACAAAACCAATTAAAATATAAATAATTGTCGGGTTGCCTGTTAAGTTACTAATAATCAACCTAAGATTATCAATCACCCATAATTGTTTAAGAAAAACCAAAGCGAATCCATATATAAGGTTAAAATCTTCTTCATACAATAATCGGGTTACTGGCTTAAGTCTTTCGTTTTACTATGTTAATTGCTAGGGTCATGGGTAAGATAACGGTAATCATGAAGTCTGTAGAGTGTCATCGCATCAACGGAAAAGCTATGAAGGCTGCTATTTTCCTTTATTCTAGTAAACCTGGTCCTATTGAATTTTTTGCTCAACAACCAATAGAAACATACTTTTAGTTGGGGCGGACCGCGAATCATTCTTGAGTCTACACATTGCAATACACAGCCACGCCTTCCCCAACGACTCACGAAGGCAGCTAAAATATGTCGCCTTTAGTCTTACGACCAATCAACCTCGACCTCGTAAAGAAGCCCTCTCCTGAGGGTAACCTTTCATGAAGACACACAGAAATTTCAAAAGGGTCAATCTCTCTATGATGATCCATAAGTGGATGTCCAGGACGCCCTGTAGGCTCTCTCCCACGAAAGAGGTGATAGTAGATCATCCGATCCACGACCAACGCTTCTTTGCTATTGCTGGAGTATAATTGGTACCCAGTGCTCTATATAGATGATGCTTCCTAGCGTCTCATTGCAAAGCTGATCTTGCAAAGCTCATAGTAAAGCTGTTCTCTTCTCTTCTCGTCTCAGACTAAATTTGAATTAAACGGAATTTTTGAAGATCGATTTCAATGAAACAGACAATATCATTACCAGCCGCAGGGTCCTGCTCAGAACTGAGCTCGGATCAATTATATCAGCCCTTGTGTTGGATCAGTGGCATAACACGAAGAAGCCCTCCAACCTTTTAAGAAGGGATAACTTTCTGTGTTCCTTGCTAATACTCCGGGAAGGAATAGTTCCTGGTAGCCATTATGGCTGATTTAAACTTCCCCAAGCAGTCCTTATAAAGGTAAACTTAAATTTAGTCTAGTCAATCCACCGGGGCGTCTGAAAGGTAGGAAACCCGTGCAGTGAGATTCACATTGAAAAGTTTCAACTGAGAAGGATCTCTGATCAGGCACTCTCCAGTTCTCAATCTTGAAATTTCATTATTAATTAGCAAGAAAATATCAAGGACCTCTTTCTAATCGTCGATTTCCATGGTCCCATCTGTTTGCTTTGCTAAAAGCACTTTGTCGGCTTATCACCATGATGAATAAGAAGCCTATATTAACATACCTGACATGACCATCGGAACAACCACCTCGAACCTTTTCCTTTTCCACTGTAGCTTCTGTTTGCCCACCAAGGCAACGGTTGAATTCCTTTTATTAGAGTGGTGATTACTACATCGCATTTCATATACATCGCGTCGGTAATGGAGTTCCTGAGCGTCGAGTTCACCCCCAAATGCATATATCATTAGAGTCCTAACCTTTTCTATTCATCAATCCATCTACATGTTTCCACGATCAGTCAGATTTTGCAACGTCCTTTTGGGATATGGCCAAGAACTTCATCCTACCAATGATAAAGGCACTTTTTCAATGTTCTCCGTTTTGCGCTGTTGGACAAATATTGGTCCGGGACAAAAAATGCCAAAGGGAATTGGAAGCGAATCAATTGATGATTGATCAATTGATAGTGGAGTGGCGTTCTTTGTGATCAACGTTTGATACGTTGATACGTCTCAAATCCAACATTTACCGCACTGTCATCCGCTCTGTCGTTTTCTATGGCTCAAAGTGTTAGCTGACTATAAAACACAATGAACGATGTCTTTCGATAATGAGCACGAAAATGTTACATTCGACCAGTGGCGTAACACGCTATGATCACATCCGAAATGAGGATATTCGCAATCGATAAGGGGTTGCGCTGATCGTTGAAGAACAACGAGAGGCGTACTTCGATAGCATGGTCAGGTAATTCGTGCTAATGAAAATTCACTTGCCAAGATTGGTCTGAACATCGAAGTCGATCGTAAGCGACCCAAAAGTCGGTCGAAACAACGGTGGCTTGTTACGCTGAATGGCGATTTGAAAGCCAACGGCATCCAGGTGATGCCTTTGACAAAACAAAATGGCACAACCGATCAAGACTAGCCGACCCCAGTCCTGAACAGGACAAAGGCTAACAAAGAAGAAGATATCGTCCGCTTTTAGTATTATGCATGGTCGGCGCAATCCTCTATGCAAACATACATAGCAAAAGGGGGAAAGGGGAAAATCTTCGACTACTAAACGTAATCTAGGTTCAATATCCAAGCATTTCTCAGTCAGTGACGAGTTGACAACTCGAAAGTCTTCCCTAGAACCAGAAAAACTATTATATTTTGATGAGAAACGTTTTTGAAATAAAGCTTGGCTTCTGAACAAACTGCGATGACGTCTTCTGATCATGCGATAACACTTAGGAAAAACGAACTTGTGTCAACTTAATTCTCAACTTGACTTTGAAATCAGCTTCTTTCTATCGGGACTTGCTGTAAACAATAACTTATTTGACCGCCCTTCAACTCCAACCCTTTTTACTGAGTTCGCTGAAGTTTATACCTCTATCTTGAGTTATTTGGTCTCATTTCTCATCGTGCTTTCTTCGTCTATAATTTTCCATTCCAGAGGTGAATGGTACTCAGTCCTAAGCCATCCCGTGTGCGCACACAGTAAAACTCTATTGTTTGGAATTTGAGGAATCCTAAGTCCACATCCACTTGATCTTGGATCGGACCAAATGGAGAGCAACTTACTCCCACGTTTTTTGATCCACGGCAGCCCGTTTGGGACATAGCACCCAAGCATCCAAAAATATGGATTAACGATTTGGTCCATGGACCGAAAAACATGGGAGTAAGTTGCCCTACATTTGGCCCGGCCCAACATCCAGTTGATA